>NW_028125699.1:0-303276 GCF_965194825.1 Balaenoptera physalus | reverse complement strand
CAGCAGTTCCATGAGGCCTTCATCACTGTTCTTCTTTAGTTTAGCGGTAGTAAGCTTTCCAAGACTCCTAGGAACCTTCCTTCAGCACCCGTTTCGGTAACAGAAAACTGCAGAGAGCCAGGAAGCTCTGGTCCTCCGTGTATGCTGCGTGTCAACCTAGAAATTGGAGACTGATGGCACAAGGCTTGTTTTCTCATTAGGAAAGCTCCGTTCATGCGGCCTCGAAGATACCTGAAAAGCGTTGTTGTTGCCAGGGATTTAGTCACTGCCTGCCTGCTTCTGCGAGGAAAATGAGTTTTCCCGAAAGAAACCTTGTGCTTCCAGTTCCTAGTTGGAAGCTCACCCTGCTCTGCTCTATAACTAAAGTGAAAGTCAAGGGGAGCACTTGCCTCGAAGTAAGGCCCTGAATAGCCTTACAAAACGGGAGGCATGCAGCATCTCCATGAGGACTTCAACGCTGCTCTGCTTTAGTTTTTAGGTAGTAAGCTTTCCAATACTCCTAGAGACCTTGCTTCAGCACCCATTTCGGTATCAGAAAACTGCCTAGAGCCAGGAAGCTTTCGTCCTGCGTGAATGCTGCGTATCAACCTACATATTGAAGACTGATGGCACAAGGCTTGTTTGCCCATTATGAAAGCACCGTTTATGCGGCCTCGAAGATTCCTGAAAGGCTTTGTTGTTGCTGGGGTTTTAGTCACTGCATGCATAGTTCTGATAAGATACTGAGTTTTCCCATAAGAAACTTTGTGCTTCCAGTTCCTAGTAGGAAGCTCCCCTTGCTCTGCACTGTAACTAAAGTTAAAGTCAAGGGAGCGCCAGCCTCTATGTAAGGCCCTGAATATCCTTACAAAACGGGAGGCATGCAGCAGTTCCCTGAGGCTTTCAACGCTGTTCTGCTTTAGTTTAACGGTAGTAAGCTTTCCAATACTCCTAGAGACCTGTCTTCAGCACCCGTTTCGGTATCAGAAAACTGCCTAGAGCCAGGAAGCTTTCGTCCTGCGTGAATGCTGCGTATCAACTTACATATTGAAGACTGATGGCACAAGGCTTGTTTGCCCATTATGAAAGCACCGTTTATGCGGCCTCGAAGATTCCTGAAAGGCTTTGTTGTTGCCGGGGTTTTAGTCAAAGCATGCATAGTTCTGATAAGATATTGAGTTTTCCCATAAGAAACCTTGTGCTTCCAGTTCCTAGTTGGAAGGTCCCCTTGCTCTGCACTGTAACTAAAGTTAAAGTCAAGGGAGCGCCAGCCTCTAGGTAAGGCCCTGAATTTCCTTACAAAACGGGAGGCATGCAGCAGTTCCCTGAGGCTTTCAACGCTGTTCTGCTTTAGTTTAACGGTAGTAAGCTTTCCAAGACTCCTAAAGACCCTGCTTCAGCACCCGTTTCGATATCAGAAAATTGCCTAGAGCCAGGAAGCCCTGGTTCAGCGAGTATGCTGCGTGTCAACCTAGAAATTGGAGACTGATGGCACAAGGCCTGTTTGCCCATTATGAAAGCTCCGTTCATGTGGCCTCGAATATACCTGAAAAGCATTGCTGTTGCCAGAGTTGTAGTCACTGCCGGCATGTTTCTGAGAAGAGATTGAGTTATCCAGTAAGAAACCTTGTGCTTCCAGTTCCTAGTTGGAAGCTCACCTGCTTTGCTCTATACCTAAAGTCAAAGTCAACGTGAGCCCTAGCCTCGAAGGAAGGCCCTGATTTGCCTTGCCAAACTGGAGGCATGGAGCAGCTCCATGAGGCCTTCTTCACTGTTCTGCTTTAGTTTCACCGTAGTAAGCTTTTCAAGACTCCTAGGGACCTTGCTTTAGAAACCGTTTCAGTACCAGTATACTGAGTACAGCCAAGAAGCTCAGGGCCAGCTAAGCAACTTCTGCCCCGTAGGCCTTTTGGAACACCTCAGTGTTGGCTAGAGAAAGGCAACACACTGCACTCCTCCCTGGGAAAGCCAGATGACCTCAGCTCTACACAGGATTCAGGAACACACTTCTAGACTGTCCTCCATGCAATGGATGTAACCTCATTCCCCTAGCTGAAATCTATTGAGAAAAACACTCTGCTTCGAATCCCTTTTCACCTTTTACACTTAGAGTCACGCATCCTGAAGGAGCTGGTCGGCTTGCATCCAAGTACAATTTAAGCACTGTTCTTGGTGTAACACTGCAGGTCTTTGGAGGAAGCACAGGCACCTGTCTCCCTCACGCATCCTTTGTTTAGGCACTTTGCTGCAGGCAGATAAGCTGTCGTAGAAAAAAGTTGAATCAGGGAAAGCCCCACTGGGTATCGTGAATCTCTTTTGACTTGTTAACATCAACATGTCCTTATTCTGCGTGTCAATCTGGAAATGTGAGACTGAGACACAGATCTTGCTTTCCTATTTTGAAAGCTCCACTCATGCAGTCTCGAAGCTACCAGAAAAGCACTGTTGTTACGGTGCTTTTAGTTACTGCCGGCATGGCTCAGAGAAGAAAATGAGTTTTCTGGAAAGAAACTTTGTGCTTCCAGTTCCAAGTTGGAAGCTCAACCTGCGCTCCTCTATACCAAAAGTGAGAGTCAACGTGAGCACCAACCTCCAAGTAAGGCCCTGATTATCCTTGCAAAGCAGGAAGCATGCAGCAGTTCCATGAGGCCTTCATCGCTGTTCTTCTTTAGTTTAGCGGTAGTAAGCTTTCCAAGACTCCTAGGAACCTTCCTTCAGCACCCGTTTCGGTAACAGAACCCCGCAGAGAGCCAGGAAGCTCTGGTCCTCCGTGTATGCTGCGTGTCAACCTAGAAATTGGAGACTGATGGCACAAGGCTTGTTTTCTCATTAGGAAAGCTCCGTTCATGCGGCCTCGAAGATACCTGAAAAGCGTTGTTGTTGCCAGGGATTTAGTCACTGCCTGCCTGCTTCTGCGAGGAAAATGAGTTTTCCCGAAAGAAACCTTGTGCTTCCAGTTCCTAGTTGGAAGCTCACCCTGCTCTGCTCTATAACTAAAGTGAAAGTCAAGGGGAGCACTTGCCTCGAAGTAAGGCCCTGAATAGCCTTACAAAACGGGAGGCATGCAGCATCTCCATGAGGACTTCAACGCTGCTCTGCTTTAGTTTTTAGGTAGTAAGCTTTCCAATACTCCTAGAGACCTTGCTTCAGCACCCATTTCGGTATCAGAAAACTGCCTAGAGCCAGGAAGCTTTCGTCCTGCGTGAATGCTGCGTATCAACCTACATATTGAAGACTGATGGCACAAGGCTTGTTTGCCCATTATGAAAGCACCGTTTATGCGGCCTCGAAGATTCCTGAAAGGCTTTGTTGTTGCTGGGGTTTTAGTCACTGCATGCATAGTTCTGATAAGATACTGAGTTTTCCCATAAGAAACTTTGTGCTTCCAGTTCCTAGTAGGAAGCTCCCCTTGCTCTGCACTGTAACTAAAGTTAAAGTCAAGGGAGCGCCAGCCTCTATGTAAGGCCCTGAATATCCTTACAAAACGGGAGGCATGCAGCAGTTCCCTGAGGCTTTCAACGCTGTTCTGCTTTAGTTTAACGGTAGTAAGCTTTCCAATACTCCTAGAGACCTGTCTTCAGCACCCGTTTCGGTATCAGAAAACTGCCTAGAGCCAGGAAGCTTTCGTCCTGCGTGAATGCTGCGTATCAACTTACATATTGAAGACTGATGGCACAAGGCTTGTTTGCCCATTATGAAAGCACCGTTTATGCGGCCTCGAAGATTCCTGAAAGGCTTTGTTGTTGCCGGGGTTTTAGTCAAAGCATGCATAGTTCTGATAAGATATTGAGTTTTCCCATAAGAAACCTTGTGCTTCCAGTTCCTAGTTGGAAGGTCCCCTTGCTCTGCACTGTAACTAAAGTTAAAGTCAAGGGAGCGCCAGCCTCTAGGTAAGGCCCTGAATATCCTTACAAAACGGGAGGCATGCAGCAGTTCCCTGAGGCTTTCAACGCTGTTCTGCTTTAGTTTAACGGTAGTAAGCTTTCCAAGACTCCTAAAGACCCTGCTTCAGCACCCGTTTCGATATCAGAAAATTGCCTAGAGCCAGGAAGCCCTGGTTCAGCGAGTATGCTGCGTGTCAACCTAGAAATTGGAGACTGATGGCACAAGGCCTGTTTGCCCATTATGAAAGCTCCGTTCATGTGGCCTCGAATATACCTGAAAAGCATTGCTGTTGCCAGAGTTGTAGTCACTGCCGGCATGTTTCTGAGAAGAGATTGAGTTATCCAGTAAGAAACCTTGTGCTTCCAGTTCCTAGTTGGAAGCTCACCTGCTTTGCTCTATACCTAAAGTCAAAGTCAACGTGAGCCCTAGCCTCGAAGGAAGGCCCTGATTTGCCTTGCCAAACTGGAGGCATGGAGCAGCTCCATGAGGCCTTCTTCACTGTTCTGCTTTAGTTTCACCGTAGTAAGCTTTTCAAGACTCCTAGGGACCTTGCTTTAGAAACCGTTTCAGTAACAGTATACTGAGTACAGCCAAGAAGCTCAGGGCCAGCTAAGCAACTTCTGCCCCGTAGGCCTTTTGGAACACCTCATTTTTGGCTAGAGAAAGGAAACACACTGCACTCCTCCCTGGGAGAGCCAGATGACCTCAGCTCTACACAGGATTCAGGAACACACTCCTAGACTGTCCTCCAGGCAATGGATGTAACCTCATTCCCCTAGCTGAACTCTATTGAGAAAAACACTCTGCTTCGAATCCCTTTTCACCTTTTGCACTTAGAGTCACGCATCCTCAAGGAGGTGGTCGGCTTGCATCCAAGTACAATTTAAGCACTGTTCTTGGTGTAACACTGCAGGTCTTTGGAGGAAGCACAGGCACCTGTCTCCCTCACGCATCCTTTGTTTAGGCACGTTGCTGCAGGCAGATAAGCTGTCGTAGAAAAAAGTTGAATCAGGGAAAGCCCCACTGGGTATCGTGAATCTCTTTTGACTTGTTAACATCAACATGTCCTTATGCTGCGTGTCAATCTGGAAATGTGAGACTGAGACACAGATCCTGCTTTCCTATTTTGAAAGCTCCACTCATGCAGTCTCGAAGCTACCAGAAAAGCACTGTTGTTACGGTGCTTTTAGTTACTGCCGGCATGGCTCAGAGAAGAAAATGAGTTTTCTGGAAAGAAACTTTGTGCTTCCAGTTCCAAGTTGGAAGCTCAACCTGCGCTCCTCTATACCAAAAGTGAGAGTCAACGTGAGCACCAACCTCCAAGTAAGGCCCTGATTATCCTTGCAAAGCAGGAAGCATGCAGCAGTTCCATGAGGCCTTCATCGCTGTTCTTCTTTAGTTTAGCGGTAGTAAGCTTTCCAAGACTCCTAGGAACCTTCCTTCAGCACCCGTTTCGGTAACAGAACCCCGCAGAGAGCCAGGAAGCTCTGGTCCTCCGTGTATGCTGCGTGTCAACCTAGAAATTGGAGACTGATGGCACAAGGCTTGTTTTCTCATTAGGAAAGCTCCGTTCATGCGGCCTCGAAGATACCTGAAAAGCGTTGTTGTTGCCAGGGATTTAGTCACTGCCTGCCTGCTTCTGCGAGGAAAATGAGTTTTCCCGAAAGAAACCTTGTGCTTCCAGTTCCTAGTTGGAAGCTCACCCTGCTCTGCTCTATAACTAAAGTGAAAGTCAAGGGGAGCACTTGCCTCGAAGTAAGGCCCTGAATAGCCTTACAAAACGGGAGGCATGCAGCATCTCCATGATGACTTCAACGCTGCTCTGCTTTAGTTTTTAGGTAGTAAGCTTTCCAATATTCCTAGAGACCTTGCTTCAGCACCCATTTCGGTATCAGAAAACTGCCTAGTGCCAGGAAGCTTTCGTTCTGCGTGAATGCTGCGTATCAACCTACATATTGAAGACTGATGGCACAAGGCTTGTTTGCCCATTATGAAAGCACCGTTTATGCGGCCTCGAAGATTCCTGAAAGGCTTTGTTGTTGCTGGGGTTTTAGTCACTGCATGCATAGTTCTGATAAGATACTGAGTTTTCCCATAAGAAACTTTGTGCTTCCAGTTCCTAGTAGGAAGCTCCCCTTGCTCTGCACTGTAACTAAAGTTAAAGTCAAGGGAGCGCCAGCCTCTATGTAAGGCCCTGAATATCCTTACAAAACGGGAGGCATGCAGCAGTTCCCTGAGGCTTTCAACGCTGTTCTGCTTTAGTTTAACGGTAGTAAGCTTTCCAATACTCCTAGAGACCTGTCTTCAGCACCCGTTTCGGTATCAGAAAACTGCCTAGAGCCAGGAAGCTTTCGTCCTGCGTGAATGCTGCGTATCAACTTACATATTGAAGACTGATGGCACAAGGCTTGTTTGCCCATTATGAAAGCACCGTTTATGCGGCCTCGAAGATTCCTGAAAGGCTTTGTTGTTGCCGGGGTTTTAGTCAAAGCATGCATAGTTCTGATAAGATATTGAGTTTTCCCATAAGAAACCTTGTGCTTCCAGTTCCTAGTTGGAAGGTCCCCTTGCTCTGCACTGTAACTAAAGTTAAAGTCAAGGGAGCGCCAGCCTCTAGGTAAGGCCCTGAATTTCCTTACAAAACGGGAGGCATGCAGCAGTTCCCTGAGGCTTTCAACGCTGTTCTGCTTTAGTTTAACGGTAGTAAGCTTTCCAAGACTCCTAAAGACCCTGCTTCAGCACCCGTTTCGATATCAGAAAATTGCCTAGAGCCAGGAAGCCCTGGTTCAGCGAGTATGCTGCGTGTCAACATAGAAATTGGAGACTGATGGCACAAGGCCTATTTGCCCATTATGAAAGCTCCGTTCATGTGGCCTCGTATATACCTGGAAAGCATTGCTGTTGCCAGAGTTGTAGTCACTGCCGGCATGTTTCTGAGAAGATATTGAGTTATCCCATAAGAAACCTTGTGCTTCCAGTTCCTAGTTGGAAGCTCACCCTGCTCTGCTCTATACCCAAAGTCAAAGTCAACGTGATCCCTAGCCTCGAAGGAAGGCCCTGATTTGCCTTGCCAAACTGGAGGCATGGAGCAGCTCCATGAGGCCTTCTTCACTGTTCTGCTTTAGTTTCACCGTAGTAAGCTTTTCAAGCCTCCTAGGGACCTTGCTTTAGAAACCGTTTCAGTACCAGTATACTGAGTACAGCCAAGAAGCTCAGGGCCAGCTAAGCAACTTCTGCCCCATAGGCCTTTTGGAACACCTCATTTTTGGCTAAAGAAAGGAAACACACTGCACTCCTCCCTGGGAGAGCCAGATGACCTCAGCTCTACACAGGATTCAGGAACACACTCCTAGACTGTCCTCCAGGCAATGGATGTAACCTCATTCCCCTAGCTGAAATCTATTGAGAAAAACACTCTGCTTCGAATCCCTTTTCACCTTTTACACTTAGAGTCACGCATCCTGAAGGAGCTGGTCGGCTTGCATCCAAGTACAATTTAAGCACTGTTCTTGGTGTAACACTGCAGGTCTTTGGAGGAAGCACAGGCACCTGTCTCCCTCACGCATCCTTTGTTTAGGCACTTTGCTGCAGGCAGATAAGCTGTCGTAGAAAAAAGTTGAATCAGGGAAAGCCCCACTGGGTATCGTGAATCTCTTTTGACTTGTTAACATCAACATGTCCTTATTCTGCGTGTCAATCTGGAAATGTGAGACTGAGACACAGATCTTGCTTTCCTATTTTGAAAGCTCCACTCATGCAGTCTCGAAGCTACCAGAAAAGCACTGTTGTTACGGTGCTTTTAGTTACTGCCGGCATGGCTCAGAGAAGAAAATGAGTTTTCTGGAAAGAAACTTTGTGCTTCCAGTTCCAAGTTGGAAGCTCAACCTGCGCTCCTCTATACCAAAAGTGAGAGTCAACGTGAGCACCAACCTCCAAGTAAGGCCCTGATTATCCTTGCAAAGCAGGAAGCATGCAGCAGTTCCATGAGGCCTTCATCACTGTTCTTCTTTAGTTTAGCGGTAGTAAGCTTTCCAAGACTCCTAGGAACCTTCCTTCAGCACCCGTTTCGGTAACAGAAAACTGCAGAGAGCCAGGAAGCTCTGGTCCTCCGTGTATGCTGCGTGTCAACCTAGAAATTGGAGACTGATGGCACAAGGCTTGTTTTCTCATTAGGAAAGCTCCGTTCATGCGGCCTCGAAGATACCTGAAAAGCGTTGCTGTTGCCAGGGATTTAGTCACTGCCTGCCTGCTTCTGCGAGGAAAATGAGTTTTCCCGAAAGAAACCTTGTGCTTCCAGTTCCTAGTTGGAAGCTCACCCTGCTCTGCTCTATAACTAAAGTGAAAGTCAAGGGGAGCACTTGCCTCGAAGTAAGGCCCTGAATAGCCTTACAAAACGGGAGGCATGCAGCATCTCCATGAGGACTTCAACGCTGCTCTGCTTTAGTTTTTAGGTAGTAAGCTTTCCAATACTCCTAGAGACCTTGCTTCAGCACCCATTTCGGTATCAGAAAACTGCCTAGAGCCAGGAAGCTTTCGTCCTGCGTGAATGCTGCGTATCAACCTACATATTGAAGACTGATGGCACAAGGCTTGTTTGCCCATTATGAAAGCACCGTTTATGCGGCCTCGAAGATTCCTGAAAGGCTTTGTTGTTGCTGGGGTTTTAGTCACTGCATGCATAGTTCTGATAAGATACTGAGTTTTCCCATAAGAAACTTTGTGCTTCCAGTTCCTAGTAGGAAGCTCCCCTTGCTCTGCACTGTAACTAAAGTTAAAGTCAAGGGAGCGCCAGCCTCTATGTAAGGCCCTGAATATCCTTACAAAACGGGAGGCATGCAGCAGTTCCCTGAGGCTTTCAACGCTGTTCTGCTTTAGTTTAACGGTAGTAAGCTTTCCAATACTCCTAGAGACCTGTCTTCAGCACCCGTTTCGGTATCAGAAAACTGCCTAGAGCCAGGAAGCTTTCGTCCTGCGTGAATGCTGCGTATCAACTTACATATTGAAGACTGATGGCACAAGGCTTGTTTGCCCATTATGAAAGCACCGTTTATGCGGCCTCGAAGATTCCTGAAAGGCTTTGTTGTTGCCGGGGTTTTAGTCAAAGCATGCATAGTTCTGATAAGATATTGCGTTTTCCCATAAGAAACCTTGTGCTTCCAGTTCCTAGTTGGAAGGTCCCCTTGCTCTGCACTGTAACTAAAGTTAAAGTCAAGGGAGCGCCAGCCTCTAGGTAAGGCCCTGAATATCCTTACAAAACGGGAGGCATGCAGCAGTTCCCTGAGGCTTTCAACGCTGTTCTGCTTTAGTTTAACGGTAGTAAGCTTTCCAAGACTCCTAAAGACCCTGCTTCAGCACCCGTTTCGATATCAGAAAATTGCCTAGAGCCAGGAAGCCCTGGTTCAGCGAGTATGCTGCGTGTCAACCTAGAAATTGGAGACTGATGGCACAAGGCCTGTTTGCCCATTATGAAAGCTCCGTTCATGTGGCCTCGAATATACCTGAAAAGCATTGCTGTTGCCAGAGTTGTAGTCACTGCCGGCATGTTTCTGAGAAGAGATTGAGTTATCCAGTAAGAAACCTTGTGCTTCCAGTTCCTAGTTGGAAGCTCACCTGCTTTGCTCTATACCTAAAGTCAAAGTCAACGTGAGCCCTAGCCTAGAAGGAAGGCCCTGATTTGCCTTGCCAAACTGGAGGCATGGAGCAGCTCCATGAGGCCTTCTTCACTGTTCTGCTTTAGTTTCACCGTAGTAAGCTTTTCAAGACTCCTAGGGACCTTGCTTTAGAAACCGTTTCAGTACCAGTATACTGAGTACAGCCAAGAAGCTCAGGGCCAGCTAAGCAACTTCTGCCCCGTAGGCCTTTTGGAACACCTCATTTTTGGCTAGAGAAAGGAAACACACTGCACTCCTCCCTGGGAGAGCCAGATGACCTCAGCTCTACACAGGATTCAGGAACACACTCCTAGACTGTCCTCCAGGCAATGGATGTAACCTCATTCCCCTAGCTGAACTCTATTGAGAAAAACACTCTGCTTCGAATCCCTTTTCACCTTTTGCACTTAGAGTCACGCATCCTCAAGGAGGTGGTCGGCTTGCATCCAAGTACAATTTAAGCACTGTTCTTGGTGTAACACTGCAGGTCTTTGGAAGAAGCACAGGCACCTGTCTCCCTCACGCATCCTTTGTTTAGGCACGTTGCTGCAGGCAGATAAGCTGTCGTAGAAAAAAGTTGAATCAGGGAAAGCCCCACTGGGTATCGTGAATCTCTTTTGACTTGTTAACATCAACATGTCCTTATGCTGCGTGTCAATCTGGAAATGTGAGACTGAGACAAAGATCTTGCTTTCCCATTTTGAAAGCTCCACTCATGCAGTCTCCAAGCTACCAGAAAAGCACTGTTGTTACGGTGCTTTGAGTTACTGCCGGCATGGCTCAGAGAAGAAAATGAGTTTTCTGGAAAGAAACTTTGTGCTTCCAGTTCCAAGTTGGAAGCTCAACCTGCGCTCCTCTATACCTAAAGTGAGAGTCAACGTGAGCACCATCCTCCAAGTAAGGCCCTGATTATCCTTGCAAAGCGGGAGGCATGCAGCAGTTCCATGAGGCCTTCATCGCTGTTCTTCTTTAGTTTAGCGGTAGTAAGCTTTCCAAGACTCCTAGGAACCTTCCTTCAGCACCCGTTTCGGTAACAGAACCCCGCAGAGAGCCAGGAAGCTCTGGTCCTCCGTGTATGCTGCGTGTCAACCTAGAAATTGGAGACTGATGGCACAAGGCTTGTTTTCTCATTAGGAAAGCTCCGTTCATGCGGCCTCGAAGATACCTGAAAAGCATTGTTGTTGCCAGGGATTTAGTCACTGCCTGCCTGCTTCTGCGAGGAAAATGAGTTTTCCCGAAAGAAACCTTGTGCTTCCAGTTCCTAGTTGGAAGCTCACCCTGCTCTGCTCTATAACTAAAGTGAAAGTCAAGGGGAGCACTTGCCTCGAAGTAAGGCCCTGAATAGCCTTACAAAACGGGAGGCATGCAGCATCTCCATGAGGACTTCAACGCTGCTCTGCTTTAGTTTTTAGGTAGTAAGCTTTCCAATATTCCTAGAGACCTTGCTTCAGCACCCATTTCGGTATCAGAAAACTGCCTAGAGCCAGGAAGCTTTCGTTCTGCGTGAATGCTGCGTATCAACCTACATATTGAAGACTGATGGCACAAGGCTTGTTTGCCCATTATGAAAGCACCGTTTATGCGGCCTCGAAGATTCCTGAAAGGCTTTGTTGTTGCTGGGGTTTTAGTCACTGCATGCATAGTTCTGATAAGATACTGAGTTTTCCCATAAGAAACTTTGTGCTTCCAGTTCCTAGTAGGAAGCTCCCCTTGCTCTGCACTGTAACTAAAGTTAAAGTCAAGGGAGCGCCAGCCTCTATGTAAGGCCCTGAATATCCTTACAAAACGGGAGGCATGCAGCAGTTCCCTGAGGCTTTCAACGCTGTTCTGCTTTAGTTTAACGGTAGTAAGCTTTCCAATACTCCTAGAGACCTGTCTTCAGCACCCGTTTCGGTATCAGAAAACTGCCTAGAGCCAGGAAGCTTTCGTCCTGCGTGAATGCTGCGTATCAACTTACATATTGAAGACTGATGGCACAAGGCTTGTTTGCCCATTATGAAAGCACCGTTTATGCGGCCTCGTAGATTCCTGAAAGGCTTTGTTGTTGCCGGGGTTTTAGTCAAAGCATGCATAGTTCTGATAAGATATTGAGTTTTCCCATAAGAAACCTTGTGCTTCCAGTTCCTAGTTGGAAGGTCCCCTTGCTCTGCACTGTAACTAAAGTTAAAGTCAAGGGAGCGCCAGCCTCTAGGTAAGGCCCTGAATTTCCTTACAAAACGGGAGGCATGCAGCAGTTCCCTGAGGCTTTCAACGCTGTTCTCCTTTAGTTTAACGGTAGTAAGCTTTCCAAGACTCCTAAAGACCCTGCTTCAGCACCCGTTTCGATATCAGAAAATTGCCTAGAGCCAGGAAGCCCTGGTTCAGCGAGTATGCTGCGTGTCAACCTAGAAATTGGAGACTGATGGCACAAGGCCTATTTGCCCATTATGAAAGCTCCGTTCATGTGGCCTCGTATATACCTGGAAAGCATTGCTGTTGCCAGAGTTGTAGTCACTGCCGGCATGTTTCTGAGAAGATATTGAGTTATCCCATAAGAAACCTTGTGCTTCCAGTTCCTAGTTGGAAGCTCACCCTGCTCTGCTCTATACCTAAAGTCAAAGTCAACGTGATCCCTAGCCTCGAAGGAAGGCCCTGATTTGCCTTGCCAAACTGGAGGCATGGAGCAGCTCCATGAGGCCTTCTTCACTGTTCTGCTTTAGTTTCACCGTAGTAAGCTTTTCAAGACTCCTAGGGACCTTGCTTTAGAAACCGTTTCAGTACCAGTATACTGAGTACAGCCAAGAAGCTCAGGGCCAGCTAAGCAACTTCTGCCCCGTAGGCCTTTTGGAACACCTCATTGTTGGCTAGAGAAAGGAAACACACTGCACTCCTCCCTGGGAGAGCCAGATGACCTCAGCTCTACACAGGATTCAGGAACACACTCCTAGACTGTCCTCCAGGCAATGGATGTAACCTCATTCCCCTAGCTGAACTCTATTGAGAAAAACACTCTGCTTCGAATCCCTTTTCACCTTTTGCACTTAGAGTCACGCATCCTCAAGGCGGTGGTCGGCTTGCATCCAAGTACAATTTAAGCACTGTTCTTGGTGTAACACTGCAGGTCTTTGGAAGAAGCACAGGCACCTGTCTCCCTCACGCATCCTTTGTTTAGGCACGTTGCTGCAGGCAGATAAGCTGTCGTAGAAAAAAGTTGAATCAGGGAAAGCCCCACTGGGTATCGTGAATCTCTTTTGACTTGTTAACATCAACATGTCCTTATGCTGCGTGTCAATCTGGAAATGTGAGACTGAGACACAGATCTTGCTTTCCTATTTTGAAAGCTCCACTCATGCAGTCTCGAAGCTACCAGAAAAGCACTGTTGTTACGGTGCTTTGAGTTACTGCCGGCATGGCTCAGAGAAGAAAATGAGTTTTCTGGAAAGAAACTTTGTGCTTCCAGTTCCAAGTTGGAAGCTCAACCTGCGCTCCTCTATACCAAAAGTGAGAGTCAACGTGAGCACCAACCTCCAAGTAAGGCCCTGATTATCCTTGCAAAGCAGGAAGCATGCAGCAGTTCCATGAGGCCTTCATCACTGTTCTTCTTTAGTTTAGCGGTAGTAAGCTTTCCAAGACTCCTAGGAACCTTCCTTCAGCACCCGTTTCGGTAACAGAAAACTGCAGAGAGCCAGGAAGCTCTGGTCCTCCGTGTATGCTGCGTGTCAACCTAGAAATTGGAGACTGATGGCACAAGGCTTGTTTTCTCATTAGGAAAGCTCCGTTCATGCGGCCTCGAAGATACCTGAAAAGCGTTGTTGTTGCCAGGGATTTAGTCACTGCCTGCCTGCTTCTGCGAGGAAAATGAGTTTTCCCGAAAGAAACCTTGTGCTTCCAGTTCCTAGTTGGAAGCTCACCCTGCTCTGCTCTATAACTAAAGTGAAAGTCAAGGGGAGCACTTGCCTCGAAGTAAGGCCCTGAATAGCCTTACAAAACGGGAGGCATGCAGCATCTCCATGAGGACTTCAACGCTGCTCTGCTTTAGTTTTTAGGTAGTAAGCTTTCCAATACTCCTAGAGACCTTGCTTCAGCACCCATTTCGGTATCAGAAAACTGCCTAGAGCCAGGAAGCTTTCGTCCTGCGTGAATGCTGCGTATCAACCTACATATTGAAGACTGATGGCACAAGGCTTGTTTGCCCATTATGAAAGCACCGTTTATGCGGCCTCGAAGATTCCTGAAAGGCTTTGTTGTTGCTGGGGTTTTAGTCACTGCATGCATAGTTCTGATAAGATACTGAGTTTTCCCATAAGAAACTTTGTGCTTCCAGTTCCTAGTAGGAAGCTCCCCTTGCTCTGCACTGTAACTAAAGTTAAAGTCAAGGGAGCGCCAGCCTCTATGTAAGGCCCTGAATATCCTTACAAAACGGGAGGCATGCAGCAGTTCCCTGAGGCTTTCAACGCTGTTCTGCTTTAGTTTAACGGTAGTAAGCTTTCCAATACTCCTAGAGACCTGTCTTCAGCACCCGTTTCGGTATCAGAAAACTGCCTAGAGCCAGGAAGCTTTCGTCCTGCGTGAATGCTGCGTATCAACTTACATATTGAAGACTGATGGCACAAGGCTTGTTTGCCCATTATGAAAGCACCGTTTATGCGGCCTCGAAGATTCCTGAAAGGCTTTGTTGTTGCCGGGGTTTTAGTCAAAGCATGCATAGTTCTGATAAGATATTGAGTTTTCCCATAAGAAACCTTGTGCTTCCAGTTCCTAGTTGGAAGGTCCCCTTGCTCTGCACTGTAACTAAAGTTAAAGTCAAGGGAGCGCCAGCCTCTAGGTAAGGCCCTGAATTTCCTTACAAAACGGGAGGCATGCAGCAGTTCCCTGAGGCTTTCAACGCTGTTCTGCTTTAGTTTAACGGTAGTAAGCTTTCCAAGACTCCTAAAGACCCTGCTTCAGCACCCGTTTCGATATCAGAAAATTGCCTAGAGCCAGGAAGCCCTGGTTCAGCGAGTATGCTGCGTGTCAACATAGAAATTGGAGACTGATGGCACAAGGCCTATTTGCCCATTATGAAAGCTCCGTTCATGTGGCCTCGTATATACCTGGAAAGCATTGCTGTTGCCAGAGTTGTAGTCACTGCCGGCATGTTTCTGAGAAGATATTGAGTTATCCCATAAGAAACCTTGTGCTTCCAGTTCCTAGTTGGAAGCTCACCCTGCTCTGCTCTATACCCAAAGTCAAAGTCAACGTGATCCCTAGCCTCGAAGGAAGGCCCTGATTTGCCTTGCCAAACTGGAGGCATGGAGCAGCTCCATGAGGCCTTCTTCACTGTTCTGCTTTAGTTTCACCGTAGTAAGCTTTTCAAGCCTCCTAGGGACCTTGCTTTAGAAACCGTTTCAGTACCAGTATACTGAGTACAGCCAAGAAGCTCAGGGCCAGCTAAGCAACTTCTGCCCCATAGGCCTTTTGGAACACCTCATTTTTGGCTAGAGAAAGGAAACACACTGCACTCCTCCCTGGGAGAGCCAGATGACCTCAGCTCTACACAGGATTCAGGAACACACTCCTAGACTGTCCTCCAGGCAATGGATGTAACCTCATTCCCCTAGCTGAAATCTATTGAGAAAAACACTCTGCTTCGAATCCCTTTTCACCTTTTACACTTAGAGTCACGCATCCTGAAGGAGCTGGTCGGCTTGCATCCAAGTACAATTTAAGCACTGTTCTTGGTGTAACACTGCAGGTCTTTGGAGGAAGCACAGGCACCTGTCTCCCTCACGCATCCTTTGTTTAGGCACTTTGCTGCAGGCAGATAAGCTGTCGTAGAAAAAAGTTGAATCAGGGAAAGCCCCACTGGGTATCGTGAATCTCTTTTGACTTGTTAACATCAACATGTCCTTATTCTGCGTGTCAATCTGGAAATGTGAGACTGAGACACAGATCTTGCTTTCCTATTTTGAAAGCTCCACTCATGCAGTCTCGAAGCTACCAGAAAAGCACTGTTGTTACGGTGCTTTTAGTTACTGCCGGCATGGCTCAGAGAAGAAAATGAGTTTTCTGGAAAGAAACTTTGTGCTTCCAGTTCCAAGTTGGAAGCTCAACCTGCGCTCCTCTATACCAAAAGTGAGAGTCAACGTGAGCACCAACCTCCAAGTAAGGCCCTGATTATCCTTGCAAAGCAGGAAGCATGCAGCAGTTCCATGAGGCCTTCATCACTGTTCTTCTTTAGTTTAGCGGTAGTAAGCTTTCCAAGACTCCTAGGAACCTTCCTTCAGCACCCGTTTCGGTAACAGAAAACTGCAGAGAGCCAGGAAGCTCTGGTCCTCCGTGTATGCTGCGTGTCAACCTAGAAATTGGAGACTGATGGCACAAGGCTTGTTTTCTCATTAGGAAAGCTCCGTTCATGCGGCCTCGAAGATACCTGAAAAGCGTTGCTGTTGCCAGGGATTTAGTCACTGCCTGCCTGCTTCTGCGAGGAAAATGAGTTTTCCCGAAAGAAACCTTGTGCTTCCAGTTCCTAGTTGGAAGCTCACCCTGCTCTGCTCTATAACTAAAGTGAAAGTCAAGGGGAGCACTTGCCTCGAAGTAAGGCCCTGAATAGCCTTACAAAACGGGAGGCATGCAGCATCTCCATGAGGACTTCAACGCTGCTCTGCTTTAGTTTTTAGGTAGTAAGCTTTCCAATACTCCTAGAGACCTTGCTTCAGCACCCATTTCGGTATCAGAAAACTGCCTAGAGCCAGGAAGCTTTCGTCCTGCGTGAATGCTGCGTATCAACCTACATATTGAAGACTGATGGCACAAGGCTTGTTTGCCCATTATGAAAGCACCGTTTATGCGGCCTCGAAGATTCCTGAAAGGCTTTGTTGTTGCTGGGGTTTTAGTCACTGCATGCATAGTTCTGATAAGATACTGAGTTTTCCCATAAGAAACTTTGTGCTTCCAGTTCCTAGTAGGAAGCTCCCCTTGCTCTGCACTGTAACTAAAGTTAAAGTCAAGGGAGCGCCAGCCTCTATGTAAGGCCCTGAATATCCTTACAAAACGGGAGGCATGCAGCAGTTCCCTGAGGCTTTCAACGCTGTTCTGCTTTAGTTTAACGGTAGTAAGCTTTCCAATACTCCTAGAGACCTGTCTTCAGCACCCGTTTCGGTATCAGAAAACTGCCTAGAGCCAGGAAGCTTTCGTCCTGCGTGAATGCTGCGTATCAACTTACATATTGAAGACTGATGGCACAAGGCTTGTTTGCCCATTATGAAAGCACCGTTTATGCGGCCTCGAAGATTCCTGAAAGGCTTTGTTGTTGCCGGGGTTTTAGTCAAAGCATGCATAGTTCTGATAAGATATTGAGTTTTCCCATAAGAAACCTTGTGCTTCCAGTTCCTAGTTGGAAGGTCCCCTTGCTCTGCACTGTAACTAAAGTTAAAGTCAAGGGAGCGCCAGCCTCTAGGTAAGGCCCTGAATTTCCTTACAAAACGGGAGGCATGCAGCAGTTCCCTGAGGCTTTCAACGCTGTTCTGCTTTAGTTTAACGGTAGTAAGCTTTCCAAGACTCCTAAAGACCCTGCTTCAGCACCCGTTTCGATATCAGAAAATTGCCTAGAGCCAGGAAGCCCTGGTTCAGCGAGTATGCTGCGTGTCAACATAGAAATTGGAGACTGATGGCACAAGGCCTATTTGCCCATTATGAAAGCTCCGTTCATGTGGCCTCGTATATACCTGGAAAGCATTGCTGTTGCCAGAGTTGTAGTCACTGCCGGCATGTTTCTGAGAAGATATTGAGTTATCCCATAAGAAACCTTGTGCTTCCAGTTCCTAGTTGGAAGCTCACCCTGCTCTGCTCTATACCCAAAGTCAAAGTCAACGTGATCCCTAGCCTCGAAGGAAGGCCCTGATTTGCCTTGCCAAACTGGAGGCATGGAGCAGCTCCATGAGGCCTTCTTCACTGTTCTGCTTTAGTTTCACCGTAGTAAGCTTTTCAAGCCTCCTAGGGACCTTGCTTTAGAAACCGTTTCAGTACCAGTATACTGAGTACAGCCAAGAAGCTCAGGGCCAGCTAAGCAACTTCTGCCCCATAGGCCTTTTGGAACACCTCATTTTTGGCTAGAGAAAGGAAACACACTGCACTCCTCCCTGGGAGAGCCAGATGACCTCAGCTCTACACAGGATTCAGGAACACACTCCTAGACTGTCCTCCAGGCAATGGATGTAACCTCATTCCCCTAGCTGAAATCTATTGAGAAAAACACTCTGCTTCGAATCCCTTTTCACCTTTTACACTTAGAGTCACGCATCCTGAAGGAGCTGGTCGGCTTGCATCCAAGTACAATTTAAGCACTGTTCTTGGTGTAACACTGCAGGTCTTTGGAGGAAGCACAGGCACCTGTCTCCCTCACGCATCCTTTGTTTAGGCACTTTGCTGCAGGCAGATAAGCTGTCGTAGAAAAAAGTTGAATCAGGGAAAGCCCCACTGGGTATCGTGAATCTCTTTTGACTTGTTAACATCAACATGTCCTTATTCTGCGTGTCAATCTGGAAATGTGAGACTGAGACACAGATCTTGCTTTCCTATTTTGAAAGCTCCACTCATGCAGTCTCGAAGCTACCAGAAAAGCACTGTTGTTACGGTGCTTTTAGTTACTGCCGGCATGGCTCAGAGAAGAAAATGAGTTTTCTGGAAAGAAACTTTGTGCTTCCAGTTCCAAGTTGGAAGCTCAACCTGCGCTCCTCTATACCAAAAGTGAGAGTCAACGTGAGCACCAACCTCCAAGTAAGGCCCTGATTATCCTTGCAAAGCAGGAAGCATGCAGCAGTTCCATGAGGCCTTCATCACTGTTCTTCTTTAGTTTAGCGGTAGTAAGCTTTCCAAGACTCCTAGGAACCTTCCTTCAGCACCCGTTTCGGTAACAGAAAACTGCAGAGAGCCAGGAAGCTCTGGTCCTCCGTGTATGCTGCGTGTCAACCTAGAAATTGGAGACTGATGGCACAAGGCTTGTTTTCTCATTAGGAAAGCTCCGTTCATGCGGCCTCGAAGATACCTGAAAAGCGTTGCTGTTGCCAGGGATTTAGTCACTGCCTGCCTGCTTCTGCGAGGAAAATGAGTTTTCCCGAAAGAAACCTTGTGCTTCCAGTTCCTAGTTGGAAGCTCACCCTGCTCTGCTCTATAACTAAAGTGAAAGTCAAGGGGAGCACTTGCCTCGAAGTAAGGCCCTGAATAGCCTTACAAAACGGGAGGCATGCAGCATCTCCATGAGGACTTCAACGCTGCTCTGCTTTAGTTTTTAGGTAGTAAGCTTTCCAATACTCCTAGAGACCTTGCTTCAGCACCCATTTCGGTATCAGAAAACTGCCTAGAGCCAGGAAGCTTTCGTCCTGCGTGAATGCTGCGTATCAACCTACATATTGAAGACTGATGGCACAAGGCTTGTTTGCCCATTATGAAAGCACCGTTTATGCGGCCTCGAAGATTCCTGAAAGGCTTTGTTGTTGCTGGGGTTTTAGTCACTGCATGCATAGTTCTGATAAGATACTGAGTTTTCCCATAAGAAACTTTGTGCTTCCAGTTCCTAGTAGGAAGCTCCCCTTGCTCTGCACTGTAACTAAAGTTAAAGTCAAGGGAGCGCCAGCCTCTATGTAAGGCCCTGAATATCCTTACAAAACGGGAGGCATGCAGCAGTTCCCTGAGGCTTTCAACGCTGTTCTGCTTTAGTTTAACGGTAGTAAGCTTTCCAATACTCCTAGAGACCTGTCTTCAGCACCCGTTTCGGTATCAGAAAACTGCCTAGAGCCAGGAAGCTTTCGTCCTGCGTGAATGCTGCGTATCAACTTACATATTGAAGACTGATGGCACAAGGCTTGTTTGCCCATTATGAAAGCACCGTTTATGCGGCCTCGAAGATTCCTGAAAGGCTTTGTTGTTGCCGGGGTTTTAGTCAAAGCATGCATAGTTCTGATAAGATATTGCGTTTTCCCATAAGAAACCTTGTGCTTCCAGTTCCTAGTTGGAAGGTCCCCTTGCTCTGCACTGTAACTAAAGTTAAAGTCAAGGGAGCGCCAGCCTCTAGGTAAGGCCCTGAATATCCTTACAAAACGGGAGGCATGCAGCAGTTCCCTGAGGCTTTCAACGCTGTTCTGCTTTAGTTTAACGGTAGTAAGCTTTCCAAGACTCCTAAAGACCCTGCTTCAGCACCCGTTTCGATATCAGAAAATTGCCTAGAGCCAGGAAGCCCTGGTTCAGCGAGTATGCTGCGTGTCAACCTAGAAATTGGAGACTGATGGCACAAGGCCTGTTTGCCCATTATGAAAGCTCCGTTCATGTGGCCTCGAATATACCTGAAAAGCATTGCTGTTGCCAGAGTTGTAGTCACTGCCGGCATGTTTCTGAGAAGAGATTGAGTTATCCAGTAAGAAACCTTGTGCTTCCAGTTCCTAGTTGGAAGCTCACCTGCTTTGCTCTATACCTAAAGTCAAAGTCAACGTGAGCCCTAGCCTCGAAGGAAGGCCCTGATTTGCCTTGCCAAACTGGAGGCATGGAGCAGCTCCATGAGGCCTTCTTCACTGTTCTGCTTTAGTTTCACCGTAGTAAGCTTTTCAAGACTCCTAGGGACCTTGCTTTAGAAACCGTTTCAGTACCAGTATACTGAGTACAGCCAAGAAGCTCAGGGCCAGCTAAGCAACTTCTGCCCCGTAGGCCTTTTGGAACACCTCATTTTTGGCTAGAGAAAGGAAACACACTGCACTCCTCCCTGGGAGAGCCAGATGACCTCAGCTCTACACAGGATTCAGGAACACACTCCTAGACTGTCCTCCAGGCAATGGATGTAACCTCATTCCCCTAGCTGAACTCTATTGAGAAAAACACTCTGCTTCGAATCCCTTTTCACCTTTTGCACTTAGAGTCACGCATCCTCAAGGAGGTGGTCGGCTTGCATCCAAGTACAATTTAAGCACTGTTCTTGGTGTAACACTGCAGGTCTTTGGAAGAAGCACAGGCACCTGTCTCCCTCACGCATCCTTTGTTTAGGCACGTTGCTGCAGGCAGATAAGCTGTCGTAGAAAAAAGTTGAATCAGGGAAAGCCCCACTGGGTATCGTGAATCTCTTTTGACTTGTTAACATCAACATGTCCTTATGCTGCGTGTCAATCTGGAAATGTGAGACTGAGACAAAGATCTTGCTTTCCCATTTTGAAAGCTCCACTCATGCAGTCTCCAAGCTACCAGAAAAGCACTGTTGTTACGGTGCTTTGAGTTACTGCCGGCATGGCTCAGAGAAGAAAATGAGTTTTCTGGAAAGAAACTTTGTGCTTCCAGTTCCAAGTTGGAAGCTCAACCTGCGCTCCTCTATACCTAAAGTGAGAGTCAACGTGAGCACCATCCTCCAAGTAAGGCCCTGATTATCCTTGCAAAGCGGGAGGCATGCAGCAGTTCCATGAGGCCTTCATCGCTGTTCTTCTTTAGTTTAGCGGTAGTAAGCTTTCCAAGACTCCTAGGAACCTTCCTTCAGCACCCGTTTCGGTAACAGAACCCCGCAGAGAGCCAGGAAGCTCTGGTCCTCCGTGTATGCTGCGTGTCAACCTAGAAATTGGAGACTGATGGCACAAGGCTTGTTTTCTCATTAGGAAAGCTCCGTTCATGCGGCCTCGAAGATACCTGAAAAGCATTGTTGTTGCCAGGGATTTAGTCACTGCCTGCCTGCTTCTGCGAGGAAAATGAGTTTTCCCGAAAGAAACCTTGTGCTTCCAGTTCCTAGTTGGAAGCTCACCCTGCTCTGCTCTATAACTAAAGTGAAAGTCAAGGGGAGCACTTGCCTCGAAGTAAGGCCCTGAATAGCCTTACAAAACGGGAGGCATGCAGCATCTCCATGAGGACTTCAACGCTGCTCTGCTTTAGTTTTTAGGTAGTAAGCTTTCCAATATTCCTAGAGACCTTGCTTCAGCACCCATTTCGGTATCAGAAAACTGCCTAGAGCCAGGAAGCTTTCGTTCTGCGTGAATGCTGCGTATCAACCTACATATTGAAGACTGATGGCACAAGGCTTGTTTGCCCATTATGAAAGCACCGTTTATGCGGCCTCGAAGATTCCTGAAAGGCTTTGTTGTTGCTGGGGTTTTAGTCACTGCATGCATAGTTCTGATAAGATACTGAGTTTTCCCATAAGAAACTTTGTGCTTCCAGTTCCTAGTAGGAAGCTCCCCTTGCTCTGCACTGTAACTAAAGTTAAAGTCAAGGGAGCGCCAGCCTCTATGTAAGGCCCTGAATATCCTTACAAAACGGGAGGCATGCAGCAGTTCCCTGAGGCTTTCAACGCTGTTCTGCTTTAGTTTAACGGTAGTAAGCTTTCCAATACTCCTAGAGACCTGTCTTCAGCACCCGTTTCGGTATCAGAAAACTGCCTAGAGCCAGGAAGCTTTCGTCCTGCGTGAATGCTGCGTATCAACTTACATATTGAAGACTGATGGCACAAGGCTTGTTTGCCCATTATGAAAGCACCGTTTATGCGGCCTCGTAGATTCCTGAAAGGCTTTGTTGTTGCCGGGGTTTTAGTCAAAGCATGCATAGTTCTGATAAGATATTGAGTTTTCCCATAAGAAACCTTGTGCTTCCAGTTCCTAGTTGGAAGGTCCCCTTGCTCTGCACTGTAACTAAAGTTAAAGTCAAGGGAGCGCCAGCCTCTAGGTAAGGCCCTGAATTTCCTTACAAAACGGGAGGCATGCAGCAGTTCCCTGAGGCTTTCAACGCTGTTCTCCTTTAGTTTAACGGTAGTAAGCTTTCCAAGACTCCTAAAGACCCTGCTTCAGCACCCGTTTCGATATCAGAAAATTGCCTAGAGCCAGGAAGCCCTGGTTCAGCGAGTATGCTGCGTGTCAACATAGAAATTGGAGACTGATGGCACAAGGCCTATTTGCCCATTATGAAAGCTCCGTTCATGTGGCCTCGTATATACCTGGAAAGCATTGCTGTTGCCAGAGTTGTAGTCACTGCCGGCATGTTTCTGAGAAGATATTGAGTTATCCCATAAGAAACCTTGTGCTTCCAGTTCCTAGTTGGAAGCTCACCCTGCTCTGCTCTATACCCAAAGTCAAAGTCAACGTGATCCCTAGCCTCGAAGGAAGGCCCTGATTTGCCTTGCCAAACTGGAGGCATGGAGCAGCTCCATGAGGCCTTCTTCACTGTTCTGCTTTAGTTTCACCGTAGTAAGCTTTTCAAGCCTCCTAGGGACCTTGCTTTAGAAACCGTTTCAGTACCAGTATACTGAGTACAGCCAAGAAGCTCAGGGCCAGCTAAGCAACTTCTGCCCCGTAGGCCTTTTGGAACACCTCATTGTTGGCTAGAGAAAGGAAACACACTGCACTCCTCCCTGGGAGAGCCAGATGACCTCAGCTCTACACAGGATTCAGGAACACACTCCTAGACTGTCCTCCAGGCAATGGATGTAACCTCATTCCCCTAGCTGAACTCTATTGAGAAAAACACTCTGCTTCGAATCCCTTTTCACCTTTTGCACTTAGAGTCACGCATCCTCAAGGCGGTGGTCGGCTTGCATCCAAGTACAATTTAAGCACTGTTCTTGGTGTAACACTGCAGGTCTTTGGAAGAAGCACAGGCACCTGTCTCCCTCACGCATCCTTTGTTTAGGCACGTTGCTGCAGGCAGATAAGCTGTCGTAGAAAAAAGTTGAATCAGGGAAAGCCCCACTGGGTATCGTGAATCTCTTTTGACTTGTTAACATCAACATGTCCTTATGCTGCGTGTCAATCTGGAAATGTGAGACTGAGACACAGATCTTGCTTTCCTATTTTGAAAGCTCCACTCATGCAGTCTCGAAGCTACCAGAAAAGCACTGTTGTTACGGTGCTTTGAGTTACTGCCGGCATGGCTCAGAGAAGAAAATGAGTTTTCTGGAAAGAAACTTTGTGCTTCCAGTTCCAAGTTGGAAGCTCAACCTGCGCTCCTCTATACCAAAAGTGAGAGTCAACGTGAGCACCAACCTCCAAGTAAGGCCCTGATTATCCTTGCAAAGCAGGAAGCATGCAGCAGTTCCATGAGGCCTTCATCACTGTTCTTCTTTAGTTTAGCGGTAGTAAGCTTTCCAAGACTCCTAGGAACCTTCCTTCAGCACCCGTTTCGGTAACAGAAAACTGCAGAGAGCCAGGAAGCTCTGGTCCTCCGTGTATGCTGCGTGTCAACCTAGAAATTGGAGACTGATGGCACAAGGCTTGTTTTCTCATTAGGAAAGCTCCGTTCATGCGGCCTCGAAGATACCTGAAAAGCGTTGTTGTTGCCAGGGATTTAGTCACTGCCTGCCTGCTTCTGCGAGGAAAATGAGTTTTCCCGAAAGAAACCTTGTGCTTCCAGTTCCTAGTTGGAAGCTCACCCTGCTCTGCTCTATAACTAAAGTGAAAGTCAAGGGGAGCACTTGCCTCGAAGTAAGGCCCTGAATAGCCTTACAAAACGGGAGGCATGCAGCATCTCCATGAGGACTTCAACGCTGCTCTGCTTTAGTTTTTAGGTAGTAAGCTTTCCAATACTCCTAGAGACCTTGCTTCAGCACCCATTTCGGTATCAGAAAACTGCCTAGAGCCAGGAAGCTTTCGTCCTGCGTGAATGCTGCGTATCAACCTACATATTGAAGACTGATGGCACAAGGCTTGTTTGCCCATTATGAAAGCACCGTTTATGCGGCCTCGAAGATTCCTGAAAGGCTTTGTTGTTGCTGGGGTTTTAGTCACTGCATGCATAGTTCTGATAAGATACTGAGTTTTCCCATAAGAAACTTTGTGCTTCCAGTTCCTAGTAGGAAGCTCCCCTTGCTCTGCACTGTAACTAAAGTTAAAGTCAAGGGAGCGCCAGCCTCTATGTAAGGCCCTGAATATCCTTACAAAACGGGAGGCATGCAGCAGTTCCCTGAGGCTTTCAACGCTGTTCTGCTTTAGTTTAACGGTAGTAAGCTTTCCAATACTCCTAGAGACCTGTCTTCAGCACCCGTTTCGGTATCAGAAAACTGCCTAGAGCCAGGAAGCTTTCGTCCTGCGTGAATGCTGCGTATCAACTTACATATTGAAGACTGATGGCACAAGGCTTGTTTGCCCATTATGAAAGCACCGTTTATGCGGCCTCGAAGATTCCTGAAAGGCTTTGTTGTTGCCGGGGTTTTAGTCAAAGCATGCATAGTTCTGATAAGATATTGCGTTTTCCCATAAGAAACCTTGTGCTTCCAGTTCCTAGTTGGAAGGTCCCCTTGCTCTGCACTGTAACTAAAGTTAAAGTCAAGGGAGCGCCAGCCTCTAGGTAAGGCCCTGAATATCCTTACAAAACGGGAGGCATGCAGCAGTTCCCTGAGGCTTTCAACGCTGTTCTGCTTTAGTTTAACGGTAGTAAGCTTTCCAAGACTCCTAAAGACCCTGCTTCAGCACCCGTTTCGATATCAGAAAATTGCCTAGAGCCAGGAAGCCCTGGTTCAGCGAGTATGCTGCGTGTCAACCTAGAAATTGGAGACTGATGGCACAAGGCCTGTTTGCCCATTATGAAAGCTCCGTTCATGTGGCCTCGAATATACCTGAAAAGCATTGCTGTTGCCAGAGTTGTAGTCACTGCCGGCATGTTTCTGAGAAGAGATTGAGTTATCCAGTAAGAAACCTTGTGCTTCCAGTTCCTAGTTGGAAGCTCACCTGCTTTGCTCTATACCTAAAGTCAAAGTCAACGTGAGCCCTAGCCTCGAAGGAAGGCCCTGATTTGCCTTGCCAAACTGGAGGCATGGAGCAGCTCCATGAGGCCTTCTTCACTGTTCTGCTTTAGTTTCACCGTAGTAAGCTTTTCAAGACTCCTAGGGACCTTGCTTTAGAAACCGTTTCAGTACCAGTATACTGAGTACAGCCAAGAAGCTCAGGGCCAGCTAAGCAACTTCTGCCCCGTAGGCCTTTTGGAACACCTCATTTTTGGCTAGAGAAAGGAAACACACTGCACTCCTCCCTGGGAGAGCCAGATGACCTCAGCTCTACACAGGATTCAGGAACACACTCCTAGACTGTCCTCCAGGCAATGGATGTAACCTCATTCCCCTAGCTGAACTCTATTGAGAAAAACACTCTGCTTCGAATCCCTTTTCACCTTTTGCACTTAGAGTCACGCATCCTCAAGGAGGTGGTCGGCTTGCATCCAAGTACAATTTAAGCACTGTTCTTGGTGTAACACTGCAGGTCTTTGGAGGAAGCACAGGCACCTGTCTCCCTCACGCATCCTTTGTTTAGGCACGTTGCTGCAGGCAGATAAGCTGTCGTAGAAAAAAGTTGAATCAGGGAAAGCCCCACTGGGTATCGTGAATCTCTTTTGACTTGTTAACATCAACATGTCCTTATGCTGCGTGTCAATCTGGAAATGTGAGACTGAGACACAGATCTTGCTTTCCTATTTTGAAAGCTCCACTCATGCAGTCTCGAAGCTACCAGAAAAGCACTGTTGTTACGGTGCTTTTAGTTACTGCCGGCATGGCTCAGAGAAGAAAATGAGTTTTCTGGAAAGAAACTTTGTGCTTCCAGTTCCAAGTTGGAAGCTCAACCTGCGCTCCTCTATACCAAAAGTGAGAGTCAACGTGAGCACCAACCTCCAAGTAAGGCCCTGATTATCCTTGCAAAGCAGGAAGCATGCAGAAGTTCCATGAGGCCTTCATCGCTGTTCTTCTTTAGTTTAGCGGTAGTAAGCTTTCCAAGACTCCTAGGAACCTTCCTTCAGCACCCGTTTCGGTAACAGAACCCCGCAGAGAGCCAGGAAGCTCTGGTCCTCCGTGTATGCTGCGTGTCAACCTAGAAATTGGAGACTGATGGCACAAGGCTTGTTTTCTCATTAGGAAAACTCCGTTCATGCGGCCTCGAAGATACCTGAAAAGCGTTGTTGTTGCCAGGGATTTAGTCACTGCCTGCCTGCTTCTGCGAGGAAAATGAGTTTTCCCGAAAGAAACCTTGTGCTTCCAGTTCCTAGTTGGAAGCTCACCCTGCTCTGCTCTATAACTAAAGTGAAAGTCAAGGGGAGCACTTGCCTCGAAGTAAGGCCCTGAATAGCCTTACAAAACGGGAGGCATGCAGCATCTCCATGAGGACTTCAACGCTGCTCTGCTTTAGTTTTTAGGTAGTAAGCTTTCCAATATTCCTAGAGACCTTGCTTCAGCACCCATTTCGGTATCAGAAAACTGCCTAGAGCCAGGAAGCTTTCGTTCTGCGTGAATGCTGCGTATCAACCTACATATTGAAGACTGATGGCACAAGGCTTGTTTGCCCATTATGAAAGCACCGTTTATGCGGCCTCGAAGATTCCTGAAAGGCTTTGTTGTTGCTGGGGTTTTAGTCACTGCATGCATAGTTCTGATAAGATACTGAGTTTTCCCATAAGAAACTTTGTGCTTCCAGTTCCTAGTAGGAAGCTCCCCTTGCTCTGCACTGTAACTAAAGTTAAAGTCAAGGGAGCGCCAGCCTCTATGTAAGGCCCTGAATATCCTTACAAAACGGGAGGCATGCAGCAGTTCCCTGAGGCTTTCAACGCTGTTCTGCTTTAGTTTAACGGTAGTAAGCTTTCCAATACTCCTAGAGACCTGTCTTCAGCACCCGTTTCGGTATCAGAAAACTGCCTAGAGCCAGGAAGCTTTCGTCCTGCGTGAATGCTGCGTATCAACTTACATATTGAAGACTGATGGCACAAGGCTTGTTTGCCCATTATGAAAGCACCGTTTATGCGGCCTCGAAGATTCCTGAAAGGCTTTGTTGTTGCCGGGGTTTTAGTCAAAGCATGCATAGTTCTGATAAGATATTGAGTTTTCCCATAAGAAACCTTGTGCTTCCAGTTCCTAGTTGGAAGGTCCCCTTGCTCTGCACTGTAACTAAAGTTAAAGTCAAGGGAGCGCCAGCCTCTAGGTAAGGCCCTGAATTTCCTTACAAAACGGGAGGCATGCAGCAGTTCCCTGAGGCTTTCAACGCTGTTCTGCTTTAGTTTAACGGTAGTAAGCTTTCCAAGACTCCTAAAGACCCTGCTTCAGCACCCGTTTCGATATCAGAAAATTGCCTAGAGCCAGGAAGCCCTGGTTCAGCGAGTATGCTGCGTGTCAACATAGAAATTGGAGACTGATGGCACAAGGCCTATTTGCCCATTATGAAAGCTCCGTTCATGTGGCCTCGTATATACCTGGAAAGCATTGCTGTTGCCAGAGTTGTAGTCACTGCCGGCATGTTTCTGAGAAGATATTGAGTTATCCCATAAGAAACCTTGTGCTTCCAGTTCCTAGTTGGAAGCTCACCCTGCTCTGCTCTATACCCAAAGTCAAAGTCAACGTGATCCCTAGCCTCGAAGGAAGGCCCTGATTTGCCTTGCCAAACTGGAGGCATGGAGCAGCTCCATGAGGCCTTCTTCACTGTTCTGCTTTAGTTTCACCGTAGTAAGCTTTTCAAGCCTCCTAGGGACCTTGCTTTAGAAACCGTTTCAGTACCAGTATACTGAGTACAGCCAAGAAGCTCAGGGCCAGCTAAGCAACTTCTGCCCCGTAGGCCTTTTGGAACACCTCATTGTTGGCTAGAGAAAGGAAACACACTGCACTCCTCCCTGGGAGAGCCAGATGACCTCAGCTCTACACAGGATTCAGGAACACACTCCTAGACTGTCCTCCAGGCAATGGATGTAACCTCATTCCCCTAGCTGAACTCTATTGAGAAAAACACTCTGCTTCGAATCCCTTTTCACCTTTTGCACTTAGAGTCACGCATCCTCAAGGAGGTGGTCGGCTTGCATCCAAGTACAATTTAAGCACTGTTCTTGGTGTAACACTGCAGGTCTTTGGAGGAAGCACAGGCACCTGTCTCCCTCACGCATCCTTTGTTTAGGCACGTTGCTGCAGGCAGATAAGCTGTCGTAGAAAAAAGTTGAATCAGGGAAAGCCCCACTGGGTATCGTGAATCTCTTTTGACTTGTTAACATCAACATGTCCTTATGCTGCGTGTCAATCTGGAAATGTGAGACTGAGACACAGATCCTGCTTTCCTATTTTGAAAGCTCCACTCATGCAGTCTCGAAGCTACCAGAAAAGCACTGTTGTTACGGTGCTTTTAGTTACTGCCGGCATGGCTCAGAGAAGAAAATGAGTTTTCTGGAAAGAAACTTTGTGCTTCCAGTTCCAAGTTGGCAGCTCAACCTGCGCTCCTCTATACCAAAAGTGAGAGTCAACGTGAGCACCAACCTCCAAGTAAGGCCCTGATTATCCTTGCAAAGCAGGAAGCATGCAGCAGTTCCATGAGGCCTTCATCGCTGTTCTTCTTTAGTTTAGCGGTAGTAAGCTTTCCAAGACTCCTAGGAACCTTCCTTCAGCACCCGTTTCGGTAACAGAACCCCGCAGAGAGCCAGGAAGCTCTGGTCCTCCGTGTATGCTGCGTGTCAACCTAGAAATTGGAGACTGATGGCACAAGGCTTGTTTTCTCATTAGGAAAGCTCCGTTCATGCGGCCTCGAAGATACCTGAAAAGCGTTGTTGTTGCCAGGGATTTAGTCACTGCCTGCCTGCTTCTGCGAGGAAAATGAGTTTTCCCGAAAGAAACCTTGTGCTTCCAGTTCCTAGTTGGAAGCTCACCCTACTCTGCTCTATAACTAAAGTGAAAGTCAAGGGGAGCACTTGCCTCGAAGTAAGGCCCTGAATAGCCTTACAAAACGGGAGGCATGCAGCATCTCCATGAGGACTTCAACGCTGCTCTGCTTTAGTTTTTAGGTAGTAAGCTTTCCAATATTCCTAGAGACCTTGCTTCAGCACCCATTTCGGTATCAGAAAACTGCCTAGTGCCAGGAAGCTTTCGTTCTGCGTGAATGCTGCGTATCAACCTACATATTGAAGACTGATGGCACAAGGCTTGTTTGCCCATTATGAAAGCACCGTTTATGCGGCCTCGAAGATTCCTGAAAGGCTTTGTTGTTGCTGGGGTTTTAGTCACTGCATGCATAGTTCTGATAAGATACTGAGTTTTCCCATAAGAAACTTTGTGCTTCCAGTTCCTAGTAGGAAGCTCCCCTTGCTCTGCACTGTAACTAAAGTTAAAGTCAAGGGAGCGCCAGCCTCTATGTAAGGCCCTGAATATCCTTACAAAACGGGAGGCATGCAGCAGTTCCCTGAGGCTTTCAACGCTGTTCTGCTTTAGTTTAACGGTAGTAAGCTTTCCAATACTCCTAGAGACCTGTCTTCAGCACCCGTTTCGGTATCAGAAAACTGCCTAGAGCCAGGAAGCTTTCGTCCTGCGTGAATGCTGCGTATCAACTTACATATTGAAGACTGATGGCACAAGGCTTGTTTGCCCATTATGAAAGCACCGTTTATGCGGCCTCGAAGATTCCTGAAAGGCTTTGTTGTTGCCGGGGTTTTAGTCAAAGCATGCATAGTTCTGATAAGATATTGAGTTTTCCCATAAGAAACCTTGTGCTTCCAGTTCCTAGTTGGAAGGTCCCCTTGCTCTGCACTGTAACTAAAGTTAAAGTCAAGGGAGCGCCAGCCTCTAGGTAAGGCCCTGAATTTCCTTACAAAACGGGAGGCATGCAGCAGTTCCCTGAGGCTTTCAACGCTGTTCTGCTTTAGTTTAACGGTAGTAAGCTTTCCAAGACTCCTAAAGACCCTGCTTCAGCACCCGTTTCGATATCAGAAAATTGCCTAGAGCCAGGAAGCCCTGGTTCAGCGAGTATGCTGCGTGTCAACATAGAAATTGGAGACTGATGGCACAAGGCCTATTTGCCCATTATGAAAGCTCCGTTCATGTGGCCTCGTATATACCTGGAAAGCATTGCTGTTGCCAGAGTTGTAGTCACTGCCGGCATGTTTCTGAGAAGATATTGAGTTATCCCATAAGAAACCTTGTGCTTCCAGTTCCTAGTTGGAAGCTCACCCTGCTCTGCTCTATACCCAAAGTCAAAGTCAACGTGATCCCTAGCCTCGAAGGAAGGCCCTGATTTGCCTTGCCAAACTGGAGGCATGGAGCAGCTCCATGAGGCCTTCTTCACTGTTCTGCTTTAGTTTCACCGTAGTAAGCTTTTCAAGCCTCCTAGGGACCTTGCTTTAGAAACCGTTTCAGTACCAGTATACTGAGTACAGCCAAGAAGCTCAGGGCCAGCTAAGCAACTTCTGCCCCGTAGGCCTTTTGGAACACCTCATTTTTGGCTAGAGAAAGGAAACACACTGCACTCCTCCCTGGGAGAGCCAGATGACCTCAGCTCTACACAGGATTCAGGAACACACTCCTAGACTGTCCTCCAGGCAATGGATGTAACCTCATTCCCCTAGCTGAACTCTATTGAGAAAAACACTCTGCTTCGAATCCCTTTTCACCTTTTGCACTTAGAGTCACGCATCCTCAAGGAGGTGGTCGGCTTGCATCCAAGTACAATTTAAGCACTGTTCTTGGTGTAACACTGCAGGTCTTTGGAGGAAGCACAGGCACCTGTCTCCCTCACGCATCCTTTGTTTAGGCACGTTGCTGCAGGCAGATAAGCTGTCGTAGAAAAAAGTTGAATCAGGGAAAGCCCCACTGGGTATCGTGAATCTCTTTTGACTTGTTAACATCAACATGTCCTTATGCTGCGTGTCAATCTGGAAATGTGAGACTGAGACACAGATCTTGCTTTCCTATTTTGAAAGCTCCACTCATGCAGTCTCGAAGCTACCAGAAAAGCACTGTTGTTACGGTGCTTTTAGTTACTGCCGGCATGGCTCAGAGAAGAAAATGAGTTTTCTGGAAAGAAACTTTGTGCTTCCAGTTCCAAGTTGGAAGCTCAACCTGCGCTCCTCTATACCAAAAGTGAGAGTCAACGTGAGCACCAACCTCCAAGTAAGGCCCTGATTATCCTTGCAAAGCAGGAAGCATGCAGAAGTTCCATGAGGCCTTCATCGCTGTTCTTCTTTAGTTTAGCGGTAGTAAGCTTTCCAAGACTCCTAGGAACCTTCCTTCAGCACCCGTTTCGGTAACAGAACCCCGCAGAGAGCCAGGAAGCTCTGGTCCTCCGTGTATGCTGCGTGTCAACCTAGAAATTGGAGACTGATGGCACAAGGCTTGTTTTCTCATTAGGAAAACTCCGTTCATGCGGCCTCGAAGATACCTGAAAAGCGTTGTTGTTGCCAGGGATTTAGTCACTGCCTGCCTGCTTCTGCGAGGAAAATGAGTTTTCCCGAAAGAAACCTTGTGCTTCCAGTTCCTAGTTGGAAGCTCACCCTGCTCTGCTCTATAACTAAAGTGAAAGTCAAGGGGAGCACTTGCCTCGAAGTAAGGCCCTGAATAGCCTTACAAAACGGGAGGCATGCAGCATCTCCATGAGGACTTCAACGCTGCTCTGCTTTAGTTTTTAGGTAGTAAGCTTTCCAATATTCCTAGAGACCTTGCTTCAGCACCCATTTCGGTATCAGAAAACTGCCTAGAGCCAGGAAGCTTTCGTTCTGCGTGAATGCTGCGTATCAACCTACATATTGAAGACTGATGGCACAAGGCTTGTTTGCCCATTATGAAAGCACCGTTTATGCGGCCTCGAAGATTCCTGAAAGGCTTTGTTGTTGCTGGGGTTTTAGTCACTGCATGCATAGTTCTGATAAGATACTGAGTTTTCCCATAAGAAACTTTGTGCTTCCAGTTCCTAGTAGGAAGCTCCCCTTGCTCTGCACTGTAACTAAAGTTAAAGTCAAGGGAGCGCCAGCCTCTATGTAAGGCCCTGAATATCCTTACAAAACGGGAGGCATGCAGCAGTTCCCTGAGGCTTTCAACGCTGTTCTGCTTTAGTTTAACGGTAGTAAGCTTTCCAATACTCCTAGAGACCTGTCTTCAGCACCCGTTTCGGTATCAGAAAACTGCCTAGAGCCAGGAAGCTTTCGTCCTGCGTGAATGCTGCGTATCAACTTACATATTGAAGACTGATGGCACAAGGCTTGTTTGCCCATTATGAAAGCACCGTTTATGCGGCCTCGAAGATTCCTGAAAGGCTTTGTTGTTGCCGGGGTTTTAGTCAAAGCATGCATAGTTCTGATAAGATATTGAGTTTTCCCATAAGAAACCTTGTGCTTCCAGTTCCTAGTTGGAAGGTCCCCTTGCTCTGCACTGTAACTAAAGTTAAAGTCAAGGGAGCGCCAGCCTCTAGGTAAGGCCCTGAATTTCCTTACAAAACGGGAGGCATGCAGCAGTTCCCTGAGGCTTTCAACGCTGTTCTGCTTTAGTTTAACGGTAGTAAGCTTTCCAAGACTCCTAAAGACCCTGCTTCAGCACCCGTTTCGATATCAGAAAATTGCCTAGAGCCAGGAAGCCCTGGTTCAGCGAGTATGCTGCGTGTCAACATAGAAATTGGAGACTGATGGCACAAGGCCTATTTGCCCATTATGAAAGCTCCGTTCATGTGGCCTCGTATATACCTGGAAAGCATTGCTGTTGCCAGAGTTGTAGTCACTGCCGGCATGTTTCTGAGAAGATATTGAGTTATCCCATAAGAAACCTTGTGCTTCCAGTTCCTAGTTGGAAGCTCACCCTGCTCTGCTCTATACCCAAAGTCAAAGTCAACGTGATCCCTAGCCTCGAAGGAAGGCCCTGATTTGCCTTGCCAAACTGGAGGCATGGAGCAGCTCCATGAGGCCTTCTTCACTGTTCTGCTTTAGTTTCACCGTAGTAAGCTTTTCAAGCCTCCTAGGGACCTTGCTTTAGAAACCGTTTCAGTACCAGTATACTGAGTACAGCCAAGAAGCTCAGGGCCAGCTAAGCAACTTCTGCCCCGTAGGCCTTTTGGAACACCTCATTTTTGGCTAGAGAAAGGAAACACACTGCACTCCTCCCTGGGAGAGCCAGATGACCTCAGCTCTACACAGGATTCAGGAACACACTCCTAGACTGTCCTCCAGGCAATGGATGTAACCTCATTCCCCTAGCTGAACTCTATTGAGAAAAACACTCTGCTTCGAATCCCTTTTCACCTTTTGCACTTAGAGTCACGCATCCTCAAGGAGGTGGTCGGCTTGCATCCAAGTACAATTTAAGCACTGTTCTTGGTGTAACACTGCAGGTCTTTGGAGGAAGCACAGGCACCTGTCTCCCTCACGCATCCTTTGTTTAGGCACGTTGCTGCAGGCAGATAAGCTGTCGTAGAAAAAAGTTGAATCAGGGAAAGCCCCACTGGGTATCGTGAATCTCTTTTGACTTGTTAACATCAACATGTCCTTATGCTGCGTGTCAATCTGGAAATGTGAGACTGAGACACAGATCCTGCTTTCCTATTTTGAAAGCTCCACTCATGCAGTCTCGAAGCTACCAGAAAAGCACTGTTGTTACGGTGCTTTTAGTTACTGCCGGCATGGCTCAGAGAAGAAAATGAGTTTTCTGGAAAGAAACTTTGTGCTTCCAGTTCCAAGTTGGCAGCTCAACCTGCGCTCCTCTATACCAAAAGTGAGAGTCAACGTGAGCACCAACCTCCAAGTAAGGCCCTGATTATCCTTGCAAAGCAGGAAGCATGCAGCAGTTCCATGAGGCCTTCATCGCTGTTCTTCTTTAGTTTAGCGGTAGTAAGCTTTCCAAGACTCCTAGGAACCTTCCTTCAGCACCCGTTTCGGTAACAGAACCCCGCAGAGAGCCAGGAAGCTCTGGTCCTCCGTGTATGCTGCGTGTCAACCTAGAAATTGGAGACTGATGGCACAAGGCTTGTTTTCTCATTAGGAAAGCTCCGTTCATGCGGCCTCGAAGATACCTGAAAAGCGTTGTTGTTGCCAGGGATTTAGTCACTGCCTGCCTGCTTCTGCGAGGAAAATGAGTTTTCCCGAAAGAAACCTTGTGCTTCCAGTTCCTAGTTGGAAGCTCACCCTGCTCTGCTCTATAACTAAAGTGAAAGTCAAGGGGAGCACTTGCCTCGAAGTAAGGCCCTGAATAGCCTTACAAAACGGGAGGCATGCAGCATCTCCATGAGGACTTCAACGCTGCTCTGCTTTAGTTTTTAGGTAGTAAGCTTTCCAATATTCCTAGAGACCTTGCTTCAGCACCCATTTCGGTATCAGAAAACTGCCTAGTGCCAGGAAGCTTTCGTTCTGCGTGAATGCTGCGTATCAACCTACATATTGAAGACTGATGGCACAAGGCTTGTTTGCCCATTATGAAAGCACCGTTTATGCGGCCTCGAAGATTCCTGAAAGGCTTTGTTGTTGCTGGGGTTTTAGTCACTGCATGCATAGTTCTGATAAGATACTGAGTTTTCCCATAAGAAACTTTGTGCTTCCAGTTCCTAGTAGGAAGCTCCCCTTGCTCTGCACTGTAACTAAAGTTAAAGTCAAGGGAGCGCCAGCCTCTATGTAAGGCCCTGAATATCCTTACAAAACGGGAGGCATGCAGCAGTTCCCTGAGGCTTTCAACGCTGTTCTGCTTTAGTTTAACGGTAGTAAGCTTTCCAATACTCCTAGAGACCTGTCTTCAGCACCCGTTTCGGTATCAGAAAACTGCCTAGAGCCAGGAAGCTTTCGTCCTGCGTGAATGCTGCGTATCAACTTACATATTGAAGACTGATGGCACAAGGCTTGTTTGCCCATTATGAAAGCACCGTTTATGCGGCCTCGAAGATTCCTGAAAGGCTTTGTTGTTGCCGGGGTTTTAGTCAAAGCATGCATAGTTCTGATAAGATATTGAGTTTTCCCATAAGAAACCTTGTGCTTCCAGTTCCTAGTTGGAAGGTCCCCTTGCTCTGCACTGTAACTAAAGTTAAAGTCAAGGGAGCGCCAGCCTCTAGGTAAGGCCCTGAATTTCCTTACAAAACGGGAGGCATGCAGCAGTTCCCTGAGGCTTTCAACGCTGTTCTGCTTTAGTTTAACGGTAGTAAGCTTTCCAAGACTCCTAAAGACCCTGCTTCAGCACCCGTTTCGATATCAGAAAATTGCCTAGAGCCAGGAAGCCCTGGTTCAGCGAGTATGCTGCGTGTCAACATAGAAATTGGAGACTGATGGCACAAGGCCTATTTGCCCATTATGAAAGCTCCGTTCATGTGGCCTCGTATATACCTGGAAAGCATTGCTGTTGCCAGAGTTGTAGTCACTGCCGGCATGTTTCTGAGAAGATATTGAGTTATCCCATAAGAAACCTTGTGCTTCCAGTTCCTAGTTGGAAGCTCACCCTGCTCTGCTCTATACCCAAAGTCAAAGTCAACGTGATCCCTAGCCTCGAAGGAAGGCCCTGATTTGCCTTGCCAAACTGGAGGCATGGAGCAGCTCCATGAGGCCTTCTTCACTGTTCTGCTTTAGTTTCACCGTAGTAAGCTTTTCAAGCCTCCTAGGGACCTTGCTTTAGAAACCGTTTCAGTACCAGTATACTGAGTACAGCCAAGAAGCTCAGGGCCAGCTAAGCAACTTCTGCCCCGTAGGCCTTTTGGAACACCTCATTGTTGGCTAGAGAAAGGAAACACACTGCACTCCTCCCTGGGAGAGCCAGATGACCTCAGCTCTACACAGGATTCAGGAACACACTCCTAGACTGTCCTCCAGGCAATGGATGTAACCTCATTCCCCTAGCTGAACTCTATTGAGAAAAACACTCTGCTTCGAATCCCTTTTCACCTTTTGCACTTAGAGTCACGCATCCTCAAGGAGGTGGTCGGCTTGCATCCAAGTACAATTTAAGCACTGTTCTTGGTGTAACACTGCAGGTCTTTGGAAGAAGCACAGGCACCTGTCTCCCTCACGCATCCTTTGTTTAGGCACGTTGCTGCAGGCAGATAAGCTGTCGTAGAAAAAAGTTGAATCAGGGAAAGCCCCACTGTGTATCGTGAATCTCTTTTGACTTGTTAACATCAACATGTCCTTATGCTGCGTGTCAATCTGGAAATGTGAGACTGAGACACAGATCTTGCTTTCCCATTTTGAAAGCTCCACTCATGCAGTCTCCAAGCTACCAGAAAAGCACTGTTGTTACGGTGCTTTGAGTTACTGCCAGCATGGCTCAAAGAAGAAAATGAGTTTTCTGGAAAGAAACTTTGTGCTTCCAGTTCCAAGTTGGAAGCTCAACCTGCGCTCCTCTATACCTAAAGTGAGAGTCAACGTGAGCACCATCCTCCAAGTAAGGCCCTGATTATCCTTGCAAAGCGGGAGGCATGCAGCAGTTCCATGAGGCCTTCATCGCTGTTCTTCTTTAGTTTAGCGGTAGTAAGCTTTCCAAGACTCCTAGGAACCTTCCTTCAGCACCCGTTTCGGTAACAGAACCCCGCAGAGAGCCAGGAAGCTCTGGTCCTCCGTGTATGCTGCGTGTCAACCTAGAAATTGGAGACTGATGGCACAAGGCTTGTTTTCTCATTAGGAAAGCTCCGTTCATGCGGCCTCGAAGATACCTGAAAAGCATTGTTGTTGCCAGGGATTTAGTCACTGCCTGCCGGCTTCTGCGAGGAAAATGAGTTTTCCCGAAAGAAACCTTGTGCTTCCAGTTCCTAGTTGGAAGCTCACCCTACTCTGCTCTATAACTAAAGTGAAAGTCAAGGGGAGCACTTGCCTCGAAGTAAGGCCCTGAATAGCCTTACAAAACGGGAGGCATGCAGCATCTCCATGAGGACTTCAACGCTGCTCTGCTTTAGTTTTTAGGTAGTAAGCTTTCCAATATTCCTAGAGACCTTGCTTCAGCACCCATTTCGGTATCAGAAAACTGCCTAGAGCCAGGAAGCTTTCGTTCTGCGTGAATGCTGCGTATCAACCTACATATTGAAGACTGATGGCACAAGGCTTGTTTGCCCATTATGAAAGCACCGTTTATGCGGCCTCGAAGATTCCTGAAAGGCTTTGTTGTTGCTGGGGTTTTAGTCACTGCATGCATAGTTCTGATAAGATACTGAGTTTTCCCATAAGAAACTTTGTGCTTCCAGTTCCTAGTAGGAAGCTCCCCTTGCTCTGCACTGTAACTAAAGTTAAAGTCAAGGGAGCGCCAGCCTCTATGTAAGGCCCTGAATATCCTTACAAAACGGGAGGCATGCAGCAGTTCCCTGAGGCTTTCAACGCTGTTCTGCTTTAGTTTAACGGTAGTAAGCTTTCCAATACTCCTAGAGACCTGTCTTCAGCACCCGTTTCGGTATCAGAAAACTGCCTAGAGCCAGGAAGCTTTCGTCCTGCGTGAATGCTGCGTATCAACTTACATATTGAAGACTGATGGCACAAGGCTTGTTTGCCCATTATGAAAGCACCGTTTATGCGGCCTCGAAGATTCCTGAAAGGCTTTGTTGTTGCCGGGGTTTTAGTCAAAGCATGCATAGTTCTGATAAGATATTGAGTTTTCCCATAAGAAACCTTGTGCTTCCAGTTCCTAGTTGGAAGGTCCCCTTGCTCTGCACTGTAACTAAAGTTAAAGTCAAGGGAGCGCCAGCCTCTAGGTAAGGCCCTGAATTTCCTTACAAAACGGGAGGCATGCAGCAGTTCCCTGAGGCTTTCAACGCTGTTCTGCTTTAGTTTAACGGTAGTAAGCTTTCCAAGACTCCTAAAGACCCTGCTTCAGCACCCGTTTCGATATCAGAAAATTGCCTAGAGCCAGGAAGCCCTGGTTCAGCGAGTATGCTGCGTGTCAACATAGAAATTGGAGACTGATGGCACAAGGCCTATTTGCCCATTATGAAAGCTCCGTTCATGTGGCCTCGTATATACCTGGAAAGCATTGCTGTTGCCAGAGTTGTAGTCACTGCCGGCATGTTTCTGAGAAGATATTGAGTTATCCCATAAGAAACCTTGTGCTTCCAGTTCCTAGTTGGAAGCTCACCCTGCTCTGCTCTATACCCAAAGTCAAAGTCAACGTGATCCCTAGCCTCGAAGGAAGGCCCTGATTTGCCTTGCCAAACTGGAGGCATGGAGCAGCTCCATGAGGCCTTCTTCACTGTTCTGCTTTAGTTTCACCGTAGTAAGCTTTTCAAGCCTCCTAGGGACCTTGCTTTAGAAACCGTTTCAGTACCAGTATACTGAGTACAGCCAAGAAGCTCAGGGCCAGCTAAGCAACTTCTGCCCCGTAGGCCTTTTGGAACACCTCATTTTTGGCTAGAGAAAGGAAACACACTGCACTCCTCCCTGGGAGAGCCAGATGACCTCAGCTCTACACAGGATTCAGGAACACACTCCTAGACTGTCCTCCAGGCAATGGATGTAACCTCATTCCCCTAGCTGAACTCTATTGAGAAAAACACTCTGCTTCGAATCCCTTTTCACCTTTTGCACTTAGAGTCACGCATCCTCAAGGAGGTGGTCGGCTTGCATCCAAGTACAATTTAAGCACTGTTCTTGGTGTAACACTGCAGGTCTTTGGAGGAAGCACAGGCACCTGTCTCCCTCACGCATCCTTTGTTTAGGCACGTTGCTGCAGGCAGATAAGCTGTCGTAGAAAAAAGTTGAATCAGGGAAAGCCCCACTGGGTATCGTGAATCTCTTTTGACTTGTTAACATCAACATGTCCTTATGCTGCGTGTCAATCTGGAAATGTGAGACTGAGACACAGATCCTGCTTTCCTATTTTGAAAGCTCCACTCATGCAGTCTCGAAGCTACCAGAAAAGCACTGTTGTTACGGTGCTTTTAGTTACTGCCGGCATGGCTCAGAGAAGAAAATGAGTTTTCTGGAAAGAAACTTTGTGCTTCCAGTTCCAAGTTGGCAGCTCAACCTGCGCTCCTCTATACCAAAAGTGAGAGTCAACGTGAGCACCAACCTCCAAGTAAGGCCCTGATTATCCTTGCAAAGCAGGAAGCATGCAGCAGTTCCATGAGGCCTTCATCGCTGTTCTTCTTTAGTTTAGCGGTAGTAAGCTTTCCAAGACTCCTAGGAACCTTCCTTCAGCACCCGTTTCGGTAACAGAACCCCGCAGAGAGCCAGGAAGCTCTGGTCCTCCGTGTATGCTGCGTGTCAACCTAGAAATTGGAGACTGATGGCACAAGGCTTGTTTTCTCATTAGGAAAGCTCCGTTCATGCGGCCTCGAAGATACCTGAAAAGCGTTGTTGTTGCCAGGGATTTAGTCACTGCCTGCCGGCTTCTGCGAGGAAAATGAGTTTTCCCGAAAGAAACCTTGTGCTTCCAGTTCCTAGTTGGAAGCTCACCCTACTCTGCTCTATAACTAAAGTGAAAGTCAAGGGGAGCACTTGCCTCGAAGTAAGGCCCTGAATAGCCTTACAAAACGGGAGGCATGCAGCATCTCCATGAGGACTTCAACGCTGCTCTGCTTTAGTTTTTAGGTAGTAAGCTTTCCAATATTCCTAGAGACCTTGCTTCAGCACCCATTTCGGTATCAGAAAACTGCCTAGTGCCAGGAAGCTTTCGTTCTGCGTGAATGCTGCGTATCAACCTACATATTGAAGACTGATGGCACAAGGCTTGTTTGCCCATTATGAAAGCACCGTTTATGCGGCCTCGAAGATTCCTGAAAGGCTTTGTTGTTGCTGGGGTTTTAGTCACTGCATGCATAGTTCTGATAAGATACTGAGTTTTCCCATAAGAAACTTTGTGCTTCCAGTTCCTAGTAGGAAGCTCCCCTTGCTCTGCACTGTAACTAAAGTTAAAGTCAAGGGAGCGCCAGCCTCTATGTAAGGCCCTGAATATCCTTACAAAACGGGAGGCATGCAGCAGTTCCCTGAGGCTTTCAACGCTGTTCTGCTTTAGTTTAACGGTAGTAAGCTTTCCAATACTCCTAGAGACCTGTCTTCAGCACCCGTTTCGGTATCAGAAAACTGCCTAGAGCCAGGAAGCTTTCGTCCTGCGTGAATGCTGCGTATCAACTTACATATTGAAGACTGATGGCACAAGGCTTGTTTGCCCATTATGAAAGCACCGTTTATGCGGCCTCGAAGATTCCTGAAAGGCTTTGTTGTTGCCGGGGTTTTAGTCAAAGCATGCATAGTTCTGATAAGATATTGAGTTTTCCCATAAGAAACCTTGTGCTTCCAGTTCCTAGTTGGAAGGTCCCCTTGCTCTGCACTGTAACTAAAGTTAAAGTCAAGGGAGCGCCAGCCTCTAGGTAAGGCCCTGAATTTCCTTACAAAACGGGAGGCATGCAGCAGTTCCCTGAGGCTTTCAACGCTGTTCTGCTTTAGTTTAACGGTAGTAAGCTTTCCAAGACTCCTAAAGACCCTGCTTCAGCACCCGTTTCGATATCAGAAAATTGCCTAGAGCCAGGAAGCCCTGGTTCAGCGAGTATGCTGCGTGTCAACATAGAAATTGGAGACTGATGGCACAAGGCCTATTTGCCCATTATGAAAGCTCCGTTCATGTGGCCTCGTATATACCTGGAAAGCATTGCTGTTGCCAGAGTTGTAGTCACTGCCGGCATGTTTCTGAGAAGATATTGAGTTATCCCATAAGAAACCTTGTGCTTCCAGTTCCTAGTTGGAAGCTCACCCTGCTCTGCTCTATACCCAAAGTCAAAGTCAACGTGATCCCTAGCCTCGAAGGAAGGCCCTGATTTGCCTTGCCAAACTGGAGGCATGGAGCAGCTCCATGAGGCCTTCTTCACTGTTCTGCTTTAGTTTCACCGTAGTAAGCTTTTCAAGCCTCCTAGGGACCTTGCTTTAGAAACCGTTTCAGTACCAGTATACTGAGTACAGCCAAGAAGCTCAGGGCCAGCTAAGCAACTTCTGCCCCGTAGGCCTTTTGGAACACCTCATTTTTGGCTAGAGAAAGGAAACACACTGCACTCCTCCCTGGGAGAGCCAGATGACCTCAGCTCTACACAGGATTCAGGAACACACTCCTAGACTGTCCTCCAGGCAATGGATGTAACCTCATTCCCCTAGCTGAACTCTATTGAGAAAAACACTCTGCTTCGAATCCCTTTTCACCTTTTGCACTTAGAGTCACGCATCCTCAAGGAGGTGGTCGGCTTGCATCCAAGTACAATTTAAGCACTGTTCTTGGTGTAACACTGCAGGTCTTTGGAGGAAGCACAGGCACCTGTCTCCCTCACGCATCCTTTGTTTAGGCACGTTGCTGCAGGCAGATAAGCTGTCGTAGAAAAAAGTTGAATCAGGGAAAGCCCCACTGGGTATCGTGAATCTCTTTTGACTTGTTAACATCAACATGTCCTTATGCTGCGTGTCAATCTGGAAATGTGAGACTGAGACACAGATCCTGCTTTCCTATTTTGAAAGCTCCACTCATGCAGTCTCGAAGCTACCAGAAAAGCACTGTTGTTACGGTGCTTTTAGTTACTGCCGGCATGGCTCAGAGAAGAAAATGAGTTTTCTGGAAAGAAACTTTGTGCTTCCAGTTCCAAGTTGGAAGCTCAACCTGCGCTCCTCTATACCAAAAGTGAGAGTCAACGTGAGCACCAACCTCCAAGTAAGGCCCTGATTATCCTTGCAAAGCAGGAAGCATGCAGCAGTTCCATGAGGCCTTCATCGCTGTTCTTCTTTAGTTTAGCGGTAGTAAGCTTTCCAAGACTCCTAGGAACCTTCCTTCAGCACCCGTTTCGGTAACAGAACCCCGCAGAGAGCCAGGAAGCTCTGGTCCTCCGTGTATGCTGCGTGTCAACCTAGAAATTGGAGACTGATGGCACAAGGCTTGTTTTCTCATTAGGAAAGCTCCGTTCATGCGGCCTCGAAGATACCTGAAAAGCGTTGTTGTTGCCAGGGATTTAGTCACTGCCTGCCTGCTTCTGCGAGGAAAATGAGTTTTCCCGAAAGAAACCTTGTGCTTCCAGTTCCTAGTTGGAAGCTCACCCTGCTCTGCTCTATAACTAAAGTGAAAGTCAAGGGGAGCACTTGCCTCGAAGTAAGGCCCTGAATAGCCTTACAAAACGGGAGGCATGCAGCATCTCCATGAGGACTTCAACGCTGCTCTGCTTTAGTTTTTAGGTAGTAAGCTTTCCAATATTCCTAGAGACCTTGCTTCAGCACCCATTTCGGTATCAGAAAACTGCCTAGTGCCAGGAAGCTTTCGTTCTGCGTGAATGCTGCGTATCAACCTACATATTGAAGACTGATGGCACAAGGCTTGTTTGCCCATTATGAAAGCACCGTTTATGCGGCCTCGAAGATTCCTGAAAGGCTTTGTTGTTGCTGGGGTTTTAGTCACTGCATGCATAGTTCTGATAAGATACTGAGTTTTCCCATAAGAAACTTTGTGCTTCCAGTTCCTAGTAGGAAGCTCCCCTTGCTCTGCACTGTAACTAAAGTTAAAGTCAAGGGAGCGCCAGCCTCTATGTAAGGCCCTGAATATCCTTACAAAACGGGAGGCATGCAGCAGTTCCCTGAGGCTTTCAACGCTGTTCTGCTTTAGTTTAACGGTAGTAAGCTTTCCAATACTCCTAGAGACCTGTCTTCAGCACCCGTTTCGGTATCAGAAAACTGCCTAGAGCCAGGAAGCTTTCGTCCTGCGTGAATGCTGCGTATCAACTTACATATTGAAGACTGATGGCACAAGGCTTGTTTGCCCATTATGAAAGCACCGTTTATGCGGCCTCGAAGATTCCTGAAAGGCTTTGTTGTTGCCGGGGTTTTAGTCAAAGCATGCATAGTTCTGATAAGATATTGAGTTTTCCCATAAGAAACCTTGTGCTTCCAGTTCCTAGTTGGAAGGTCCCCTTGCTCTGCACTGTAACTAAAGTTAAAGTCAAGGGAGCGCCAGCCTCTAGGTAAGGCCCTGAATTTCCTTACAAAACGGGAGGCATGCAGCAGTTCCCTGAGGCTTTCAACGCTGTTCTGCTTTAGTTTAACGGTAGTAAGCTTTCCAAGACTCCTAAAGACCCTGCTTCAGCACCCGTTTCGATATCAGAAAATTGCCTAGAGCCAGGAAGCCCTGGTTCAGCGAGTATGCTGCGTGTCAACATAGAAATTGGAGACTGATGGCACAAGGCCTATTTGCCCATTATGAAAGCTCCGTTCATGTGGCCTCGTATATACCTGGAAAGCATTGCTGTTGCCAGAGTTGTAGTCACTGCCGGCATGTTTCTGAGAAGATATTGAGTTATCCCATAAGAAACCTTGTGCTTCCAGTTCCTAGTTGGAAGCTCACCCTGCTCTGCTCTATACCCAAAGTCAAAGTCAACGTGATCCCTAGCCTCGAAGGAAGGCCCTGATTTGCCTTGCCAAACTGGAGGCATGGAGCAGCTCCATGAGGCCTTCTTCACTGTTCTGCTTTAGTTTCACCGTAGTAAGCTTTTCAAGCCTCCTAGGGACCTTGCTTTAGAAACCGTTTCAGTACCAGTATACTGAGTACAGCCAAGAAGCTCAGGGCCAGCTAAGCAACTTCTGCCCCGTAGGCCTTTTGGAACACCTCATTGTTGGCTAGAGAAAGGAAACACACTGCACTCCTCCCTGGGAGAGCCAGATGACCTCAGCTCTACACAGGATTCAGGAACACACTCCTAGACTGTCCTCCAGGCAATGGATGTAACCTCATTCCCCTAGCTGAACTCTATTGAGAAAAACACTCTGCTTCGAATCCCTTTTCACCTTTTGCACTTAGAGTCACGCATCCTCAAGGAGGTGGTCGGCTTGCATCCAAGTACAATTTAAGCACTGTTCTTGGTGTAACACTGCAGGTCTTTGGAAGAAGCACAGGCACCTGTCTCCCTCACGCATCCTTTGTTTAGGCACGTTGCTGCAGGCAGATAAGCTGTCGTAGAAAAAAGTTGAATCAGGGAAAGCCCCACTGTGTATCGTGAATCTCTTTTGACTTGTTAACATCAACATGTCCTTATGCTGCGTGTCAATCTGGAAATGTGAGACTGAGACACAGATCTTGCTTTCCCATTTTGAAAGCTCCACTCATGCAGTCTCCAAGCTACCAGAAAAGCACTGTTGTTACGGTGCTTTGAGTTACTGCCAGCATGGCTCAAAGAAGAAAATGAGTTTTCTGGAAAGAAACTTTGTGCTTCCAGTTCCAAGTTGGAAGCTCAACCTGCGCTCCTCTATACCTAAAGTGAGAGTCAACGTGAGCACCATCCTCCAAGTAAGGCCCTGATTATCCTTGCAAAGCGGGAGGCATGCAGCAGTTCCATGAGGCCTTCATCGCTGTTCTTCTTTAGTTTAGCGGTAGTAAGCTTTCCAAGACTCCTAGGAACCTTCCTTCAGCACCCGTTTCGGTAACAGAACCCCGCAGAGAGCCAGGAAGCTCTGGTCCTCCGTGTATGCTGCGTGTCAACCTAGAAATTGGAGACTGATGGCACAAGGCTTGTTTTCTCATTAGGAAAGCTCCGTTCATGCGGCCTCGAAGATACCTGAAAAGCATTGTTGTTGCCAGGGATTTAGTCACTGCCTGCCGGCTTCTGCGAGGAAAATGAGTTTTCCCGAAAGAAACCTTGTGCTTCCAGTTCCTAGTTGGAAGCTCACCCTACTCTGCTCTATAACTAAAGTGAAAGTCAAGGGGAGCACTTGCCTCGAAGTAAGGCCCTGAATAGCCTTACAAAACGGGAGGCATGCAGCATCTCCATGAGGACTTCAACGCTGCTCTGCTTTAGTTTTTAGGTAGTAAGCTTTCCAATATTCCTAGAGACCTTGCTTCAGCACCCATTTCGGTATCAGAAAACTGCCTAGAGCCAGGAAGCTTTCGTTCTGCGTGAATGCTGCGTATCAACCTACATATTGAAGACTGATGGCACAAGGCTTGTTTGCCCATTATGAAAGCACCGTTTATGCGGCCTCGAAGATTCCTGAAAGGCTTTGTTGTTGCTGGGGTTTTAGTCACTGCATGCATAGTTCTGATAAGATACTGAGTTTTCCCATAAGAAACTTTGTGCTTCCAGTTCCTAGTAGGAAGCTCCCCTTGCTCTGCACTGTAACTAAAGTTAAAGTCAAGGGAGCGCCAGCCTCTATGTAAGGCCCTGAATATCCTTACAAAACGGGAGGCATGCAGCAGTTCCCTGAGGCTTTCAACGCTGTTCTGCTTTAGTTTAACGGTAGTAAGCTTTCCAATACTCCTAGAGACCTGTCTTCAGCACCCGTTTCGGTATCAGAAAACTGCCTAGAGCCAGGAAGCTTTCGTCCTGCGTGAATGCTGCGTATCAACTTACATATTGAAGACTGATGGCACAAGGCTTGTTTGCCCATTATGAAAGCACCGTTTATGCGGCCTCGTAGATTCCTGAAAGGCTTTGTTGTTGCCGGGGTTTTAGTCAAAGCATGCATAGTTCTGATAAGATATTGAGTTTTCCCATAAGAAACCTTGTGCTTCCAGTTCCTAGTTGGAAGGTCCCCTTGCTCTGCACTGTAACTAAAGTTAAAGTCAAGGGAGCGCCAGCCTCTAGGTAAGGCCCTGAATTTCCTTACAAAACGGGAGGCATGCAGCAGTTCCCTGAGGCTTTCAACGCTGTTCTGCTTTAGTTTAACGGTAGTAAGCTTTCCAAGACTCCTAAAGACCCTGCTTCAGCACCCGTTTCGATATCAGAAAATTGCCTAGAGCCAGGAAGCCCTGGTTCAGCGAGTATGCTGCGTGTCAACCTAGAAATTGGAGACTGATGGCACAAGGCCTATTTGCCCATTATGAAAGCTCCGTTCATGTGGCCTCGTATATACCTGGAAAGCATTGCTGTTGCCAGAGTTGTAGTCACTGCCGGCATGTTTCTGAGAAGATATTGAGTTATCCCATAAGAAACCTTGTGCTTCCAGTTCCTAGTTGGAAGCTCACCCTGCTCTGCTCTATACCTAAAGTCAAAGTCAACGTGATCCCTAGCCTCGAAGGAAGGCCCTGATTTGCCTTGCCAAACTGGAGGCATGGAGCAGCTCCATGAGGCCTTCTTCACTGTTCTGCTTTAGTTTCACCGTAGTAAGCTTTTCAAGACTCCTAGGGACCTTGCTTTAGAAACCGTTTCAGTACCAGTATACTGAGTACAGCCAAGAAGCTCAGGGCCAGCTAAGCAACTTCTGCCCCGTAGGCCTTTTGGAACACCTCATTGTTGGCTAGAGAAAGGAAACACACTGCACTCCTCCCTGGGAGAGCCAGATGACCTCAGCTCTACACAGGATTCAGGAACACACTCCTAGACTGTCCTCCAGGCAATGGATGTAACCTCATTCCCCTAGCTGAACTCTATTGAGAAAAACACTCTGCTTCGAATCCCTTTTCACCTTTTGCACTTAGAGTCACGCATCCTCAAGGAGGTGGTCGGCTTGCATCCAAGTACAATTTAAGCACTGTTCTTGGTGTAACACTGCAGGTCTTTGGAAGAAGCACAGGCACCTGTCTCCCTCACGCATCCTTTGTTTAGGCACGTTGCTGCAGGCAGATAAGCTGTCGTAGAAAAAAGTTGAATCAGGGAAAGCCCCACTGGGTATCGTCAATCTCTTTTGACTTGTTAACACCAACATGTCCTTATGCTGCGTGTCAATCCGGAAATGGGAGACTGAGACACAGATCTTGCTTTCCCATTTTGAAAGCTCCACTCATGCAGTCTCGAAGCTACCAGAAAAGCACTGTTGTTACGGTGCTTTGAGTTACTGCCGGCATGGCTCAGAGAAGAAAATGAGTTTTCTGGAAAGAAACTTTGTGCTTCCAGTTCCAAGTTGGAAGCTCAACCTGCGCTCCTCTATACCAAAAGTGAGAGTCAACGTGAGCACCAACCTCCAAGTAAGGCCCTGATTATCCTTGCAAAGCAGGAAGCATGCAGCAGTTCCATGAGGCCTTCATCACTGTTCTTCTTTAGTTTAGCGGTAGTAAGCTTTCCAAGACTCCTAGGAACCTTCCTTCAGCACCCGTTTCGGTAACAGAAAACTGCAGAGAGCCAGGAAGCTCTGGTCCTCCGTGTATGCTGCGTGTCAACCTAGAAATTGGAGACTGATGGCACAAGGCTTGTTTTCTCATTAGGAAAGCTCCGTTCATGCGGCCTCGAAGATACCTGAAAAGCGTTGTTGTTGCCAGGGATTTAGTCACTGCCTGCCTGCTTCTGCGAGGAAAATGAGTTTTCCCGAAAGAAACCTTGTGCTTCCAGTTCCTAGTTGGAAGCTCACCCTGCTCTGCTCTATAACTAAAGTGAAAGTCAAGGGGAGCACTTGCCTCGAAGTAAGGCCCTGAATAGCCTTACAAAACGGGAGGCATGCAGCATCTCCATGAGGACTTCAACGCTGCTCTGCTTTAGTTTTTAGGTAGTAAGCTTTCCAATACTCCTAGAGACCTTGCTTCAGCACCCATTTCGGTATCAGAAAACTGCCTAGAGCCAGGAAGCTTTCGTCCTGCGTGAATGCTGCGTATCAACCTACATATTGAAGACTGATGGCACAAGGCTTGTTTGCCCATTATGAAAGCACCGTTTATGCGGCCTCGAAGATTCCTGAAAGGCTTTGTTGTTGCTGGGGTTTTAGTCACTGCATGCATAGTTCTGATAAGATACTGAGTTTTCCCATAAGAAACTTTGTGCTTCCAGTTCCTAGTAGGAAGCTCCCCTTGCTCTGCACTGTAACTAAAGTTAAAGTCAAGGGAGCGCCAGCCTCTATGTAAGGCCCTGAATATCCTTACAAAACGGGAGGCATGCAGCAGTTCCCTGAGGCTTTCAACGCTGTTCTGCTTTAGTTTAACGGTAGTAAGCTTTCCAATACTCCTAGAGACCTGTCTTCAGCACCCGTTTCGGTATCAGAAAACTGCCTAGAGCCAGGAAGCTTTCGTCCTGCGTGAATGCTGCGTATCAACTTACATATTGAAGACTGATGGCACAAGGCTTGTTTGCCCATTATGAAAGCACCGTTTATGCGGCCTCGAAGATTCCTGAAAGGCTTTGTTGTTGCCGGGGTTTTAGTCAAAGCATGCATAGTTCTGATAAGATATTGAGTTTTCCCATAAGAAACCTTGTGCTTCCAGTTCCTAGTTGGAAGGTCCCCTTGCTCTGCACTGTAACTAAAGTTAAAGTCAAGGGAGCGCCAGCCTCTAGGTAAGGCCCTGAATATCCTTACAAAACGGGAGGCATGCAGCAGTTCCCTGAGGCTTTCAACGCTGTTCTGCTTTAGTTTAACGGTAGTAAGCTTTCCAAGACTCCTAAAGACCCTGCTTCAGCACCCGTTTCGATATCAGAAAATTGCCTAGAGCCAGGAAGCCCTGGTTCAGCGAGTATGCTGCGTGTCAACCTAGAAATTGGAGACTGATGGCACAAGGCCTGTTTGCCCATTATGAAAGCTCCGTTCATGTGGCCTCGAATATACCTGAAAAGCATTGCTGTTGCCAGAGTTGTAGTCACTGCCGGCATGTTTCTGAGAAGAGATTGAGTTATCCAGTAAGAAACCTTGTGCTTCCAGTTCCTAGTTGGAAGCTCACCTGCTTTGCTCTATACCTAAAGTCAAAGTCAACGTGAGCCCTAGCCTCGAAGGAAGGCCCTGATTTGCCTTGCCAAACTGGAGGCATGGAGCAGCTCCATGAGGCCTTCTTCACTGTTCTGCTTTAGTTTCACCGTAGTAAGCTTTTCAAGACTCCTAGGGACCTTGCTTTAGAAACCGTTTCAGTACCAGTATACTGAGTACAGCCAAGAAGCTCAGGGCCAGCTAAGCAACTTCTGCCCCGTAGGCCTTTTGGAACACCTCAGTGTTGGCTAGAGAAAGGCAACACACTGCACTCCTCCCTGGGAAAGCCAGATGACCTCAGCTCTACACAGGATTCAGGAACACACTTCTAGACTGTCCTCCATGCAATGGATGTAACCTCATTCCCCTAGCTGAAATCTATTGAGAAAAACACTCTGCTTCGAATCCCTTTTCACCTTTTACACTTAGAGTCACGCATCCTGAAGGAGCTGGTCGGCTTGCATCCAAGTACAATTTAAGCACTGTTCTTGGTGTAACACTGCAGGTCTTTGGAGGAAGCACAGGCACCTGTCTCCCTCACGCATCCTTTGTTTAGGCACTTTGCTGCAGGCAGATAAGCTGTCGTAGAAAAAAGTTGAATCAGGGAAAGCCCCACTGGGTATCGTGAATCTCTTTTGACTTGTTAACATCAACATGTCCTTATTCTGCGTGTCAATCTGGAAATGTGAGACTGAGACACAGATCTTGCTTTCCTATTTTGAAAGCTCCACTCATGCAGTCTCGAAGCTACCAGAAAAGCACTGTTGTTACGGTGCTTTTAGTTACTGCCGGCATGGCTCAGAGAAGAAAATGAGTTTTCTGGAAAGAAACTTTGTGCTTCCAGTTCCAAGTTGGAAGCTCAACCTGCGCTCCTCTATACCAAAAGTGAGAGTCAACGTGAGCACCAACCTCCAAGTAAGGCCCTGATTATCCTTGCAAAGCAGGAAGCATGCAGCAGTTCCATGAGGCCTTCATCACTGTTCTTCTTTAGTTTAGCGGTAGTAAGCTTTCCAAGACTCCTAGGAACCTTCCTTCAGCACCCGTTTCGGTAACAGAAAACTGCAGAGAGCCAGGAAGCTCTGGTCCTCCGTGTATGCTGCGTGTCAACCTAGAAATTGGAGACTGATGGCACAAGGCTTGTTTTCTCATTAGGAAAGCTCCGTTCATGCGGCCTCGAAGATACCTGAAAAGCGTTGTTGTTGCCAGGGATTTAGTCACTGCCTGCCTGCTTCTGCGAGGAAAATGAGTTTTCCCGAAAGAAACCTTGTGCTTCCAGTTCCTAGTTGGAAGCTCACCCTGCTCTGCTCTATAACTAAAGTGAAAGTCAAGGGGAGCACTTGCCTCGAAGTAAGGCCCTGAATAGCCTTACAAAACGGGAGGCATGCAGCATCTCCATGAGGACTTCAACGCTGCTCTGCTTTAGTTTTTAGGTAGTAAGCTTTCCAATACTCCTAGAGACCTTGCTTCAGCACCCATTTCGGTATCAGAAAACTGCCTAGAGCCAGGAAGCTTTCGTCCTGCGTGAATGCTGCGTATCAACCTACATATTGAAGACTGATGGCACAAGGCTTGTTTGCCCATTATGAAAGCACCGTTTATGCGGCCTCGAAGATTCCTGAAAGGCTTTGTTGTTGCTGGGGTTTTAGTCACTGCATGCATAGTTCTGATAAGATACTGAGTTTTCCCATAAGAACCTTTGTGCTTCCAGTTCCTAGTAGGAAGCTCCCCTTGCTCTGCACTGTAACTAAAGTTAAAGTCAAGGGAGCGCCAGCCTCTATGTAAGGCCCTGAATATCCTTACAAAACGGGAGGCATGCAGCAGTTCCCTGAGGCTTTCAACGCTGTTCTGCTTTAGTTTAACGGTAGTAAGCTTTCCAATACTCCTAGAGACCTGTCTTCAGCACCCGTTTCGGTATCAGAAAACTGCCTAGAGCCAGGAAGCTTTCGTCCTGCGTGAATGCTGCGTATCAACTTACATATTGAAGACTGATGGCACAAGGCTTGTTTGCCCATTATGAAAGCACCGTTTATGCGGCCTCGAAGATTCCTGAAAGGCTTTGTTGTTGCCGGGGTTTTAGTCAAAGCATGCATAGTTCTGATAAGATATTGAGTTTTCCCATAAGAAACCTTGTGCTTCCAGTTCCTAGTTGGAAGGTCCCCTTGCTCTGCACTGTAACTAAAGTTAAAGTCAAGGGAGCGCCAGCCTCTAGGTAAGGCCCTGAATATCCTTACAAAACGGGAGGCATGCAGCAGTTCCCTGAGGCTTTCAACGCTGTTCTGCTTTAGTTTAACGGTAGTAAGCTTTCCAAGACTCCTAAAGACCCTGCTTCAGCACCCGTTTCGATATCAGAAAATTGCCTAGAGCCAGGAAGCCCTGGTTCAGCGAGTATGCTGCGTGTCAACCTAGAAATTGGAGACTGATGGCACAAGGCCTGTTTGCCCATTATGAAAGCTCCGTTCATGTGGCCTCGAATATACCTGAAAAGCATTGCTGTTGCCAGAGTTGTAGTCACTGCCGGCATGTTTCTGAGAAGAGATTGAGTTATCCAGTAAGAAACCTTGTGCTTCCAGTTCCTAGTTGGAAGCTCACCTGCTTTGCTCTATACCTAAAGTCAAAGTCAACGTGAGCCCTAGCCTCGAAGGAAGGCCCTGATTTGCCTTGCCAAACTGGAGGCATGGAGCAGCTCCATGAGGCCTTCTTCACTGTTCTGCTTTAGTTTCACCGTAGTAAGCTTTTCAAGACTCCTAGGGACCTTGCTTTAGAAACCGTTTCAGTACCAGTATACTGAGTACAGCCAAGAAGCTCAGGGCCAGCTAAGCAACTTCTGCCCCGTAGGCCTTTTGGAACACCTCAGTGTTGGCTAGAGAAAGGCAACACACTGCACTCCTCCCTGGGAAAGCCAGATGACCTCAGCTCTACACAGGATTCAGGAACACACTTCTAGACTGTCCTCCATGCAATGGATGTAACCTCATTCCCCTAGCTGAAATCTATTGAGAAAAACACTCTGCTTCGAATCCCTTTTCACCTTTTACACTTAGAGTCACGCATCCTGAAGGAGCTGGTCGGCTTGCATCCAAGTACAATTTAAGCACTGTTCTTGGTGTAACACTGCAGGTCTTTGGAGGAAGCACAGGCACCTGTCTCCCTCACGCATCCTTTGTTTAGGCACTTTGCTGCAGGCAGATAAGCTGTCGTAGAAAAAAGTTGAATCAGGGAAAGCCCCACTGGGTATCGTGAATCTCTTTTGACTTGTTAACATCAACATGTCCTTATTCTGCGTGTCAATCTGGAAATGTGAGACTGAGACACAGATCTTGCTTTCCTATTTTGAAAGCTCCACTCATGCAGTCTCGAAGCTACCAGAAAAGCACTGTTGTTACGGTGCTTTTAGTTACTGCCGGCATGGCTCAGAGAAGAAAATGAGTTTTCTGGAAAGAAACTTTGTGCTTCCAGTTCCAAGTTGGAAGCTCAACCTGCGCTCCTCTATACCAAAAGTGAGAGTCAACGTGAGCACCAACCTCCAAGTAAGGCCCTGATTATCCTTGCAAAGCAGGAAGCATGCAGCAGTTCCATGAGGCCTTCATCACTGTTCTTCTTTAGTTTAGCGGTAGTAAGCTTTCCAAGACTCCTAGGAACCTTCCTTCAGCACCCGTTTCGGTAACAGAAAACTGCAGAGAGCCAGGAAGCTCTGGTCCTCCGTGTATGCTGCGTGTCAACCTAGAAATTGGAGACTGATGGCACAAGGCTTGTTTTCTCATTAGGAAAGCTCCGTTCATGCGGCCTCGAAGATACCTGAAAAGCGTTGTTGTTGCCAGGGATTTAGTCACTGCCTGCCTGCTTCTGCGAGGAAAATGAGTTTTCCCGAAAGAAACCTTGTGCTTCCAGTTCCTAGTTGGAAGCTCACCCTGCTCTGCTCTATAACTAAAGTGAAAGTCAAGGGGAGCACTTGCCTCGAAGTAAGGCCCTGAATAGCCTTACAAAACGGGAGGCATGCAGCATCTCCATGAGGACTTCAACGCTGCTCTGCTTTAGTTTTTAGGTAGTAAGCTTTCCAATACTCCTAGAGACCTTGCTTCAGCACCCATTTCGGTATCAGAAAACTGCCTAGAGCCAGGAAGCTTTCGTCCTGCGTGAATGCTGCGTATCAACCTACATATTGAAGACTGATGGCACAAGGCTTGTTTGCCCATTATGAAAGCACCGTTTATGCGGCCTCGAAGATTCCTGAAAGGCTTTGTTGTTGCTGGGGTTTTAGTCACTGCATGCATAGTTCTGATAAGATACTGAGTTTTCCCATAAGAACCTTTGTGCTTCCAGTTCCTAGTAGGAAGCTCCCCTTGCTCTGCACTGTAACTAAAGTTAAAGTCAAGGGAGCGCCAGCCTCTATGTAAGGCCCTGAATATCCTTACAAAACGGGAGGCATGCAGCAGTTCCCTGAGGCTTTCAACGCTGTTCTGCTTTAGTTTAACGGTAGTAAGCTTTCCAATACTCCTAGAGACCTGTCTTCAGCACCCGTTTCGGTATCAGAAAACTGCCTAGAGCCAGGAAGCTTTCGTCCTGCGTGAATGCTGCGTATCAACTTACATATTGAAGACTGATGGCACAAGGCTTGTTTGCCCATTATGAAAGCACCGTTTATGCGGCCTCGAAGATTCCTGAAAGGCTTTGTTGTTGCCGGGGTTTTAGTCAAAGCATGCATAGTTCTGATAAGATATTGAGTTTTCCCATAAGAAACCTTGTGCTTCCAGTTCCTAGTTGGAAGGTCCCCTTGCTCTGCACTGTAACTAAAGTTAAAGTCAAGGGAGCGCCAGCCTCTAGGTAAGGCCCTGAATATCCTTACAAAACGGGAGGCATGCAGCAGTTCCCTGAGGCTTTCAACGCTGTTCTGCTTTAGTTTAACGGTAGTAAGCTTTCCAAGACTCCTAAAGACCCTGCTTCAGCACCCGTTTCGATATCAGAAAATTGCCTAGAGCCAGGAAGCCCTGGTTCAGCGAGTATGCTGCGTGTCAACCTAGAAATTGGAGACTGATGGCACAAGGCCTGTTTGCCCATTATGAAAGCTCCATTCATGTGGCCTCGAATATACCTGAAAAGCATTGCTGTTGCCAGAGTTGTAGTCACTGCCGGCATGTTTCTGAGAAGAGATTGAGTTATCCAGTAAGAAACCTTGTGCTTCCAGTTCCTAGTTGGAAGCTCACCTGCTTTGCTCTATACCTAAAGTCAAAGTCAACGTGAGCCCTAGCCTCGAAGGAAGGCCCTGATTTGCCTTGCCAAACTGGAGGCATGGAGCAGCTCCATGAGGCCTTCTTCACTGTTCTGCTTTAGTTTCACCGTAGTAAGCTTTTCAAGACTCCTAGGGACCTTGCTTTAGAAACCGTTTCAGTACCAGTATACTGAGTACAGCCAAGAAGCTCAGGGCCAGCTAAGCAACTTCTGCCCCGTAGGCCTTTTGGAACACCTCAGTGTTGGCTAGAGAAAGGCAACACACTGCACTCCTCCCTGGGAAAGCCAGATGACCTCAGCTCTACACAGGATTCAGGAACACACTTCTAGACTGTCCTCCATGCAATGGATGTAACCTCATTCCCCTAGCTGAAATCTATTGAGAAAAACACTCTGCTTCGAATCCCTTTTCACCTTTTACACTTAGAGTCACGCATCCTGAAGGAGCTGGTCGGCTTGCATCCAAGTACAATTTAAGCACTGTTCTTGGTGTAACACTGCAGGTCTTTGGAGGAAGCACAGGCACCTGTCTCCCTCACGCATCCTTTGTTTAGGCACTTTGCTGCAGGCAGATAAGCTGTCGTAGAAAAAAGTTGAATCAGGGAAAGCCCCACTGGGTATCGTGAATCTCTTTTGACTTGTTAACATCAACATGTCCTTATTCTGCGTGTCAATCTGGAAATGTGAGACTGAGACACAGATCTTGCTTTCCTATTTTGAAAGCTCCACTCATGCAGTCTCGAAGCTACCAGAAAAGCACTGTTGTTACGGTGCTTTTAGTTACTGCCGGCATGGCTCAGAGAAGAAAATGAGTTTTCTGGAAAGAAACTTTGTGCTTCCAGTTCCAAGTTGGAAGCTCAACCTGCGCTCCTCTATACCAAAAGTGAGAGTCAACGTGAGCACCAACCTCCAAGTAAGGCCCTGATTATCCTTGCAAAGCAGGAAGCATGCAGCAGTTCCATGAGGCCTTCATCACTGTTCTTCTTTAGTTTAGCGGTAGTAAGCTTTCCAAGACTCCTAGGAACCTTCCTTCAGCACCCGTTTCGGTAACAGAAAACTGCAGAGAGCCAGGAAGCTCTGGTCCTCCGTGTATGCTGCGTGTCAACCTAGAAATTGGAGACTGATGGCACAAGGCTTGTTTTCTCATTAGGAAAGCTCCGTTCATGCGGCCTCGAAGATACCTGAAAAGCGTTGTTGTTGCCAGGGATTTAGTCACTGCCTGCCTGCTTCTGCGAGGAAAATGAGTTTTCCCGAAAGAAACCTTGTGCTTCCAGTTCCTAGTTGGAAGCTCACCCTGCTCTGCTCTATAACTAAAGTGAAAGTCAAGGGGAGCACTTGCCTCGAAGTAAGGCCCTGAATAGCCTTACAAAACGGGAGGCATGCAGCATCTCCATGAGGACTTCAACGCTGCTCTGCTTTAGTTTTTAGGTAGTAAGCTTTCCAATACTCCTAGAGACCTTGCTTCAGCACCCATTTCGGTATCAGAAAACTGCCTAGAGCCAGGAAGCTTTCGTCCTGCGTGAATGCTGCGTATCAACCTACATATTGAAGACTGATGGCACAAGGCTTGTTTGCCCATTATGAAAGCACCGTTTATGCGGCCTCGAAGATTCCTGAAAGGCTTTGTTGTTGCTGGGGTTTTAGTCACTGCATGCATAGTTCTGATAAGATACTGAGTTTTCCCATAAGAACCTTTGTGCTTCCAGTTCCTAGTAGGAAGCTCCCCTTGCTCTGCACTGTAACTAAAGTTAAAGTCAAGGGAGCGCCAGCCTCTATGTAAGGCCCTGAATATCCTTACAAAACGGGAGGCATGCAGCAGTTCCCTGAGGCTTTCAACGCTGTTCTGCTTTAGTTTAACGGTAGTAAGCTTTCCAATACTCCTAGAGACCTGTCTTCAGCACCCGTTTCGGTATCAGAAAACTGCCTAGAGCCAGGAAGCTTTCGTCCTGCGTGAATGCTGCGTATCAACTTACATATTGAAGACTGATGGCACAAGGCTTGTTTGCCCATTATGAAAGCACCGTTTATGCGGCCTCGAAGATTCCTGAAAGGCTTTGTTGTTGCCGGGGTTTTAGTCAAAGCATGCATAGTTCTGATAAGATATTGAGTTTTCCCATAAGAAACCTTGTGCTTCCAGTTCCTAGTTGGAAGGTCCCCTTGCTCTGCACTGTAACTAAAGTTAAAGTCAAGGGAGCGCCAGCCTCTAGGTAAGGCCCTGAATATCCTTACAAAACGGGAGGCATGCAGCAGTTCCCTGAGGCTTTCAACGCTGTTCTGCTTTAGTTTAACGGTAGTAAGCTTTCCAAGACTCCTAAAGACCCTGCTTCAGCACCCGTTTCGATATCAGAAAATTGCCTAGAGCCAGGAAGCCCTGGTTCAGCGAGTATGCTGCGTGTCAACCTAGAAATTGGAGACTGATGGCACAAGGCCTGTTTGCCCATTATGAAAGCTCCATTCATGTGGCCTCGAATATACCTGAAAAGCATTGCTGTTGCCAGAGTTGTAGTCACTGCCGGCATGTTTCTGAGAAGAGATTGAGTTATCCAGTAAGAAACCTTGTGCTTCCAGTTCCTAGTTGGAAGCTCACCTGCTTTGCTCTATACCTAAAGTCAAAGTCAACGTGAGCCCTAGCCTCGAAGGAAGGCCCTGATTTGCCTTGCCAAACTGGAGGCATGGAGCAGCTCCATGAGGCCTTCTTCACTGTTCTGCTTTAGTTTCACCGTAGTAAGCTTTTCAAGACTCCTAGGGACCTTGCTTTAGAAACCGTTTCAGTACCAGTATACTGAGTACAGCCAAGAAGCTCAGGGCCAGCTAAGCAACTTCTGCCCCGTAGGCCTTTTGGAACACCTCAGTGTTGGCTAGAGAAAGGCAACACACTGCACTCCTCCCTGGGAAAGCCAGATGACCTCAGCTCTACACAGGATTCAGGAACACACTTCTAGACTGTCCTCCATGCAATGGATGTAACCTCATTCCCCTAGCTGAAATCTATTGAGAAAAACACTCTGCTTCGAATCCCTTTTCACCTTTTACACTTAGAGTCACGCATCCTGAAGGAGCTGGTCGGCTTGCATCCAAGTACAATTTAAGCACTGTTCTTGGTGTAACACTGCAGGTCTTTGGAGGAAGCACAGGCACCTGTCTCCCTCACGCATCCTTTGTTTAGGCACTTTGCTGCAGGCAGATAAGCTGTCGTAGAAAAAAGTTGAATCAGGGAAAGCCCCACTGGGTATCGTGAATCTCTTTTGACTTGTTAACATCAACATGTCCTTATTCTGCGTGTCAATCTGGAAATGTGAGACTGAGACACAGATCTTGCTTTCCTATTTTGAAAGCTCCACTCATGCAGTCTCGAAGCTACCAGAAAAGCACTGTTGTTACGGTGCTTTGAGTTACTGCCGGCATGGCTCAGAGAAGAAAATGAGTTTTCTGGAAAGAAACTTTGTGCTTCCAGTTCCAAGTTGGAAGCTCAACCTGCGCTCCTCTATACCAAAAGTGAGAGTCAACGTGAGCACCAACCTCCAAGTAAGGCCCTGATTATCCTTGCAAAGCAGGAAGCATGCAGCAGTTCCATGAGGCCTTCATCACTGTTCTTCTTTAGTTTAGCGGTAGTAAGCTTTCCAAGACTCCTAGGAACCTTCCTTCAGCACCCGTTTCGGTAACAGAAAACTGCAGAGAGCCAGGAAGCTCTGGTCCTCCGTGTATGCTGCGTGTCAACCTAGAAATTGGAGACTGATGGCACAAGGCTTGTTTTCTCATTAGGAAAGCTCCGTTCATGCGGCCTCGAAGATACCTGAAAAGCGTTGTTGTTGCCAGGGATTTAGTCACTGCCTGCCTGCTTCTGCGAGGAAAATGAGTTTTCCCGAAAGAAACCTTGTGCTTCCAGTTCCTAGTTGGAAGCTCACCCTGCTCTGCTCTATAACTAAAGTGAAAGTCAAGGGGAGCACTTGCCTCGAAGTAAGGCCCTGAATAGCCTTACAAAACGGGAGGCATGCAGCATCTCCATGAGGACTTCAACGCTGCTCTGCTTTAGTTTTTAGGTAGTAAGCTTTCCAATACTCCTAGAGACCTTGCTTCAGCACCCATTTCGGTATCAGAAAACTGCCTAGAGCCAGGAAGCTTTCGTCCTGCGTGAATGCTGCGTATCAACCTACATATTGAAGACTGATGGCACAAGGCTTGTTTGCCCATTATGAAAGCACCGTTTATGCGGCCTCGAAGATTCCTGAAAGGCTTTGTTGTTGCTGGGGTTTTAGTCACTGCATGCATAGTTCTGATAAGATACTGAGTTTTCCCATAAGAACCTTTGTGCTTCCAGTTCCTAGTAGGAAGCTCCCCTTGCTCTGCACTGTAACTAAAGTTAAAGTCAAGGGAGCGCCAGCCTCTATGTAAGGCCCTGAATATCCTTACAAAACGGGAGGCATGCAGCAGTTCCCTGAGGCTTTCAACGCTGTTCTGCTTTAGTTTAACGGTAGTAAGCTTTCCAATACTCCTAGAGACCTGTCTTCAGCACCCGTTTCGGTATCAGAAAACTGCCTAGAGCCAGGAAGCTTTCGTCCTGCGTGAATGCTGCGTATCAACTTACATATTGAAGACTGATGGCACAAGGCTTGTTTGCCCATTATGAAAGCACCGTTTATGCGGCCTCGAAGATTCCTGAAAGGCTTTGTTGTTGCCGGGGTTTTAGTCAAAGCATGCATAGTTCTGATAAGATATTGAGTTTTCCCATAAGAAACCTTGTGCTTCCAGTTCCTAGTTGGAAGGTCCCCTTGCTCTGCACTGTAACTAAAGTTAAAGTCAAGGGAGCGCCAGCCTCTAGGTAAGGCCCTGAATATCCTTACAAAACGGGAGGCATGCAGCAGTTCCCTGAGGCTTTCAACGCTGTTCTGCTTTAGTTTAACGGTAGTAAGCTTTCCAAGACTCCTAAAGACCCTGCTTCAGCACCCGTTTCGATATCAGAAAATTGCCTAGAGCCAGGAAGCCCTGGTTCAGCGAGTATGCTGCGTGTCAACCTAGAAATTGGAGACTGATGGCACAAGGCCTGTTTGCCCATTATGAAAGCTCCGTTCATGTGGCCTCGAATATACCTGAAAAGCATTGCTGTTGCCAGAGTTGTAGTCACTGCCGGCATGTTTCTGAGAAGAGATTGAGTTATCCAGTAAGAAACCTTGTGCTTCCAGTTCCTAGTTGGAAGCTCACCTGCTTTGCTCTATACCTAAAGTCAAAGTCAACGTGAGCCCTAGCCTCGAAGGAAGGCCCTGATTTGCCTTGCCAAACTGGAGGCATGGAGCAGCTCCATGAGGCCTTCTTCACTGTTCTGCTTTAGTTTCACCGTAGTAAGCTTTTCAAGACTCCTAGGGACCTTGCTTTAGAAACCGTTTCAGTACCAGTATACTGAGTACAGCCAAGAAGCTCAGGGCCAGCTAAGCAACTTCTGCCCCGTAGGCCTTTTGGAACACCTCAGTGTTGGCTAGAGAAAGGCAACACACTGCACTCCTCCCTGGGAAAGCCAGATGACCTCAGCTCTACACAGGATTCAGGAACACACTTCTAGACTGTCCTCCATGCAATGGATGTAACCTCATTCCCCTAGCTGAAATCTATTGAGAAAAACACTCTGCTTCGAATCCCTTTTCACCTTTTACACTTAGAGTCACGCATCCTGAAGGAGCTGGTCGGCTTGCATCCAAGTACAATTTAAGCACTGTTCTTGGTGTAACACTGCAGGTCTTTGGAGGAAGCACAGGCACCTGTCTCCCTCACGCATCCTTTGTTTAGGCACTTTGCTGCAGGCAGATAAGCTGTCGTAGAAAAAAGTTGAATCAGGGAAAGCCCCACTGGGTATCGTGAATCTCTTTTGACTTGTTAACATCAACATGTCCTTATTCTGCGTGTCAATCTGGAAATGTGAGACTGAGACACAGATCTTGCTTTCCTATTTTGAAAGCTCCACTCATGCAGTCTCGAAGCTACCAGAAAAGCACTGTTGTTACGGTGCTTTTAGTTACTGCCGGCATGGCTCAGAGAAGAAAATGAGTTTTCTGGAAAGAAACTTTGTGCTTCCAGTTCCAAGTTGGAAGCTCAACCTGCGCTCCTCTATACCAAAAGTGAGAGTCAACGTGAGCACCAACCTCCAAGTAAGGCCCTGATTATCCTTGCAAAGCAGGAAGCATGCAGCAGTTCCATGAGGCCTTCATCACTGTTCTTCTTTAGTTTAGCGGTAGTAAGCTTTCCAAGACTCCTAGGAACCTTCCTTCAGCACCCGTTTCGGTAACAGAAAACTGCAGAGAGCCAGGAAGCTCTGGTCCTCCGTGTATGCTGCGTGTCAACCTAGAAATTGGAGACTGATGGCACAAGGCTTGTTTTCTCATTAGGAAAGCTCCGTTCATGCGGCCTCGAAGATACCTGAAAAGCGTTGTTGTTGCCAGGGATTTAGTCACTGCCTGCCTGCTTCTGCGAGGAAAATGAGTTTTCCCGAAAGAAACCTTGTGCTTCCAGTTCCTAGTTGGAAGCTCACCCTGCTCTGCTCTATAACTAAAGTGAAAGTCAAGGGGAGCACTTGCCTCGAAGTAAGGCCCTGAATAGCCTTACAAAACGGGAGGCATGCAGCATCTCCATGAGGACTTCAACGCTGCTCTGCTTTAGTTTTTAGGTAGTAAGCTTTCCAATACTCCTAGAGACCTTGCTTCAGCACCCATTTCGGTATCAGAAAACTGCCTAGAGCCAGGAAGCTTTCGTCCTGCGTGAATGCTGCGTATCAACCTACATATTGAAGACTGATGGCACAAGGCTTGTTTGCCCATTATGAAAGCACCGTTTATGCGGCCTCGAAGATTCCTGAAAGGCTTTGTTGTTGCTGGGGTTTTAGTCACTGCATGCATAGTTCTGATAAGATACTGAGTTTTCCCATAAGAACCTTTGTGCTTCCAGTTCCTAGTAGGAAGCTCCCCTTGCTCTGCACTGTAACTAAAGTTAAAGTCAAGGGAGCGCCAGCCTCTATGTAAGGCCCTGAATATCCTTACAAAACGGGAGGCATGCAGCAGTTCCCTGAGGCTTTCAACGCTGTTCTGCTTTAGTTTAACGGTAGTAAGCTTTCCAATACTCCTAGAGACCTGTCTTCAGCACCCGTTTCGGTATCAGAAAACTGCCTAGAGCCAGGAAGCTTTCGTCCTGCGTGAATGCTGCGTATCAACTTACATATTGAAGACTGATGGCACAAGGCTTGTTTGCCCATTATGAAAGCACCGTTTATGCGGCCTCGAAGATTCCTGAAAGGCTTTGTTGTTGCCGGGGTTTTAGTCAAAGCATGCATAGTTCTGATAAGATATTGAGTTTTCCCATAAGAAACCTTGTGCTTCCAGTTCCTAGTTGGAAGGTCCCCTTGCTCTGCACTGTAACTAAAGTTAAAGTCAAGGGAGCGCCAGCCTCTAGGTAAGGCCCTGAATATCCTTACAAAACGGGAGGCATGCAGCAGTTCCCTGAGGCTTTCAACGCTGTTCTGCTTTAGTTTAACGGTAGTAAGCTTTCCAAGACTCCTAAAGACCCTGCTTCAGCACCCGTTTCGATATCAGAAAATGGCCTAGAGCCAGGAAGCCCTGGTTCAGCGAGTATGCTGCGTGTCAACATAGAAATTGGAGACTGATGGCACAAGGCCTATTTGCCCATTATGAAAGCTCCGTTCATGTGGCCTCGAATATACCTGAAAAGCATTGCTGTTGCCAGAGTTGTAGTCACTGCCGGCATGTTTCTGAGAAGAGATTGAGTTATCCAGTAAGAAACCTTGTGCTTCCAGTTCCTAGTTGGAAGCTCACCTGCTTTGCTCTATACCTAAAGTCAAAGTCAACGTGAGCCCTAGCCTCGAAGGAAGGCCCTGATTTGCCTTGCCAAACTGGAGGCATGGAGCAGCTCCATGAGGCCTTCTTCACTGTTCTGCTTTAGTTTCACCGTAGTAAGCTTTTCAAGACTCCTAGGGACCTTGCTTTAGAAACCGTTTCAGTACCAGTATACTGAGTACAGCCAAGAAGCTCAGGGCCAGCTAAGCAACTTCTGCCCCGTAGGCCTTTTGGAACACCTCATTGTTGGCTAGAGAAAGGAAACACACTGCACTCCTCCCTGGGAGAGCCAGATGACCTCAGCTCTACACAGGATTCAGGAACACACTCCTAGACTGTCCTCCAGGCAATGGATGTAACCTCATTCCCCTAGCTGAACTCTATTGAGAAAAACACTCTGCTTCGAATCCCTTTTCACCTTTTGCACTTAGAGTCACGCATCCTCAAGGAGGTGGTCGGCTTGCATCCAAGTACAATTTAAGCACTGTTCTTGGTGTAACACTGCAGGTCTTTGGAAGAAGCACAGGCACCTGTCTCCCTCACGCATCCTTTGTTTAGGCACGTTGCTGCAGGCAGATAAGCTGTCGTAGAAAAAAGTTGAATCAGGGAAAGCCCCACTGTGTATCGTGAATCTCTTTTGACTTGTTAACATCAACATGTCCTTATGCTGCGTGTCAATCTGGAAATGTGAGACTGAGACACAGATCTTGCTTTCCCATTTTGAAAGCTCCACTCATGCAGTCTCCAAGCTACCAGAAAAGCACTGTTGTTACGGTGCTTTGAGTTACTGCCGGCATGGCTCAGAGAAGAAAATGAGTTTTCTGGAAAGAAACTTTGTGCTTCCAGTTCCAAGTTGGAAGCTCAACCTGCGCTCCTCTATACCTAAAGTGAGAGTCAACGTGAGCACCATCCTCCAAGTAAGGCCCTGATTATCCTTGCAAAGCGGGAGGCATGCAGCAGTTCCATGAGGCCTTCATCGCTGTTCTTCTTTAGTTTAGCGGTAGTAAGCTTTCCAAGACTCCTAGGAACCTTCCTTCAGCACCCGTTTCGGTAACAGAACCCCGCAGAGAGCCAGGAAGCTCTGGTCCTCCGTGTATGCTGCGTGTCAACCTAGAAATTGGAGACTGATGGCACAAGGCTTGTTTTCTCATTAGGAAAGCTCCGTTCATGCGGCCTCGAAGATACCTGAAAAGCATTGTTGTTGCCAGGGATTTAGTCACTGCCTGCCTGCTTCTGCGAGGAAAATGAGTTTTCCCGAAAGAAACCTTGTGCTTCCAGTTCCTAGTTGGAAGCTCACCCTGCTCTGCTCTATAACTAAAGTGAAAGTCAAGGGGAGCACTTGCCTCGAAGTAAGGCCCTGAATAGCCTTACAAAACGGGAGGCATGCAGCATCTCCATGAGGACTTCAACGCTGCTCTGCTTTAGTTTTTAGGTAGTAAGCTTTCCAATATTCCTAGAGACCTTGCTTCAGCACCCATTTCGGTATCAGAAAACTGCCTAGAGCCAGGAAGCTTTCATTCTGCGTGAATGCTGCGTATCAACCTACATATTGAAGACTGATGGCACAAGGCTTGTTTGCCCATTATGAAAGCACCGTTTATGCGGCCTCGAAGATTCCTGAAAGGCTTTGTTGTTGCTGGGGTTTTAGTCACTGCATGCATAGTTCTGATAAGATACTGAGTTTTCCCATAAGAAACTTTGTGCTTCCAGTTCCTAGTAGGAAGCTCCCCTTGCTCTGCACTGTAACTAAAGTTAAAGTCAAGGGAGCGCCAGCCTCTGTGTAAGGCCCTGAATATCCTTACAAAACGGGAGGCATGCAGCAGTTCCCTGAGGCTTTCAACGCTGTTCTGCTTTAGTTTAACGGTAGTAAGCTTTCCAATACTCCTAGAGACCTGTCTTCAGCACCCGTTTCGGTATCAGAAAACTGCCTAGAGCCAGGAAGCTTTCGTCCTGCGTGAATGCTGCGTATCAACTTACATATTGAAGACTGATGGCACAAGGCTTGTTTGCCCATTATGAAAGCACCGTTTATGCGGCCTCGTAGATTCCTGAAAGGCTTTGTTGTTGCCGGGGTTTTAGTCAAAGCATGCATAGTTCTGATAAGATATTGAGTTTTCCCATAAGAAACCTTGTGCTTCCAGTTCCTAGTTGGAAGGTCCCCTTGCTCTGCACTGTAACTAAAGTTAAAGTCAAGGGAGCGCCAGCCTCTAGGTAAGGCCCTGAATTTCCTTACAAAACGGGAGGCATGCAGCAGTTCCCTGAGGCTTTCAACGCTGTTCTCCTTTAGTTTAACGGTAGTAAGCTTTCCAAGACTCCTAAAGACCCTGCTTCAGCACCCGTTTCGATATCAGAAAATTGCCTAGAGCCAGGAAGCCCTGGTTCAGCGAGTATGCTGCGTGTCAACATAGAAATTGGAGACTGATGGCACAAGGCCTATTTGCCCATTATGAAAGCTCCGTTCATGTGGCCTCGTATATACCTGGAAAGCATTGCTGTTGCCAGAGATGTAGTCACTGCCGGCATGTTTCTGAGAAGATATTGAGTTATCCCATAAGAAACCTTGTGCTTCCAGTTCCTAGTTGGAAGCTCACCCTGCTCTGCTCTATACCTAAAGTCAAAGTCAACGTGATCCCTAGCCTCGAAGGAAGGCCCTGATTTGCCTTGCCAAACTGGAGGCATGGAGCAGCTCCATGAGGCCTTCTTCACTGTTCTGCTTTAGTTTCACCGTAGTAAGCTTTTCAAGACTCCTAGGGACCTTGCTTTAGAAACCGTTTCAGTACCAGTATACTGAGTACAGCCAAGAAGCTCAGGGCCAGCTAAGCAACTTCTGCCCCGTAGGCCTTTTGGAACACCTCATTGTTGGCTAGAGAAAGGAAACACACTGCACTCCTCCCTGGGAGAGCCAGATGACCTCAGCTCTACACAGGATTCAGGAACACACTCCTAGACTGTCCTCCAGGCAATGGATGTAACCTCATTCCCCTAGCTGAACTCTATTGAGAAAAACACTCTGCTTCGAATCCCTTTTCACCTTTTGCACTTAGAGTCACGCATCCTCAAGGAGGTGGTCGGCTTGCATCCAAGTACAATTTAAGCACTGTTCTTGGTGTAACACTGCAGGTCTTTGGAAGAAGCACAGGCACCTGTCTCCCTCACGCATCCTTTGTTTAGGCACGTTGCTGCAGGCAGATAAGCTGTCGTAGAAAAAAGTTGAATCAGGGAAAGCCCCACTGGGTATCGTGAATCTCTTTTGACTTGTTAACATCAACATGTCCTTATGCTGCGTGTCAATCTGGAAATGTGAGACTGAGACACAGATCTTGCTTTCCTATTTTGAAAGCTCCACTCATGCAGTCTCGAAGCTACCAGAAAAGCACTGTTGTTACGGTGCTTTGAGTTACTGCCGGCATGGCTCAGAGAAGAAAATGAGTTTTCTGGAAAGAAACTTTGTGCTTCCAGTTCCAAGTTGGAAGCTCAACCTGCGCTCCTCTATACCAAAAGTGAGAGTCAACGTGAGCACCAACCTCCAAGTAAGGCCCTGATTATCCTTGCAAAGCAGGAAGCATGCAGCAGTTCCATGAGGCCTTCATCACTGTTCTTCTTTAGTTTAGCGGTAGTAAGCTTTCCAAGACTCCTAGGAACCTTCCTTCAGCACCCGTTTCGGTAACAGAAAACTGCAGAGAGCCAGGAAGCTCTGGTCCTCCGTGTATGCTGCGTGTCAACCTAGAAATTGGAGACTGATGGCACAAGGCTTGTTTTCTCATTAGGAAAGCTCCGTTCATGCGGCCTCGAAGATACCTGAAAAGCGTTGTTGTTGCCAGGGATTTAGTCACTGCCTGCCTGCTTCTGCGAGGAAAATGAGTTTTCCCGAAAGAAACCTTGTGCTTCCAGTTCCTAGTTGGAAGCTCACCCTGCTCTGCTCTATAACTAAAGTGAAAGTCAAGGGGAGCACTTGCCTCGAAGTAAGGCCCTGAATAGCCTTACAAAACGGGAGGCATGCAGCATCTCCATGAGGACTTCAACGCTGCTCTGCTTTAGTTTTTAGGTAGTAAGCTTTCCAATACTCCTAGAGACCTTGCTTCAGCACCCATTTCGGTATCAGAAAACTGCCTAGAGCCAGGAAGCTTTCGTCCTGCGTGAATGCTGCGTATCAACCTACATATTGAAGACTGATGGCACAAGGCTTGTTTGCCCATTATGAAAGCACCGTTTATGCGGCCTCGAAGATTCCTGAAAGGCTTTGTTGTTGCTGGGGTTTTAGTCACTGCATGCATAGTTCTGATAAGATACTGAGTTTTCCCATAAGAAACTTTGTGCTTCCAGTTCCTAGTAGGAAGCTCCCCTTGCTCTGCACTGTAACTAAAGTTAAAGTCAAGGGAGCGCCAGCCTCTATGTAAGGCCCTGAATATCCTTACAAAACGGGAGGCATGCAGCAGTTCCCTGAGGCTTTCAACGCTGTTCTGCTTTAGTTTAACGGTAGTAAGCTTTCCAATACTCCTAGAGACCTGTCTTCAGCACCCGTTTCGGTATCAGAAAACTGCCTAGAGCCAGGAAGCTTTCGTCCTGCGTGAATGCTGCGTATCAACTTACATATTGAAGACTGATGGCACAAGGCTTGTTTGCCCATTATGAAAGCACCGTTTATGCGGCCTCGAAGATTCCTGAAAGGCTTTGTTGTTGCCGGGGTTTTAGTCAAAGCATGCATAGTTCTGATAAGATATTGAGTTTTCCCATAAGAAACCTTGTGCTTCCAGTTCCTAGTTGGAAGGTCCCCTTGCTCTGCACTGTAACTAAAGTTAAAGTCAAGGGAGCGCCAGCCTCTAGGTAAGGCCCTGAATATCCTTACAAAACGGGAGGCATGCAGCAGTTCCCTGAGGCTTTCAACGCTGTTCTGCTTTAGTTTAACGGTAGTAAGCTTTCCAAGACTCCTAAAGACCCTGCTTCAGCACCCGTTTCGATATCAGAAAATTGCCTAGAGCCAGGAAGCCCTGGTTCAGCGAGTATGCTGCGTGTCAACCTAGAAATTGGAGACTGATGGCACAAGGCCTGTTTGCCCATTATGAAAGCTCCGTTCATGTGGCCTCGAATATACCTGAAAAGCATTGCTGTTGCCAGAGTTGTAGTCACTGCCGGCATGTTTCTGAGAAGAGATTGAGTTATCCAGTAAGAAACCTTGTGCTTCCAGTTCCTAGTTGGAAGCTCACCTGCTTTGCTCTATACCTAAAGTCAAAGTCAACGTGAGCCCTAGCCTCGAAGGAAGGCCCTGATTTGCCTTGCCAAACTGGAGGCATGGAGCAGCTCCATGAGGCCTTCTTCACTGTTCTGCTTTAGTTTCACCGTAGTAAGCTTTTCAAGACTCCTAGGGACCTTGCTTTAGAAACCGTTTCAGTACCAGTATACTGAGTACAGCCAAGAAGCTCAGGGCCAGCTAAGCAACTTCTGCCCCGTAGGCCTTTTGGAACACCTCATTTTTGGCTAGAGAAAGGAAACACACTGCACTCCTCCCTGGGAGAGCCAGATGACCTCAGCTCTACACAGGATTCAGGAACACACTCCTAGACTGTCCTCCAGGCAATGGATGTAACCTCATTCCCCTAGCTGAACTCTATTGAGAAAAACACTCTGCTTCGAATCCCTTTTCACCTTTTGCACTTAGAGTCACGCATCCTCAAGGAGGTGGTCGGCTTGCATCCAAGTACAATTTAAGCACTGTTCTTGGTGTAACACTGCAGGTCTTTGGAGGAAGCACAGGCACCTGTCTCCCTCACGCATCCTTTGTTTAGGCACGTTGCTGCAGGCAGATAAGCTGTCGTAGAAAAAAGTTGAATCAGGGAAAGCCCCACTGGGTATCGTGAATCTCTTTTGACTTGTTAACATCAACATGTCCTTATGCTGCGTGTCAATCTGGAAATGTGAGACTGAGACACAGATCCTGCTTTCCTATTTTGAAAGCTCCACTCATGCAGTCTCGAAGCTACCAGAAAAGCACTGTTGTTACGGTGCTTTTAGTTACTGCCGGCATGGCTCAGAGAAGAAAATGAGTTTTCTGGAAAGAAACTTTGTGCTTCCAGTTCCAAGTTGGAAGCTCAACCTGCGCTCCTCTCTACCAAAAGTGAGAGTCAACGTGAGCACCAACCTCCAAGTAAGGCCCTGATTATCCTTGCAAAGCAGGAAGCATGCAGCAGTTCCATGAGGCCTTCATCGCTGTTCTTCTTTAGTTTAGCGGTAGTAAGCTTTCCAAGACTCCTAGGAACCTTCCTTCAGCACCCGTTTCGGTAACAGAACCCCGCAGAGAGCCAGGAAGCTCTGGTCCTCCGTGTATGCTGCGTGTCAACCTAGAAATTGGAGACTGATGGCACAAGGCTTGTTTTCTCATTAGGAAAGCTCCGTTCATGCGGCCTCGAAGATACCTGAAAAGCGTTGTTGTTGCCAGGGATTTAGTCACTGCCTGCCTGCTTCTGCGAGGAAAATGAGTTTTCCCGAAAGAAACCTTGTGCTTCCAGTTCCTAGTTGGAAGCTCACCCTACTCTGCTCTATAACTAAAGTGAAAGTCAAGGGGAGCACTTGCCTCGAAGTAAGGCCCTGAATAGCCTTACAAAACGGGAGGCATGCAGCATCTCCATGAGGACTTCAACGCTGCTCTGCTTTAGTTTTTAGGTAGTAAGCTTTCCAATACTCCTAGAGACCTTGCTTCAGCACCCATTTCGGTATCAGAAAACTGCCTAGTGCCAGGAAGCTTTCGTTCTGCGTGAATGCTGCGTATCAACCTACATATTGAAGACTGATGGCACAAGGCTTCTTTGCCCATTATGAAAGCACCGTTTATGCGGCCTCGAAGATTCCTGAAAGGCTTTGTTGTTGCTGGGGTTTTAGTCACTGCATGCATAGTTCTGATAAGATACTGAGTTTTCCCATAAGAAACTTTGTGCTTCCAGTTCCTAGTAGGAAGCTCCCCTTGCTCTGCACTGTAACTAAAGTTAAAGTCAAGGGAGCGCCAGCCTCTATGTAAGGCCCTGAATATCCTTACAAAACGGGAGGCATGCAGCAGTTCCCTGAGGCTTTCAACGCTGTTCTGCTTTAGTTTAACGGTAGTAAGCTTTCCAATACTCCTAGAGACCTGTCTTCAGCACCCGTTTCGGTATCAGAAAACTGCCTAGAGCCAGGAAGCTTTCGTCCTGCGTGAATGCTGCGTATCAACTTACATATTGAAGACTGATGGCACAAGGCTTGTTTGCCCATTATGAAAGCACCGTTTATGCGGCCTCGAAGATTCCTGAAAGGCTTTGTTGTTGCCGGGGTTTTAGTCAAAGCATGCATAGTTCTGATAAGATATTGAGTTTTCCCATAAGAAACCTTGTGCTTCCAGTTCCTAGTTGGAAGGTCCCCTTGCTCTGCACTGTAACTAAAGTTAAAGTCAAGGGAGCGCCAGCCTCTAGGTAAGGCCCTGAATTTCCTTACAAAACGGGAGGCATGCAGCAGTTCCCTGAGGCTTTCAACGCTGTTCTGCTTTAGTTTAACGGTAGTAAGCTTTCCAAGACTCCTAAAGACCCTGCTTCAGCACCCGTTTCGATATCAGAAAATTGCCTAGAGCCAGGAAGCCCTGGTTCAGCGAGTATGCTGCGTGTCAACATAGAAATTGGAGACTGATGGCACAAGGCCTATTTGCCCATTATGAAAGCTCCGTTCATGTGGCCTCGTATATACCTGTAAAGCATTGCTGTTGCCAGAGTTGTAGTCACTGCCGGCATGTTTCTGAGAAGATATTGAGTTATCCCATAAGAAACCTTGTGCTTCCAGTTCCTAGTTGGAAGCTCACCCTGCTCTGCTCTATACCCAAAGTCAAAGTCAACGTGATCCCTAGCCTCGAAGGAAGGCCCTGATTTGCCTTGCCAAACTGGAGGCATGGAGCAGCTCCATGAGGCCTTCTTCACTGTTCTGCTTTAGTTTCACCGTAGTAAGCTTTTCAAGCCTCCTAGGGACCTTGCTTTAGAAACCGTTTCAGTACCAGTATACTGAGTACAGCCAAGAAGCTCAGGGCCAGCTAAGCAACTTCTGCCCCGTAGGCCTTTTGGAACACCTCATTTTTGGCTAGAGAAAGGAAACACACTGCACTCCTCCCTGGGAGAGCCAGATGACCTCAGCTCTACACAGGATTCAGGAACACACTCCTAGACTGTCCTCCAGGCAATGGATGTAACCTCATTCCCCTAGCTGAAATCTATTGAGAAAAACACTCTGCTTCGAATCCCTTTTCACCTTTTACACTTAGAGTCACGCATCCTGAAGGAGCTGGTCGGCTTGCATCCAAGTACAATTTAAGCACTGTTCTTGGTGTAACACTGCAGGTCTTTGGAGGAAGCACAGGCACCTGTCTCCCTCACGCATCCTTTGTTTAGGCACTTTGCTGCAGGCAGATAAGCTGTCGTAGAAAAAAGTTGAATCAGGGAAAGCCCCACTGGGTATCGTGAATCTCTTTTGACTTGTTAACATCAACATGTCCTTATGCTGCGTGTCAATCTGGAAATGTGAGACTGAGACACAGATCTTGCTTTCCTATTTTGAAAGCTCCACTCATGCAGTCTCGAAGCTACCAGAAAAGCACTGTTGTTACGGTGCTTTTAGTTACTGCCGGCATGGCTCAGAGAAGAAAATGAGTTTTCTGGAAAGAAACTTTGTGCTTCCAGTTCCAAGTTGGAAGCTCAACCTGCGCTCCTCTATACCAAAAGTGAGAGTCAACGTGAGCACCAACCTCCAAGTAAGGCCCTGATTATCCTTGCAAAGCAGGAAGCATGCAGCAGTTCCATGAGGCCTTCATCACTGTTCTTCTTTAGTTTAGCGGTAGTAAGCTTTCCAAGACTCCTAGGAACCTTCCTTCAGCACCCGTTTCGGTAACAGAAAACTGCAGAGAGCCAGGAAGCTCTGGTCCTCCGTGTATGCTGCGTGTCAACCTAGAAATTGGAGACTGATGGCACAAGGCTTGTTTTCTCATTAGGAAAGCTCCGTTCATGCGGCCTCGAAGATACCTGAAAAGCGTTGTTGTTGCCAGGGATTTAGTCACTGCCTGCCTGCTTCTGCGAGGAAAATGAGTTTTCCCGAAAGAAACCTTGTGCTTCCAGTTCCTAGTTGGAAGCTCACCCTGCTCTGCTCTATAACTAAAGTGAAAGTCAAGGGGAGCACTTGCCTCGAAGTAAGGCCCTGAATAGCCTTACAAAACGGGAGGCATGCAGCATCTCCATGAGGACTTCAACGCTGCTCTGCTTTAGTTTTTAGGTAGTAAGCTTTCCAATACTCCTAGAGACCTTGCTTCAGCACCCATTTCGGTATCAGAAAACTGCCTAGAGCCAGGAAGCTTTCGTCCTGCGTGAATGCTGCGTATCAACCTACATATTGAAGACTGATGGCACAAGGCTTGTTTGCCCATTATGAAAGCACCGTTTATGCGGCCTCGAAGATTCCTGAAAGGCTTTGTTGTTGCTGGGGTTTTAGTCACTGCATGCATAGTTCTGATAAGATACTGAGTTTTCCCATAAGAAACTTTGTGCTTCCAGTTCCTAGTAGGAAGCTCCCCTTGCTCTGCACTGTAACTAAAGTTAAAGTCAAGGGAGCGCCAGCCTCTATGTAAGGCCCTGAATATCCTTACAAAACGGGAGGCATGCAGCAGTTCCCTGAGGCTTTCAACGCTGTTCTGCTTTAGTTTAACGGTAGTAAGCTTTCCAATACTCCTAGAGACCTGTCTTCAGCACCCGTTTCGGTATCAGAAAACTGCCTAGAGCCAGGAAGCTTTCGTCCTGCGTGAATGCTGCGTATCAACTTACATATTGAAGACTGATGGCACAAGGCTTGTTTGCCCATTATGAAAGCACCGTTTATGCGGCCTCGAAGATTCCTGAAAGGCTTTGTTGTTGCCGGGGTTTTAGTCAAAGCATGCATAGTTCTGATAAGATATTGCGTTTTCCCATAAGAAACCTTGTGCTTCCAGTTCCTAGTTGGAAGGTCCCCTTGCTCTGCACTGTAACTAAAGTTAAAGTCAAGGGAGCGCCAGCCTCTAGGTAAGGCCCTGAATATCCTTACAAAACGGGAGGCATGCAGCAGTTCCCTGAGGCTTTCAACGCTGTTCTGCTTTAGTTTAACGGTAGTAAGCTTTCCAAGACTCCTAAAGACCCTGCTTCAGCACCCGTTTCGATATCAGAAAATTGCCTAGAGCCAGGAAGCCCTGGTTCAGCGAGTATGCTGCGTGTCAACCTAGAAATTGGAGACTGATGGCACAAGGCCTGTTTGCCCATTATGAAAGCTCCGTTCATGTGGCCTCGAATATACCTGAAAAGCATTGCTGTTGCCAGAGTTGTAGTCACTGCCGGCATGTTTCTGAGAAGAGATTGAGTTATCCAGTAAGAAACCTTGTGCTTCCAGTTCCTAGTTGGAAGCTCACCTGCTTTGCTCTATACCTAAAGTCAAAGTCAACGTGAGCCCTAGCCTCGAAGGAAGGCCCTGATTTGCCTTGCCAAACTGGAGGCATGGAGCAGCTCCATGAGGCCTTCTTCACTGTTCTGCTTTAGTTTCACCGTAGTAAGCTTTTCAAGACTCCTAGGGACCTTGCTTTAGAAACCGTTTCAGTACCAGTATACTGAGTACAGCCAAGAAGCTCAGGGCCAGCTAAGCAACTTCTGCCCCGTAGGCCTTTTGGAACACCTCATTTTTGGCTAGAGAAAGGAAACACACTGCACTCCTCCCTGGGAGAGCCAGATGACCTCAGCTCTACACAGGATTCAGTAACACACTCCTAGACTGTCCTCCAGGCAATGGATGTAACCTCATTCCCCTAGCTGAACTCTATTGAGAAAAACACTCTGCTTCGAATCCCTTTTCACCTTTTGCACTTAGAGTCACGCATCCTCAAGGAGGTGGTCGGCTTGCATCCAAGTACAATTTAAGCACTGTTCTTGGTGTAACACTGCAGGTCTTTGGAAGAAGCACAGGCACCTGTCTCCCTCACGCATCCTTTGTTTAGGCACGTTGCTGCAGGCAGATAAGCTGTCGTAGAAAAAAGTTGAATCAGGGAAAGCCCCACTGTGTATCGTGAATCTCTTTTGACTTGTTAACATCAACATGTCCTTATGCTGCGTGTCAATCTGGAAATGTGAGACTGAGACACAGATCTTGCTTTCCCATTTTGAAAGCTCCACTCATGCAGTCTCCAAGCTACCAGAAAAGCACTGTTGTTACGGTGCTTTGAGTTACTGCCGGCATGGCTCAGAGAAGAAAATGAGTTTTCTGGAAAGAAACTTTGTGCTTCCAGTTCCAAGTTGGAAGCTCAACCTGCGCTCCTCTATACCTAAAGTGAGAGTCAACGTGAGCACCATCCTCCAAGTAAGGCCCTGATTATCCTTGCAAAGCGGGAGGCATGCAGCAGTTCCATGAGGCCTTCATCGCTGTTCTTCTTTAGTTTAGCGGTAGTAAGCTTTCCAAGACTCCTAGGAACCTTCCTTCAGCACCCGTTTCGGTAACAGAACCCCGCAGAGAGCCAGGAAGCTCTGGTCCTCCGTGTATGCTGCGTGTCAACCTAGAAATTGGAGACTGATGGCACAAGGCTGGTTTTCTCATTAGGAAAGCTCCGTTCATGCGGCCTCGAAGATACCTGAAAAGCATTGTTGTTGCCAGGGATTTAGTCACTGCCTGCCTGCTTCTGCGAGGAAAATGAGTTTTCCCGAAAGAAACCTTGTGCTTCCAGTTCCTAGTTGGAAGCTCACCCTGCTCTGCTCTATAACTAAAGTGAAAGTCAAGGGGAGCACTTGCCTCGAAGTAAGGCCCTGAATAGCCTTACAAAACGGGAGGCATGCAGCATCTCCATGAGGACTTCAACGCTGCTCTGCTTTAGTTTTTAGGTAGTAAGCTTTCCAATATTCCTAGAGACCTTGCTTCAGCACCCATTTCGGTATCAGAAAACTGCCTAGAGCCAGGAAGCTTTCGTTCTGCGTGAATGCTGCGTATCAACCTACATATTGAAGACTGATGGCACAAGGCTTGTTTGCCCATTATGAAAGCACCGTTTATGCGGCCTCGAAGATTCCTGAAAGGCTTTGTTGTTGCTGGGGTTTTAGTCACTGCATGCATAGTTCTGATAAGATACTGAGTTTTCCCATAAGAAACTTTGTGCTTCCAGTTCCTAGTAGGAAGCTCCCCTTGCTCTGCACTGTAACTAAAGTTAAAGTCAAGGGAGCGCCAGCCTCTATGTAAGGCCCTGAATATCCTTACAAAACGGGAGGCATGCAGCAGTTCCCTGAGGCTTTCAACGCTGTTCTGCTTTAGTTTAACGGTAGTAAGCTTTCCAATACTCCTAGAGACCTGTCTTCAGCACCCGTTTCGGTATCAGAAAACTGCCTAGAGCCAGGAAGCTTTCGTCCTGCGTGAATGCTGCGTATCAACTTACATATTGAAGACTGATGGCACAAGGCTTGTTTGCCCATTATGAAAGCACCGTTTATGCGGCCTCGAAGATTCCTGAAAGGCTTTGTTGTTGCCGGGGTTTTAGTCAAAGCATGCATAGTTCTGATAAGATATTGAGTTTTCCCATAAGAAACCTTGTGCTTCCAGTTCCTAGTTGGAAGGTCCCCTTGCTCTGCACTGTAACTAAAGTTAAAGTCAAGGGAGCGCCAGCCTCTAGGTAAGGCCCTGAATATCCTTACAAAACGGGAGGCATGCAGCAGTTCCCTGAGGCTTTCAACGCTGTTCTGCTTTAGTTTAACGGTAGTAAGCTTTCCAAGACTCCTAAAGACCCTGCTTCAGCACCCGTTTCGATATCAGAAAATTGCCTAGAGCCAGGAAGCCCTGGTTCAGCGAGTATGCTGCGTGTCAACCTAGAAATTGGAGACTGATGGCACAAGGCCTGTTTGCCCATTATGAAAGCTCCGTTCATGTGGCCTCGAATATACCTGAAAAGCATTGCTGTTGCCAGAGTTGTAGTCACTGCCGGCATGTTTCTGAGAAGAGATTGAGTTATCCAGTAAGAAACCTTGTGCTTCCAGTTCCTAGTTGGAAGCTCACCTGCTTTGCTCTATACCTAAAGTCAAAGTCAACGTGAGCCCTAGCCTCGAAGGAAGGCCCTGATTTGCCTTGCCAAACTGGAGGCATGGAGCAGCTCCATGAGGCCTTCTTCACTGTTCTGCTTTAGTTTCACCGTAGTAAGCTTTTCAAGACTCCTAGGGACCTTGCTTTAGAAACCGTTTCAGTACCAGTATACTGAGTACAGCCAAGAAGCTCAGGGCCAGCTAAGCAACTTCTGCCCCGTAGGCCTTTTGGAACACCTCATTTTTGGCTAGAGAAAGGAAACACACTGCACTCCTCCCTGGGAGAGCCAGATGACCTCAGCTCTACACAGGATTCAGGAACACACTCCTAGACTGTCCTCCAGGCAATGGATGTAACCTCATTCCCCTAGCTGAACTCTATTGAGAAAAACACTCTGCTTCGAATCCCTTTTCACCTTTTGCACTTAGAGTCACGCATCCTCAAGGAGGTGGTCGGCTTGCATCCAAGTACAATTTAAGCACTGTTCTTGGTGTAACACTGCAGGTCTTTGGAGGAAGCACAGGCACCTGTCTCCCTCACGCATCCTTTGTTTAGGCACGTTGCTGCAGGCAGATAAGCTGTCGTAGAAAAAAGTTGAATCAGGGAAAGCCCCACTGGGTATCGTGAATCTCTTTTGACTTGTTAACATCAACATGTCCTTATGCTGCGTGTCAATCTGGAAATGTGAGACTGAGACACAGATCCTGCTTTCCTATTTTGAAAGCTCCACTCATGCAGTCTCGAAGCTACCAGAAAAGCACTGTTGTTACGGTGCTTTTAGTTACTGCCGGCATGGCTCAGAGAAGAAAATGAGTTTTCTGGAAAGAAACTTTGTGCTTCCAGTTCCAAGTTGGAAGCTCAACCTGCGCTCCTCTCTACCAAAAGTGAGAGTCAACGTGAGCACCAACCTCCAAGTAAGGCCCTGATTATCCTTGCAAAGCAGGAAGCATGCAGCAGTTCCATGAGGCCTTCATCGCTGTTCTTCTTTAGTTTAGCGGTAGTAAGCTTTCCAAGACTCCTAGGAACCTTCCTTCAGCACCCGTTTCGGTAACAGAACCCCGCAGAGAGCCAGGAAGCTCTGGTCCTCCGTGTATGCTGCGTGTCAACCTAGAAATTGGAGACTGATGGCACAAGGCTTGTTTTCTCATTAGGAAAGCTCCGTTCATGCGGCCTCGAAGATACCTGAAAAGCGTTGTTGTTGCCAGGGATTTAGTCACTGCCTGCCTGCTTCTGCGAGGAAAATGAGTTTTCCCGAAAGAAACCTTGTGCTTCCAGTTCCTAGTTGGAAGCTCACCCTACTCTGCTCTATAACTAAAGTGAAAGTCAAGGGGAGCACTTGCCTCGAAGTAAGGCCCTGAATAGCCTTACAAAACGGGAGGCATGCAGCATCTCCATGAGGACTTCAACGCTGCTCTGCTTTAGTTTTTAGGTAGTAAGCTTTCCAATACTCCTAGAGACCTTGCTTCAGCACCCATTTCGGTATCAGAAAACTGCCTAGTGCCAGGAAGCTTTCGTTCTGCGTGAATGCTGCGTATCAACCTACATATTGAAGACTGATGGCACAAGGCTTCTTTGCCCATTATGAAAGCACCGTTTATGCGGCCTCGAAGATTCCTGAAAGGCTTTGTTGTTGCTGGGGTTTTAGTCACTGCATGCATAGTTCTGATAAGATACTGAGTTTTCCCATAAGAAACTTTGTGCTTCCAGTTCCTAGTAGGAAGCTCCCCTTGCTCTGCACTGTAACTAAAGTTAAAGTCAAGGGAGCGCCAGCCTCTATGTAAGGCCCTGAATATCCTTACAAAACGGGAGGCATGCAGCAGTTCCCTGAGGCTTTCAACGCTGTTCTGCTTTAGTTTAACGGTAGTAAGCTTTCCAATACTCCTAGAGACCTGTCTTCAGCACCCGTTTCGGTATCAGAAAACTGCCTAGAGCCAGGAAGCTTTCGTCCTGCGTGAATGCTGCGTATCAACTTACATATTGAAGACTGATGGCACAAGGCTTGTTTGCCCATTATGAAAGCACCGTTTATGCGGCCTCGAAGATTCCTGAAAGGCTTTGTTGTTGCCGGGGTTTTAGTCAAAGCATGCATAGTTCTGATAAGATATTGAGTTTTCCCATAAGAAACCTTGTGCTTCCAGTTCCTAGTTGGAAGGTCCCCTTGCTCTGCACTGTAACTAAAGTTAAAGTCAAGGGAGCGCCAGCCTCTAGGTAAGGCCCTGAATTTCCTTACAAAACGGGAGGCATGCAGCAGTTCCCTGAGGCTTTCAACGCTGTTCTGCTTTAGTTTAACGGTAGTAAGCTTTCCAAGACTCCTAAAGACCCTGCTTCAGCACCCGTTTCGATATCAGAAAATTGCCTAGAGCCAGGAAGCCCTGGTTCAGCGAGTATGCTGCGTGTCAACATAGAAATTGGAGACTGATGGCACAAGGCCTATTTGCCCATTATGAAAGCTCCGTTCATGTGGCCTCGTATATACCTGGAAAGCATTGCTGTTGCCAGAGTTGTAGTCACTGCCGGCATGTTTCTGAGAAGATATTGAGTTATCCCATAAGAAACCTTGTGCTTCCAGTTCCTAGTTGGAAGCTCACCCTGCTCTGCTCTATACCCAAAGTCAAAGTCAACGTGATCCCTAGCCTCGAAGGAAGGCCCTGATTTGCCTTGCCAAACTGGAGGCATGGAGCAGCTCCATGAGGCCTTCTTCACTGTTCTGCTTTAGTTTCACCGTAGTAAGCTTTTCAAGCCTCCTAGGGACCTTGCTTTAGAAACCGTTTCAGTACCAGTATACTGAGTACAGCCAAGAAGCTCAGGGCCAGCTAAGCAACTTCTGCCCCGTAGGCCTTTTGGAACACCTCATTTTTGGCTAGAGAAAGGAAACACACTGCACTCCTCCCTGGGAGAGCCAGATGACCTCAGCTCTACACAGGATTCAGGAACACACTCCTAGACTGTCCTCCAGGCAATGGATGTAACCTCATTCCCCTAGCTGAAATCTATTGAGAAAAACACTCTGCTTCGAATCCCTTTTCACCTTTTACACTTAGAGTCACGCATCCTGAAGGAGCTGGTCGGCTTGCATCCAAGTACAATTTAAGCACTGTTCTTGGTGTAACACTGCAGGTCTTTGGAGGAAGCACAGGCACCTGTCTCCCTCACGCATCCTTTGTTTAGGCACTTTGCTGCAGGCAGATAAGCTGTCGTAGAAAAAAGTTGAATCAGGGAAAGCCCCACTGGGTATCGTGAATCTCTTTTGACTTGTTAACATCAACATGTCCTTATGCTGCGTGTCAATCTGGAAATGTGAGACTGAGACACAGATCTTGCTTTCCTATTTTGAAAGCTCCACTCATGCAGTCTCGAAGCTACCAGAAAAGCACTGTTGTTACGGTGCTTTTAGTTACTGCCGGCATGGCTCAGAGAAGAAAATGAGTTTTCTGGAAAGAAACTTTGTGCTTCCAGTTCCAAGTTGGAAGCTCAACCTGCGCTCCTCTATACCAAAAGTGAGAGTCAACGTGAGCACCAACCTCCAAGTAAGGCCCTGATTATCCTTGCAAAGCAGGAAGCATGCAGCAGTTCCATGAGGCCTTCATCACTGTTCTTCTTTAGTTTAGCGGTAGTAAGCTTTCCAAGACTCCTAGGAACCTTCCTTCAGCACCCGTTTCGGTAACAGAAAACTGCAGAGAGCCAGGAAGCTCTGGTCCTCCGTGTATGCTGCGTGTCAACCTAGAAATTGGAGACTGATGGCACAAGGCTTGTTTTCTCATTAGGAAAGCTCCGTTCATGCGGCCTCGAAGATACCTGAAAAGCGTTGTTGTTGCCAGGGATTTAGTCACTGCCTGCCTGCTTCTGCGAGGAAAATGAGTTTTCCCGAAAGAAACCTTGTGCTTCCAGTTCCTAGTTGGAAGCTCACCCTGCTCTGCTCTATAACTAAAGTGAAAGTCAAGGGGAGCACTTGCCTCGAAGTAAGGCCCTGAATAGCCTTACAAAACGGGAGGCATGCAGCATCTCCATGAGGACTTCAACGCTGCTCTGCTTTAGTTTTTAGGTAGTAAGCTTTCCAATACTCCTAGAGACCTTGCTTCAGCACCCATTTCGGTATCAGAAAACTGCCTAGAGCCAGGAAGCTTTCGTCCTGCGTGAATGCTGCGTATCAACCTACATATTGAAGACTGATGGCACAAGGCTTGTTTGCCCATTATGAAAGCACCGTTTATGCGGCCTCGAAGATTCCTGAAAGGCTTTGTTGTTGCTGGGGTTTTAGTCACTGCATGCATAGTTCTGATAAGATACTGAGTTTTCCCATAAGAAACTTTGTGCTTCCAGTTCCTAGTAGGAAGCTCCCCTTGCTCTGCACTGTAACTAAAGTTAAAGTCAAGGGAGCGCCAGCCTCTATGTAAGGCCCTGAATATCCTTACAAAACGGGAGGCATGCAGCAGTTCCCTGAGGCTTTCAACGCTGTTCTGCTTTAGTTTAACGGTAGTAAGCTTTCCAATACTCCTAGAGACCTGTCTTCAGCACCCGTTTCGGTATCAGAAAACTGCCTAGAGCCAGGAAGCTTTCGTCCTGCGTGAATGCTGCGTATCAACTTACATATTGAAGACTGATGGCACAAGGCTTGTTTGCCCATTATGAAAGCACCGTTTATGCGGCCTCGAAGATTCCTGAAAGGCTTTGTTGTTGCCGGGGTTTTAGTCAAAGCATGCATAGTTCTGATAAGATATTGCGTTTTCCCATAAGAAACCTTGTGCTTCCAGTTCCTAGTTGGAAGGTCCCCTTGCTCTGCACTGTAACTAAAGTTAAAGTCAAGGGAGCGCCAGCCTCTAGGTAAGGCCCTGAATATCCTTACAAAACGGGAGGCATGCAGCAGTTCCCTGAGGCTTTCAACGCTGTTCTGCTTTAGTTTAACGGTAGTAAGCTTTCCAAGACTCCTAAAGACCCTGCTTCAGCACCCGTTTCGATATCAGAAAATTGCCTAGAGCCAGGAAGCCCTGGTTCAGCGAGTATGCTGCGTGTCAACCTAGAAATTGGAGACTGATGGCACAAGGCCTGTTTGCCCATTATGAAAGCTCCGTTCATGTGGCCTCGAATATACCTGAAAAGCATTGCTGTTGCCAGAGTTGTAGTCACTGCCGGCATGTTTCTGAGAAGAGATTGAGTTATCCAGTAAGAAACCTTGTGCTTCCAGTTCCTAGTTGGAAGCTCACCTGCTTTGCTCTATACCTAAAGTCAAAGTCAACGTGAGCCCTAGCCTCGAAGGAAGGCCCTGATTTGCCTTGCCAAACTGGAGGCATGGAGCAGCTCCATGAGGCCTTCTTCACTGTTCTGCTTTAGTTTCACCGTAGTAAGCTTTTCAAGACTCCTAGGGACCTTGCTTTAGAAACCGTTTCAGTACCAGTATACTGAGTACAGCCAAGAAGCTCAGGGCCAGCTAAGCAACTTCTGCCCCGTAGGCCTTTTGGAACACCTCATTTTTGGCTAGAGAAAGGAAACACACTGCACTCCTCCCTGGGAGAGCCAGATGACCTCAGCTCTACACAGGATTCAGTAACACACTCCTAGACTGTCCTCCAGGCAATGGATGTAACCTCATTCCCCTAGCTGAACTCTATTGAGAAAAACACTCTGCTTCGAATCCCTTTTCACCTTTTGCACTTAGAGTCACGCATCCTCAAGGAGGTGGTCGGCTTGCATCCAAGTACAATTTAAGCACTGTTCTTGGTGTAACACTGCAGGTCTTTGGAAGAAGCACAGGCACCTGTCTCCCTCACGCATCCTTTGTTTAGGCACGTTGCTGCAGGCAGATAAGCTGTCGTAGAAAAAAGTTGAATCAGGGAAAGCCCCACTGTGTATCGTGAATCTCTTTTGACTTGTTAACATCAACATGTCCTTATGCTGCGTGTCAATCTGGAAATGTGAGACTGAGACACAGATCTTGCTTTCCCATTTTGAAAGCTCCACTCATGCAGTCTCCAAGCTACCAGAAAAGCACTGTTGTTACGGTGCTTTGAGTTACTGCCGGCATGGCTCAGAGAAGAAAATGAGTTTTCTGGAAAGAAACTTTGTGCTTCCAGTTCCAAGTTGGAAGCTCAACCTGCGCTCCTCTATACCTAAAGTGAGAGTCAACGTGAGCACCATCCTCCAAGTAAGGCCCTGATTATCCTTGCAAAGCGGGAGGCATGCAGCAGTTCCATGAGGCCTTCATCGCTGTTCTTCTTTAGTTTAGCGGTAGTAAGCTTTCCAAGACTCCTAGGAACCTTCCTTCAGCACCCGTTTCGGTAACAGAACCCCGCAGAGAGCCAGGAAGCTCTGGTCCTCCGTGTATGCTGCGTGTCAACCTAGAAATTGGAGACTGATGGCACAAGGCTGGTTTTCTCATTAGGAAAGCTCCGTTCATGCGGCCTCGAAGATACCTGAAAAGCATTGTTGTTGCCAGGGATTTAGTCACTGCCTGCCTGCTTCTGCGAGGAAAATGAGTTTTCCCGAAAGAAACCTTGTGCTTCCAGTTCCTAGTTGGAAGCTCACCCTGCTCTGCTCTATAACTAAAGTGAAAGTCAAGGGGAGCACTTGCCTCGAAGTAAGGCCCTGAATAGCCTTACAAAACGGGAGGCATGCAGCATCTCCATGAGGACTTCAACGCTGCTCTGCTTTAGTTTTTAGGTAGTAAGCTTTCCAATATTCCTAGAGACCTTGCTTCAGCACCCATTTCGGTATCAGAAAACTGCCTAGAGCCAGGAAGCTTTCGTTCTGCGTGAATGCTGCGTATCAACCTACATATTGAAGACTGATGGCACAAGGCTTGTTTGCCCATTATGAAAGCACCGTTTATGCGGCCTCGAAGATTCCTGAAAGGCTTTGTTGTTGCTGGGGTTTTAGTCACTGCATGCATAGTTCTGATAAGATACTGAGTTTTCCCATAAGAAACTTTGTGCTTCCAGTTCCTAGTAGGAAGCTCCCCTTGCTCTGCACTGTAACTAAAGTTAAAGTCAAGGGAGCGCCAGCCTCTATGTAAGGCCCTGAATATCCTTACAAAACGGGAGGCATGCAGCAGTTCCCTGAGGCTTTCAACGCTGTTCTGCTTTAGTTTAACGGTAGTAAGCTTTCCAATACTCCTAGAGACCTGTCTTCAGCACCCGTTTCGGTATCAGAAAACTGCCTAGAGCCAGGAAGCTTTCGTCCTGCGTGAATGCTGCGTATCAACTTACATATTGAAGACTGATGGCACAAGGCTTGTTTGCCCATTATGAAAGCACCGTTTATGCGGCCTCGTAGATTCCTGAAAGGCTTTGTTGTTGCCGGGGTTTTAGTCAAAGCATGCATAGTTCTGATAAGATATTGAGTTTTCCCATAAGAAACCTTGTGCTTCCAGTTCCTAGTTGGAAGGTCCCCTTGCTCTGCACTGTAACTAAAGTTAAAGTCAAGGGAGCGCCAGCCTCTAGGTAAGGCCCTGAATTTCCTTACAAAACGGGAGGCATGCAGCAGTTCCCTGAGGCTTTCAACGCTGTTCTCCTTTAGTTTAACGGTAGTAAGCTTTCCAAGACTCCTAAAGACCCTGCTTCAGCACCCGTTTCGATATCAGAAAATTGCCTAGAGCCAGGAAGCCCTGGTTCAGCGAGTATGCTGCGTGTCAACATAGAAATTGGAGACTGATGGCACAAGGCCTATTTGCCCATTATGAAAGCTCCGTTCATGTGGCCTCGTATATACCTGGAAAGCATTGCTGTTGCCAGAGTTGTAGTCACTGCCGGCATGTTTCTGAGAAGATATTGAGTTATCCCATAAGAAACCTTGTGCTTCCAGTTCCTAGTTGGAAGCTCACCCTGCTCTGCTCTATACCTAAAGTCAAAGTCAACGTGAGCCCTAGCCTCGAAGGAAGGCCCTGATTTGCCTTGCCAAACTGGAGGCATGGAGCAGCTCCATGAGGCCTTCTTCACTGTTCTGCTTTAGTTTCACCGTAGTAAGCTTTTCAAGACTCCTAGGGACCTTGCTTTAGAAACCGTTTCAGTACCAGTATACTGAGTACAGCCAAGAAGCTCAGGGCCAGCTAAGCAACTTCTGCCCCGTAGGCCTTTTGGAACACCTCATTGTTGGCTAGAGAAAGGAAACACACTGCACTCCTCCCTGGGAGAGCCAGATGACCTCAGCTCTACACAGGATTCAGGAACACACTCCTAGACTGTCCTCCAGGCAATGGATGTAACCTCATTCCCCTAGCTGAACTCTATTGAGAAAAACACTCTGCTTCGAATCCCTTTTCACCTTTTGCACTTAGAGTCACGCATCCTCAAGGAGGTGGTCGGCTTGCATCCAAGTACAATTTAAGCACTGTTCTTGGTGTAACACTGCAGGTCTTTGGAAGAAGCACAGGCACCTGTCTCCCTCACGCATCCTTTGTTTAGGCACGTTGCTGCAGGCAGATAAGCTGTCGTAGAAAAAAGTTGAATCAGGGAAAGCCCCACTGGGTATCGTGAATCTCTTTTGACTTGTTAACATCAACATGTCCTTATGCTGCGTGTCAATCTGGAAATGTGAGACTGAGACACAGATCTTGCTTTCCTATTTTGAAAGCTCCACTCATGCAGTCTCGAAGCTACCAGAAAAGCACTGTTGTTACGGTGCTTTGAGTTACTGCCGGCATGGCTCAGAGAAGAAAATGAGTTTTCTGGAAAGAAACTTTGTGCTTCCAGTTCCAAGTTGGAAGCTCAACCTGCGCTCCTCTATACCAAAAGTGAGAGTCAACGTGAGCACCAACCTCCAAGTAAGGCCCTGATTATCCTTGCAAAGCAGGAAGCATGCAGAAGTTCCATGAGGCCTTCATCGCTGTTCTTCTTTAGTTTAGCGGTAGTAAGCTTTCCAAGACTCCTAGGAACCTTCCTTCAGCACCCGTTTCGGTAACAGAACCCCGCAGAGAGCCAGGAAGCTCTGGTCCTCCGTGTATGCTGCGTGTCAACCTAGAAATTGGAGACTGATGGCACAAGGCTTGTTTTCTCATTAGGAAAGCTCCGTTCATGCGGCCTCGAAGATACCTGAAAAGCGTTGTTGTTGCCAGGGATTTAGTCACTGCCTGCCTGCTTCTGCGAGGAAAATGAGTTTTCCCGAAAGAAACCTTGTGCTTCCAGTTCCTAGTTGGAAGCTCACCCTACTCTGCTCTATAACTAAAGTGAAAGTCAAGGGGAGCACTTGCCTCGAAGTAAGGCCCTGAATAGCCTTACAAAACGGGAGGCATGCAGCATCTCCATGAGGACTTCAACGCTGCTCTGCTTTAGTTTTTAGGTAGTAAGCTTTCCAATATTCCTAGAGACCTTGCTTCAGCACCCATTTCGGTATCAGAAAACTGCCTAGAGCCAGGAAGCTTTCGTTCTGCGTGAATGCTGCGTATCAACCTACATATTGAAGACTGATGGCACAAGGCTTGTTTGCCCATTATGAAAGCACCGTTTATGCGGCCTCGAAGATTCCTGAAAGGCTTTGTTGTTGCTGGGGTTTTAGTCACTGCATGCATAGTTCTGATAAGATACTGAGTTTTCCCATAAGAAACTTTGTGCTTCCAGTTCCTAGTAGGAAGCTCCCCTTGCTCTGCACTGTAACTAAAGTTAAAGTCAAGGGAGCGCCAGCCTCTATGTAAGGCCCTGAATATCCTTACAAAACGGGAGGCATGCAGCAGTTCCCTGAGGCTTTCAACGCTGTTCTGCTTTAGTTTAACGGTAGTAAGCTTTCCAATACTCCTAGAGACCTGTCTTCAGCACCCGTTTCGGTATCAGAAAACTGCCTAGAGCCAGGAAGCTTTCGTCCTGCGTGAATGCTGCGTATCAACTTACATATTGAAGACTGATGGCACAAGGCTTGTTTGCCCATTATGAAAGCACCATTTATGCGGCCTCGAAGATTCCTGAAAGGCTTTGTTGTTGCCGGGGTTTTAGTCAAAGCATGCATAGTTCTGATAAGATATTGAGTTTTCCCATAAGAAACCTTGTGCTTCCAGTTCCTAGTTGGAAGGTCCCCTTGCTCTGCACTGTAACTAAAGTTAAAGTCAAGGGAGCGCCAGCCTCTAGGTAAGGCCCTGAATTTCCTTACAAAACGGGAGGCATGCAGCAGTTCCCTGAGGCTTTCAACGCTGTTCTGCTTTAGTTTAACGGTAGTAAGCTTTCCAAGACTCCTAAAGACCCTGCTTCAGCACCCGTTTCGATATCAGAAAATTGCCTAGAGCCAGGAAGCCCTGGTTCAGCGAGTATGCTGCGTGTCAACATAGAAATTGGAGACTGATGGCACAAGGCCTATTTGCCCATTATGAAAGCTCCGTTCATGTGGCCTCGTATATACCTGGAAAGCATTGCTGTTGCCAGAGTTGTAGTCACTGCCGGCATGTTTCTGAGAAGATATTGAGTTATCCCATAAGAAACCTTGTGCTTCCAGTTCCTAGTTGGAAGCTCACCCTGCTCTGCTCTATACCCAAAGTCAAAGTCAACGTGATCCCTAGCCTCGAAGGAAGGCCCTGATTTGCCTTGCCAAACTGGAGGCATGGAGCAGCTCCATGAGGCCTTCTTCACTGTTCTGCTTTAGTTTCACCGTAGTAAGCTTTTCAAGCCTCCTAGGGACCTTGCTTTAGAAACCGTTTCAGTACCAGTATACTGAGTACAGCCAAGAAGCTCAGGGCCAGCTAAGCAACTTCTGCCCCGTAGGCCTTTTGGAACACCTCATTGTTGGCTAGAGAAAGGAAACACACTGCACTCCTCCCTGGGAGAGCCAGATGACCTCAGCTCTACACAGGATTCAGGAACACACTCCTAGACTGTCCTCCAGGCAATGGATGTAACCTCATTCCCCTAGCTGAACTCTATTGAGAAAAACACTCTGCTTCGAATCCCTTTTCACCTTTTGCACTTAGAGTCACGCATCCTCAAGGAGGTGGTCGGCTTGCATCCAAGTACAATTTAAGCACTGTTCTTGGTGTAACACTGCAGGTCTTTGGAAGAAGCACAGGCACCTGTCTCCCTCACGCATCCTTTGTTTAGGCACGTTGCTGCAGGCAGATAAGCTGTCGTAGAAAAAAGTTGAATCAGGGAAAGCCCCACTGTGTATCGTGAATCTCTTTTGACTTGTTAACATCAACATGTCCTTATGCTGCGTGTCAATCTGGAAATGTGAGACTGAGACACAGATCTTGCTTTCCCATTTTGAAAGCTCCACTCATGCAGTCTCCAAGCTACCAGAAAAGCACTGTTGTTACGGTGCTTTGAGTTACTGCCGGCATGGCTCAGAGAAGAAAATGAGTTTTCTGGAAAGAAACTTTGTGCTTCCAGTTCCAAGTTGGAAGCTCAACCTGCGCTCCTCTATACCTAAAGTGAGAGTCAACGTGAGCACCATCCTCCAAGTAAGGCCCTGATTATCGTTGCAAAGCGGGAGGCATGCAGCAGTTCCATGAGGCCTTCATCGCTGTTCTTCTTTAGTTTAGCGGTAGTAAGCTTTCCAAGACTCCTAGGAACCTTCCTTCAGCACCCGTTTCGGTAACAGAACCCCGCAGAGAGCCAGGAAGCTCTGGTCCTCCGTGTATGCTGCGTGTCAACCTAGAAATTGGAGACTGATGGCACAAGGCTTGTTTTCTCATTAGGAAAGCTCCGTTCATGCGGCCTCGAAGATACCTGAAAAGCATTGTTGTTCCAAGGGATTTAGTCACTGCCTGCCTGCTTCTGCGAGGAAAATGAGTTTTCCCGAAAGAAACCTTGTGCTTCCAGTTCCTAGTTGGAAGCTCACCCTGCTCTGCTCTATAACTAAAGTGAAAGTCAAGGGGAGCACTTGCCTCGAAGTAAGGCCCTGAATAGCCTTACAAAACGGGAGGCATGCAGCATCTCCATGAGGACTTCAACGCTGCTCTGCTTTAGTTTTTAGGTAGTAAGCTTTCCAATACTCCTAGAGACCTTGCTTCAGCACCCATTTCGGTATCAGAAAACTGCCTAGAGCCAGGAAGCTTTCGTCCTGCGTGAATGCTGCGTATCAACCTACATATTGAAGACTGATGGCACAAGGCTTGTTTGCCCATTTGAAAGCACCGTTTATGCGGCCTCGAAGATTCCTGAAAGGCTTTGTTGTTGCTGGGGTTTTAGTCACTGCATGCATAGTTCTGATAAGATACTGAGTTTTCCCATAAGAAACTTTGTGCTTCCAGTTCCTAGTAGGAAGCTCCCCTTGCTCTGCACTGTAACTAAAGTTAAAGTCAAGGGAGCGCCAGCCTCTATGTAAGGCCCTGAATATCCTTACAAAACGGGAGGCATGCAGCAGTTCCCTGAGGCTTTCAACGCTGTTCTGCTTTTGTTTAACGGTAGTAAGCTTTCCAAGTCTCCTAAAGACCCTGCTTCAGCACCCGTTTCGGTATCAGAAAACTGCCTAGAGCCAGGAAGCTTTCGTCCTACGTGAATGCTGCGTATCAACTTACATATTGAAGACTGATGGCACAAGGCTTGTTTGCCCATTATGAAAGCACCATTTATGCGGCCTCGAAGATTCCTGAAAGGCTTTGTTGTTGCTGGGGTTTTAGTCACTGCATGCATAGTTCTGATAAGATATTGAGTTTTCCCATAAGAAACCTTGTGCTTCCAGTTCCTAGTTGGAAGCTCCCCTTGCTCTGCACTGTAACTAAAGTTAAAGTCAAAGGAGCGCCAGCCTCTATGTAAGGCCCTGAATATCCTTACAAAACGGGAGGCATGCAGCAGTTCCCTGAGGCTTTCAACGCTGTTCTCCTTTAGTTTAATGGTAGTAAGCTTTACAAGACTCCTAAAGACCCGGCTTCAGCACCCGTTTCGATATCAGAAAATTGCCTAGAGCCAGGAAGCCCTGGTTCAGCGAATATGCTGCGTGTCAACCTAGAAATTGGAGACTGATGGCACAAGGCCTGTTTGCCCATTATGAAAGCTCCGTTCATGTGGCCTCGAATATACCTGAAAAGCATTGCTGTTGCCAGAGTTGTAGTCACTGCCGGCATGTTTCTGAGAAGAGATTGAGTTATCCAGTAAGAAACCTTGTGATTCCAGTTCCTAGTTGGAAGCTCACCTGCTTTGCTCTATACCTAAAGTCAAAGTCAACGTGAGCCCTAGCCTCGAAGGAAGTCCCTGATTTCCCTTGCCAAACGGGAGGCATGGAGCAGCTCCATGAGGCCTTCTTCACTGTTCTGCTTTAGTTTCACCGTAGTAAGCTTTCCCAGACTCCTAGGGACCTTGCTTTAGAAACCGTTTCAGTACCAGTATACTGAGTAGAGCCAAGAAGCTCAGGGCCAGCTAAGCTACTTCTGCCCCGTAGGCCTTTTGGAACACCTCAGTGTTGGCTAGAGAAAGGCAATACACTGCACTCCTCCCTGGGAAAGCCAGATGACCTCAGCTCTACACAGGATTCAGGAACACACTTCTAGACTGTCCTCCATGCAATGGATGTAACCTCATTCCCCTAGCTGAAATCTATTGAGAAAAACACTCTGCTTCGAATCCCTTTTCACCTTTTACACTTAGAGTCACGCATCCGGAAGGAGCTGGTCGGCTTGCATCCAAGTACAATTTAAGCACTGTTCTTGGTGTAACACTGCAGGTCTTTGGAGGAAGCACAGGCACCTGTCTCCCTCACGCATCCTTTGTTTAGGCACTTTGCTGCAGGCAGATAAGCTGTCGTAGAAAAAAGTTGAATCAGGGAAAGCCCCACTGGGTATCGTGAATCTCTTTTGACTTGTTAACATCAACATGTCCTTATGCTGCGTGTCAATCTGGAAATGTGAGACTGAGACACAGATCTTGCTTTCCTATTTTGAAAGCTCCACTCATGCAGTCTCGAAGCTACCAGAAAAGCACTGTTGTTACGGTGCTTTTAGTTACTGCCGGCATGGCTCAGAGAAGAAAATGAGTTTTCTGGAAAGAAACTTTGTGCTTCCAGTTCCAAGTTGGAAGCTCAACCTGCGCTCCTCTATACCAAAAGTGAGAGTCAACGTGAGCACCAACCTCCAAGTATGGCCCTGATTATCCTTGCAAAGCAGGAAGCATGCAGCAGTTCCATGAGGCCTTCATCACTGTTCTTCTTTAGTTTAGCGGTAGTAAGCTTTCCAAGACTCCTAGGAACCTTCCTTCAGCACCCGTTTCGGTAACAGAAAACTGCAGAGAGCCAGGAAGCTCTGGTCCTCCGTGTATGCTGCGTGTCAACCTAGAAATTGGAGACTGATGGCACAAGGCTTGTTTTCTCATTAGGAAAGCTCCGTTCATGCGGCCTCGAAGATACCTGAAAAGCGTTGTTGTTGCCAGGGATTTAGTCACTGCCTGCCTGCTTCTGCGAGGAAAATGAGTTTTCCCGAAAGAAACCTTGTGCTTCCAGTTCCTAGTTGGAAGCTCACCCTGCTCTGCTCTATAACTAAAGTGAAAGTCAAGGGGAGCACTTGCCTCGAAGTAAGGCCCTGAATAGCCTTACAAAACGGGAGGCATGCAGCATCTCCATGAGGACTTCAACGCTGCTCTGCTTTAGTTTTTAGGTAGTAAGCTTTCCAATACTCCTAGAGACCTTGCTTCAGCACCCATTTCGGTATCAGAAAACTGCCTAGAGCCAGGAAGCTTTCGTCCTGCGTGAATGCTGCGTATCAACCTACATATTGAAGACTGATGGCACAAGGCTTGTTTGCCCATTATGAAAGCACCGTTTATGCGGCCTCGAAGATTCCTGAAAGGCTTTGTTGTTGCTGGGGTTTTAGTCACTGCATGCATAGTTCTGATAAGATACTGAGTTTTCCCATAAGAAACTTTGTGCTTCCAGTTCCTAGTAGGAAGCTCCCCTTGCTCTGCACTGTAACTAAAGTTAAAGTCAAGGGAGCGCCAGCCTCTATGTAAGGCCCTGAATATCCTTACAAAACGGGAGGCATGCAGCAGTTCCCTGAGGCTTTCAACGCTGTTCTGCTTTAGTTTAACGGTAGTAAGCTTTCCAATACTCCTAGAGACCTGTCTTCAGCACCCGTTTCGGTATCAGAAAACTGCCTAGAGCCAGGAAGCTTTCGTCCTGCGTGAATGCTGCGTATCAACTTACATATTGAAGACTGATGGCACAAGGCTTGTTTGCCCATTATGAAAGCACCGTTTATGCGGCCTCGAAGATTCCTGAAAGGCTTTGTTGTTGCCGGGGTTTTAGTCAAAGCATGCATAGTTCTGATAAGATATTGAGTTTTCCCATAAGAAACCTTGTGCTTCCAGTTCCTAGTTGGAAGGTCCCCTTGCTCTGCACTGTAACTAAAGTTAAAGTCAAGGGAGCGCCAGCCTCTAGGTAAGGCCCTGAATATCCTTACAAAACGGGAGGCATGCAGCAGTTCCCTGAGGCTTTCAACGCTGTTCTGCTTTAGTTTAACGGTAGTAAGCTTTCCAAGACTCCTAAAGACCCTGCTTCAGCACCCGTTTCGATATCAGAAAATTGCCTAGAGCCAGGAAGCCCTGGTTCAGCGAGTATGCTGCGTGTCAACCTAGAAATTGGAGACTGATGGCACAAGGCCTGTTTGCCCATTATGAAAGCTCCGTTCATGTGGCCTCGAATATACCTGAAAAGCATTGCTGTTGCCAGAGTTGTAGTCACTGCCGGCATGTTTCTGAGAAGAGATTGAGTTATCCAGTAAGAAACCTTGTGCTTCCAGTTCCTAGTTGGAAGCTCACCTGCTTTGCTCTATACCTAAAGTCAAAGTCAACGTGAGCCCTAGCCTCGAAGGAAGGCCCTGATTTGCCTTGCCAAACTGGAGGCATGGAGCAGCTCCATGAGGCCTTCTTCACTGTTCTGCTTTAGTTTCACCGTAGTAAGCTTTTCAAGACTCCTAGGGACCTTGCTTTAGAAACCGTTTCAGTACCAGTATACTGAGTACAGCCAAGAAGCTCAGGGCCAGCTAAGCAACTTCTGCCCCGTAGGCCTTTTGGAACACCTCAGTGTTGGCTAGAGAAAGGCAACACACTGCACTCCTCCCTGGGAAAGCCAGATGACCTCAGCTCTACACAGGATTCAGGAACACACTTCTAGACTGTCCTCCATGCAATGGATGTAACCTCATTCCCCTAGCTGAAATCTATTGAGAAAAACACTCTGCTTCGAATCCCTTTTCACCTTTTACACTTAGAGTCACGCATCCTGAAGGAGCTGGTCGGCTTGCATCCAAGTACAATTTAAGCACTGTTCTTGGTGTAACACTGCAGGTCTTTGGAGGAAGCACAGGCACCTGTCTCCCTCACGCATCCTTTGTTTAGGCACTTTGCTGCAGGCAGATAAGCTGTCGTAGAAAAAAGTTGAATCAGGGAAAGCCCCACTGGGTATCGTGAATCTCTTTTGACTTGTTAACATCAACATGTCCTTATGCTGCGTGTCAATCTGGAAATGTGAGACTGAGACACAGATCTTGCTTTCCTATTTTGAAAGCTCCACTCATGCAGTCTCGAAGCTACCAGAAAAGCACTGTTGTTACGGTGCTTTGAGTTACTGCCGGCATGGCTCAGAGAAGAAAATGAGTTTTCTGGAAAGAAACTTTGTGCTTCCAGTTCCAAGTTGGAAGTTCAACCTGCGCTCCTCTACACCAAAAGTGAGAGTCAACGTGAGCACCAACCTCCAAGTAAGGCCCTGATTATCCTTGCAAAGCAGGAAGCATGCAGCAGTTCCATGAGGCCTTCATCACTGTTCTTCTTTAGTTTAGCGGTAGTAAGCTTTCCAAGACTCCTAGGAACCTTCCTTCAGCACCCGTTTCGGTAACAGAAAACTGCAGAGAGCCAGGAAGCTCTGGTCCTCCGTGTATGCTGCGTGTCAACCTAGAAATTGGAGACTGATGGCACAAGGCTTGTTTTCTCATTAGGAAAGCTCCGTTCATGCGGCCTCGAAGATACCTGAAAAGCGTTGTTGTTGCCAGGGATTTAGTCACTGCCTGCCTGCTTCTGCGAGGAAAATGAGTTTTCCCGAAAGAAACCTTGTGCTTCCAGTTCCTAGTTGGAAGCTCACCCTGCTCTGCTCTATAACTAAAGTGAAAGTCAAGGGGAGCACTTGCCTCGAAGTAAGGCCCTGAATAGCCTTACAAAACGGGAGGCATGCAGCATCTCCATGAGGACTTCAACGCTGCTCTGCTTTAGTTTTTAGGTAGTAAGCTTTCCAATACTCCTAGAGACCTTGCTTCAGCACCCATTTCGGTATCAGAAAACTGCCTAGAGCCAGGAAGCTTTCGTCCTGCGTGAATGCTGCGTATCAACCTACATATTGAAGACTGATGGCACAAGGCTTGTTTGCCCATTATGAAAGCACCGTTTATGCGGCCTCGAAGATTCCTGAAAGGCTTTGTTGTTGCTGGGGTTTTAGTCACTGCATGCATAGTTCTGATAAGATACTGAGTTTTCCCATAAGAAACTTTGTGCTTCCAGTTCCTAGTAGGAAGCTCCCCTTGCTCTGCACTGTAACTAAAGTTAAAGTCAAGGGAGCGCCAGCCTCTATGTAAGGCCCTGAATATCCTTACAAAACGGGAGGCATGCAGCAGTTCCCTGAGGCTTTCAACGCTGTTCTGCTTTAGTTTAACGGTAGTAAGCTTTCCAATACTCCTAGAGACCTGTCTTCAGCACCCGTTTCGGTATCAGAAAACTGCCTAGAGCCAGGAAGCTTTCGTCCTGCGTGAATGCTGCGTATCAACTTACATATTGAAGACTGATGGCACAAGGCTTGTTTGCCCATTATGAAAGCACCGTTTATGCGGCCTCGAAGATTCCTGAAAGGCTTTGTTGTTGCCGGGGTTTTAGTCAAAGCATGCATAGTTCTGATAAGATATTGAGTTTTCCCATAAGAAACCTTGTGCTTCCAGTTCCTAGTTGGAAGGTCCCCTTGCTCTGCACTGTAACTAAAGTTAAAGTCAAGGGAGCGCCAGCCTCTAGGTAAGGCCCTGAATATCCTTACAAAACGGGAGGCATGCAGCAGTTCCCTGAGGCTTTCAACGCTGTTCTGCTTTAGTTTAACGGTAGTAAGCTTTCCAAGACTCCTAAAGACCCTGCTTCAGCACCCGTTTCGATATCAGAAAATTGCCTAGAGCCAGGAAGCCCTGGTTCAGCGAGTATGCTGCGTGTCAACCTAGAAATTGGAGACTGATGGCACAAGGCCTGTTTGCCCATTATGAAAGCTCCGTTCATGTGGCCTCGAATATACCTGAAAAGCATTGCTGTTGCCAGAGTTGTAGTCACTGCCGGCATGTTTCTGAGAAGAGATTGAGTTATCCAGTAAGAAACCTTGTGCTTCCAGTTCCTAGTTGGAAGCTCACCTGCTTTGCTCTACACCTAAAGTCAAAGTCAACGTGAGCCCTAGCCTCGAAGGAAGGCCCTGATTTGCCTTGCCAAACTGGAGGCATGGAGCAGCTCCATGAGGCCTTCTTCACTGTTCTGCTTTAGTTTCACCGTAGTAACTTTTCAAGACTCCTAGGGACCTTGCTTTAGAAACCGTTTCAGTACCAGTATACTGAGTACAGCCAAGAAGCTCAGGGCCAGCTAAGCAACTTCTGCCCCGTAGGCCTTTTGGAACACCTCAGTGTTGGCTAGAGAAAGGCAACACACTGCACTCCTCCCTGGGAAAGCCAGATGACCTCAGCTCTACACAGGATTCAGGAACACACTTCTAGACTGTCCTCCATGCAATGGATGTAACCTCATTCCCCTAGCTGAAATCTATTGAGAAAAACACTCTGCTTCGAATCCCTTTTCACCTTTTACACTTAGAGTCACGCATCCTGAAGGAGCTGGTCGGCTTGCATCCAAGTACAATTTAAGCACTGTTCTTGGTGTAACACTGCAGGTCTTTGGAGGAAGCACAGGCACCTGTCTCCCTCACGCATCCTTTGTTTAGGCACTTTGCTGCAGGCAGATAAGCTGTCGTAGAAAAAAGTTGAATCAGGGAAAGCCCCACTGGGTATCGTGAATCTCTTTTGACTTGTTAACATCAACATGTCCTTATGCTGCGTGTCAATCTGGAAATGTGAGACTGAGACACAGATCTTGCTTTCCTATTTTGAAAGCTCCACTCATGCAGTCTCGAAGCTACCAGAAAAGCACTGTTGTTACGGTGCTTTGAGTTACTGCCGGCATGGCTCAGAGAAGAAAATGAGTTTTCTGGAAAGAAACTTTGTGCTTCCAGTTCCAAGTTGGAAGCTCAACCTGCGCTCCTCTATACCAAAAGTGAGAGTCAACGTGAGCACCAACCTCCAAGTAAGGCCCTGATTATCCTTGCAAAGCAGGAAGCATGCAGCAGTTCCATGAGGCCTTCATCACTGTTCTTCTTTAGTTTAGCGGTAGTAAGCTTTCCAAGACTCCTAGGAACCTTCCTTCAGCACCCGTTTCGGTAACAGAAAACTGCAGAGAGCCAGGAAGCTCTGGTCCTCCGTGTATGCTGCGTGTCAACCTAGAAATTGGAGACTGATGGCACAAGGCTTGTTTTCTCATTAGGAAAGCTCCGTTCATGCGGCCTCGAAGATACCTGAAAAGCGTTGTTGTTGCCAGGGATTTAGTCACTGCCTGCCTGCTTCTGCGAGGAAAATGAGTTTTCCCGAAAGAAACCTTGTGCTTCCAGTTCCTAGTTGGAAGCTCACCCTGCTCTGCTCTATAACTAAAGTGAAAGTCAAGGGGAGCACTTGCCTCGAAGTAAGGCCCTGAATAGCCTTACAAAACGGGAGGCATGCAGCATCTCCATGAGGACTTCAACGCTGCTCTGCTTTAGTTTTTAGGTAGTAAGCTTTCCAATACTCCTAGAGACCTTGCTTCAGCACCCATTTCGGTATCAGAAAACTGCCTAGAGCCAGGAAGCTTTCGTCCTGCGTGAATGCTGCGTATCAACCTACATATTGAAGACTGATGGCACAAGGCTTGTTTGCCCATTATGAAAGCACCGTTTATGCGGCCTCGAAGATTCCTGAAAGGCTTTGTTGTTGCTGGGGTTTTAGTCACTGCATGCATAGTTCTGATAAGATACTGAGTTTTCCCATAAGAAACTTTGTGCTTCCAGTTCCTAGTAGGAAGCTCCCCTTGCTCTGCACTGTAACTAAAGTTAAAGTCAAGGGAGCGCCAGCCTCTATGTAAGGCCCTGAATATCCTTACAAAACGGGAGGCATGCAGCAGTTCCCTGAGGCTTTCAACGCTGTTCTGCTTTAGTTTAACGGTAGTAAGCTTTCCAATACTCCTAGAGACCTGTCTTCAGCACCCGTTTCGGTATCAGAAAACTGCCTAGAGCCAGGAAGCTTTCGTCCTGCGTGAATGCTGCGTATCAACTTACATATTGAAGACTGATGGCACAAGGCTTGTTTGCCCATTATGAAAGCACCGTTTATGCGGCCTCGAAGATTCCTGAAAGGCTTTGTTGTTGCCGGGGTTTTAGTCAAAGCATGCATAGTTCTGATAAGATATTGCGTTTTCCCATAAGAAACCTTGTGCTTCCAGTTCCTAGTTGGAAGGTCCCCTTGCTCTGCACTGTAACTAAAGTTAAAGTCAAGGGAGCGCCAGCCTCTAGGTAAGGCCCTGAATATCCTTACAAAACGGGAGGCATGCAGCAGTTCCCTGAGGCTTTCAACGCTGTTCTGCTTTAGTTTAACGGTAGTAAGCTTTCCAAGACTCCTAAAGACCCTGCTTCAGCACCCGTTTCGATATCAGAAAATTGCCTAGAGCCAGGAAGCCCTGGTTCAGCGAGTATGCTGCGTGTCAACCTAGAAATTGGAGACTGATGGCACAAGGCCTGTTTGCCCATTATGAAAGCTCCGTTCATGTGGCCTCGAATATACCTGAAAAGCATTGCTGTTGCCAGAGTTGTAGTCACTGCCGGCATGTTTCTGAGAAGAGATTGAGTTATCCAGTAAGAAACCTTGTGCTTCCAGTTCCTAGTTGGAAGCTCACCTGCTTTGCTCTATACCTAAAGTCAAAGTCAACGTGAGCCCTAGCCTCGAAGGAAGGCCCTGATTTGCCTTGCCAAACTGGAGGCATGGAGCAGCTCCATGAGGCCTTCTTCACTGTTCTGCTTTAGTTTCACCGTAGTAAGCTTTTCAAGACTCCTAGGGACCTTGCTTTAGAAACCGTTTCAGTACCAGTATACTGAGTACAGCCAAGAAGCTCAGGGCCAGCTAAGCAACTTCTGCCCCGTAGGCCTTTTGGAACACCTCAGTGTTGGCTAGAGAAAGGCAACACACTGCACTCCTCCCTGGGAAAGCCAGATGACCTCAGCTCTACACAGGATTCAGGAACACACTTCTAGACTGTCCTCCATGCAATGGATGTAACCTCATTCCCCTAGCTGAAATCTATTGAGAAAAACACTCTGCTTCGAATCCCTTTTCACCTTTTACACTTAGAGTCACGCATCCTGAAGGAGCTGGTCGGCTTGCATCCAAGTACAATTTAAGCACTGTTCTTGGTGTAACACTGCAGGTCTTTGGAGGAAGCACAGGCACCTGTCTCCCTCACGCATCCTTTGTTTAGGCACTTTGCTGCAGGCAGATAAGCTGTCGTAGAAAAAAGTTGAATCAGGGAAAGCCCCACTGGGTATCGTGAATCTCTTTTGACTTGTTAACATCAACATGTCCTTATGCTGCGTGTCAATCTGGAAATGTGAGACTGAGACACAGATCTTGCTTTCCTATTTTGAAAGCTCCACTCATGCAGTCTCGAAGCTACCAGAAAAGCACTGTTGTTACGGTGCTTTGAGTTACTGCCGGCATGGCTCAGAGAAGAAAATGAGTTTCCTGGAAAGAAACTTTGTGCTTCCAGTTCCAAGTTGGAAGTTCAACCTGCGCTCCTCTACACCAAAAGTGAGAGTCAACGTGAGCACCAACCTCCAAGTAAGGCCCTGATTATCCTTGCAAAGCAGGAAGCATGCAGCAGTTCCATGAGGCCTTCATCACTGTTCTTCTTTAGTTTAGCGGTAGTAAGCTTTCCAAGACTCCTAGGAACCTTCCTTCAGCACCCGTTTCGGTAACAGAAAACTGCAGAGAGCCAGGAAGCTCTGGTCCTCCGTGTATGCTGCGTGTCAACCTAGAAATTGGAGACTGATGGCACAAGGCTTGTTTTCTCATTAGGAAAGCTCCGTTCATGCGGCCTCGAAGATACCTGAAAAGCGTTGTTGTTGCCAGGGATTTAGTCACTGCCTGCCTGCTTCTGCGAGGAAAATGAGTTTTCCCGAAAGAAACCTTGTGCTTCCAGTTCCTAGTTGGAAGCTCACCCTGCTCTGCTCTATAACTAAAGTGAAAGTCAAGGGGAGCACTTGCCTCGAAGTAAGGCCCTGAATAGCCTTACAAAACGGGAGGCATGCAGCATCTCCATGAGGACTTCAACGCTGCTCTGCTTTAGTTTTTAGGTAGTAAGCTTTCCAATACTCCTAGAGACCTTGCTTCAGCACCCATTTCGGTATCAGAAAACTGCCTAGAGCCAGGAAGCTTTCGTCCTGCGTGAATGCTGCGTATCAACCTACATATTGAAGACTGATGGCACAAGGCTTGTTTGCCCATTATGAAAGCACCGTTTATGCGGCCTCGAAGATTCCTGAAAGGCTTTGTTGTTGCTGGGGTTTTAGTCACTGCATGCATAGTTCTGATAAGATACTGAGTTTTCCCATAAGAAACTTTGTGCTTCCAGTTCCTAGTAGGAAGCTCCCCTTGCTCTGCACTGTAACTAAAGTTAAAGTCAAGGGAGCGCCAGCCTCTATGTAAGGCCCTGAATATCCTTACAAAACGGGAGGCATGCAGCAGTTCCCTGAGGCTTTCAACGCTGTTCTGCTTTAGTTTAACGGTAGTAAGCTTTCCAATACTCCTAGAGACCTGTCTTCAGCACCCGTTTCGGTATCAGAAAACTGCCTAGAGCCAGGAAGCTTTCGTCCTGCGTGAATGCTGCGTATCAACTTACATATTGAAGACTGATGGCACAAGGCTTGTTTGCCCATTATGAAAGCACCGTTTATGCGGCCTCGAAGATTCCTGAAAGGCTTTGTTGTTGCCGGGGTTTTAGTCAAAGCATGCATAGTTCTGATAAGATATTGCGTTTTCCCATAAGAAACCTTGTGCTTCCAGTTCCTAGTTGGAAGGTCCCCTTGCTCTGCACTGTAACTAAAGTTAAAGTCAAGGGAGCGCCAGCCTCTAGGTAAGGCCCTGAATATCCTTACAAAACGGGAGGCATGCAGCAGTTCCCTGAGGCTTTCAACGCTGTTCTGCTTTAGTTTAACGGTAGTAAGCTTTCCAAGACTCCTAAAGACCCTGCTTCAGCACCCGTTTCGATATCAGAAAATTGCCTAGAGCCAGGAAGCCCTGGTTCAGCGAGTATGCTGCGTGTCAACCTAGAAATTGGAGACTGATGGCACAAGGCCTGTTTGCCCATTATGAAAGCTCCGTTCATGTGGCCTCGAATATACCTGAAAAGCATTGCTGTTGCCAGAGTTGTAGTCACTGCCGGCATGTTTCTGAGAAGAGATTGAGTTATCCAGTAAGAAACCTTGTGCTTCCAGTTCCTAGTTGGAAGCTCACCTGCTTTGCTCTATACCTAAAGTCAAAGTCAACGTGAGCCCTAGCCTCGAAGGAAGGCCCTGATTTGCCTTGCCAAACTGGAGGCATGGAGCAGCTCCATGAGGCCTTCTTCACTGTTCTGCTTTAGTTTCACCGTAGTAAGCTTTTCAAGACTCCTAGGGACCTTGCTTTAGAAACCGTTTCAGTACCAGTATACTGAGTACAGCCAAGAAGCTCAGGGCCAGCTAAGCAACTTCTGCCCCGTAGGCCTTTTGGAACACCTCAGTGTTGGCTAGAGAAAGGCAACACACTGCACTCCTCCCTGGGAAAGCCAGATGACCTCAGCTCTACACAGGATTCAGGAACACACTTCTAGACTGTCCTCCATGCAATGGATGTAACCTCATTCCCCTAGCTGAAATCTATTGAGAAAAACACTCTGCTTCGAATCCCTTTTCACCTTTTACACTTAGAGTCACGCATCCTGAAGGAGCTGGTCGGCTTGCATCCAAGTACAATTTAAGCACTGTTCTTGGTGTAACACTGCAGGTCTTTGGAGGAAGCACAGGCACCTGTCTCCCTCACGCATCCTTTGTTTAGGCACTTTGCTGCAGGCAGATAAGCTGTCGTAGAAAAAAGTTGAATCAGGGAAAGCCCCACTGGGTATCGTGAATCTCTTTTGACTTGTTAACATCAACATGTCCTTATGCTGCGTGTCAATCTGGAAATGTGAGACTGAGACACAGATCTTGCTTTCCTATTTTGAAAGCTCCACTCATGCAGTCTCGAAGCTACCAGAAAAGCACTGTTGTTACGGTGCTTTGAGTTACTGCCGGCATGGCTCAGAGAAGAAAATGAGTTTTCTGGAAAGAAACTTTGTGCTTCCAGTTCCAAGTTGGAAGCTCAACCTGCGCTCCTCTATACCAAAAGTGAGAGTCAACGTGAGCACCAACCTCCAAGTAAGGCCCTGATTATCCTTGCAAAGCAGGAAGCATGCAGCAGTTCCATGAGGCCTTCATCACTGTTCTTCTTTAGTTTAGCGGTAGTAAGCTTTCCAAGACTCCTAGGAACCTTCCTTCAGCACCCGTTTCGGTAACAGAAAACTGCAGAGAGCCAGGAAGCTCTGGTCCTCCGTGTATGCTGCGTGTCAACCTAGAAATTGGAGACTGATGGCACAAGGCTTGTTTTCTCATTAGGAAAGCTCCGTTCATGCGGCCTCGAAGATACCTGAAAAGCGTTGTTGTTGCCAGGGATTTAGTCACTGCCTGCCTGCTTCTGCGAGGAAAATGAGTTTTCCCGAAAGAAACCTTGTGCTTCCAGTTCCTAGTTGGAAGCTCACCCTGCTCTGCTCTATAACTAAAGTGAAAGTCAAGGGGAGCACTTGCCTCGAAGTAAGGCCCTGAATAGCCTTACAAAACGGGAGGCATGCAGCATCTCCATGAGGACTTCAACGCTGCTCTGCTTTAGTTTTTAGGTAGTAAGCTTTCCAATACTCCTAGAGACCTTGCTTCAGCACCCATTTCGGTATCAGAAAACTGCCTAGAGCCAGGAAGCTTTCGTCCTGCGTGAATGCTGCGTATCAACCTACATATTGAAGACTGATGGCACAAGGCTTGTTTGCCCATTATGAAAGCACCGTTTATGCGGCCTCGAAGATTCCTGAAAGGCTTTGTTGTTGCCGGGGTTTTAGTCAAAGCATGCATAGTTCTGATAAGATATTGAGTTTTCCCATAAGAAACCTTGTGCTTCCAGTTCCTAGTTGGAAGGTCCCCTTGCTCTGCACTGTAACTAAAGTTAAAGTCAAGGGAGCGCCAGCCTCTAGGTAAGGCCCTGAATATCCTTACAAAACGGGAGGCATGCAGCAGTTCCCTGAGGCTTTCAACGCTGTTCTGCTTTAGTTTAACGGTAGTAAGCTTTCCAAGACTCCTAAAGACCCTGCTTCAGCACCCGTTTCGATATCAGAAAATTGCCTAGAGCCAGGAAGCCCTGGTTCAGCGAGTATGCTGCGTGTCAACCTAGAAATTGGAGACTGATGGCACAAGGCCTGTTTGCCCATTATGAAAGCTCCGTTCATGTGGCCTCGAATATACCTGAAAAGCATTGCTGTTGCCAGAGTTGTAGTCACTGCCGGCATGTTTCTGAGAAGAGATTGAGTTATCCAGTAAGAAACCTTGTGCTTCCAGTTCCTAGTTGGAAGCTCACCTGCTTTGCTCTATACCTAAAGTCAAAGTCAACGTGAGCCCTAGCCTCGAAGGAAGGCCCTGATTTGCCTTGCCAAACTGGAGGCATGGAGCAGCTCCATGAGGCCTTCTTCACTGTTCTGCTTTAGTTTCACCGTAGTAAGCTTTTCAAGACTCCTAGGGACCTTGCTTTAGAAACCGTTTCAGTACCAGTATACTGAGTACAGCCAAGAAGCTCAGGGCCAGCTAAGCAACTTCTGCCCCGTAGGCCTTTTGGAACACCTCATTGTTGGCTAGAGAAAGGAAACACACTGCACTCCTCCCTGGGAGAGCCAGATGACCTCAGCTCTACACAGGATTCAGGAACACACTCCTAGACTGTCCTCCAGGCAATGGATGTAACCTCATTCCCCTAGCTGAACTCTATTGAGAAAAACACTCTGCTTCGAATCCCTTTTCACCTTTTGCACTTAGAGTCACGCATCCTCAAGGAGGTGGTCGGCTTGCATCCAAGTACAATTTAAGCACTGTTCTTGGTGTAACACTGCAGGTCTTTGGAAGAAGCACAGGCACCTGTCTCCCTCACGCATCCTTTGTTTAGGCACGTTGCTGCAGGCAGATAAGCTGTCGTAGAAAAAAGTTGAATCAGGGAAAGCCCCACTGGGTATCGTGAATCTCTTTTGACTTGTTAACATCAACATGTCCTTATGCTGCGTGTCAATCTGGAAATGTGAGACTGAGACACAGATCTTGCTTTCCCATTTTGAAAGCTCCACTCATGCAGTCTCCAAGCTACCAGAAAAGCACTGTTGTTACGGTGCTTTGAGTTACTGCCGGCATGGCTCAGAGAAGAAAATGAGTTTTCTGGAAAGAAACTTTGTGCTTCCAGTTCCAAGTTGGAAGCTCAACCTGCGCTCCTCTATACCTAAAGTGAGAGTCAACGTGAGCACCATCCTCCAAGTAAGGCCCTGATTATCCTTGCAAAGCGGGAGGCATGCAGCAGTTCCATGAGGCCTTCATCGCTGTTCTTCTTTAGTTTAGCGGTAGTAAGCTTTCCAAGACTCCTAGGAACCTTCCTTCAGCACCCGTTTCGGTAACAGAACCCCGCAGAGAGCCAGGAAGCTCTGGTCCTCCGTGTATGCTGCGTGTCAACCTAGAAATTGGAGACTGATGGCACAAGGCTTGTTTTCTCATTAGGAAAGCTCCGTTCATGCGGCCTCGAAGATACCTGAAAAGCATTGTTGTTGCCAGGGATTTAGTCACTGCCTGCCTGCTTCTGCGAGGAAAATGAGTTTTCCCGAAAGAAACCTTGTGCTTCCAGTTCCTAGTTGGAAGCTCACCCTACTCTGCTCTATAACTAAAGTGAAAGTCAAGGGGAGCACTTGCCTCGAAGTAAGGCCCTGAATAGCCTTACAAAACGGGAGGCATGCAGCATCTCCATGAGGACTTCAACGCTGCTCTGCTTTAGTTTTTAGGTAGTAAGCTTTCCAATACTCCTAGAGACCTTGCTTCAGCACCCATTTCGGTATCAGAAAACTGCCTAGAGCCAGGAAGCTTTCGTCCTGCGTGAATGCTGCGTATCAACCTACATATTGAAGACTGATGGCACAAGGCTTGTTTGCCCATTATGAAAGCACCGTTTATGCGGCCTCGAAGATTCCTGAAAGGCTTTGTTGTTGCTGGGGTTTTAGTCACTGCATGCATAGTTCTGATAAGATACTGAGTTTTCCCATAAGAAACTTTGTGCTTCCAGTTCCTAGTAGGAAGCTCCCCTTGCTCTGCACTGTAACTAAAGTTAAAGTCAAGGGAGCGCCAGCCTCTATGTAAGGCCCTGAATATCCTTACAAAACGGGAGGCATGCAGCAGTTCCCTGAGGCTTTCAACGCTGTTCTGCTTTAGTTTAACGGTAGTAAGCTTTCCAATACTCCTAGAGACCTGTCTTCAGCACCCGTTTCGGTATCAGAAAACTGCCTAGAGTCAGGAAGCTTTCGTCCTGCGTGAATGCTGCGTATCAACTTACATATTGAAGACTGATGGCACAAGGCTTGTTTGCCCATTATGAAAGCACCGTTTATGCGGCCTCGAAGATTCCTGAAAGGCTTTGTTGTTGCCGGGGTTTTAGTCAAAGCATGCATAGTTCTGATAAGATATTGAGTTTTCCCATAAGAAACCTTGTGCTTCCAGTTCCTAGTTGGAAGGTCCCCTTGCTCTGCACTGTAACTAAAGTTAAAGTCAAGGGAGCGCCAGCCTCTAGGTAAGGCCCTGAATATCCTTACAAAACGGGAGGCATGCAGCAGTTCCCTGAGGCTTTCAACGCTGTTCTGCTTTAGTTTAACGGTAGTAAGCTTTCCAAGACTCCTAAAGACCCTGCTTCAGCACCCGTTTCGATATCAGAAAATTGCCTAGAGCCAGGAAGCCCTGGTTCAGCGAGTATGCTGCGTGTCAACCTAGAAATTGGAGACTGATGGCACAAGGCCTGTTTGCCCATTATGAAAGCTCCGTTCATGTGGCCTCGAATATACCTGAAAAGCATTGCTGTTGCCAGAGTTGTAGTCACTGCCGGCATGTTTCTGAGAAGAGATTGAGTTATCCAGTAAGAAACCTTGTGCTTCCAGTTCCTAGTTGGAAGCTCACCTGCTTTGCTCTATACCTAAAGTCAAAGTCAACGTGAGCCCTAGCCTCGAAGGAAGGCCCTGATTTGCCTTGCCAAACTGGAGGCATGGAGCAGCTCCATGAGGCCTTCTTCACTGTTCTGCTTTAGTTTCACCGTAGTAAGCTTTTCAAGACTCCTAGGGACCTTGCTTTAGAAACCGTTTCAGTACCAGTATACTGAGTACAGCCAAGAAGCTCAGGGCCAGCTAAGCAACTTCTGCCCCGTAGGCCTTTTGGAACACCTCAGTGTTGGCTAGAGAAAGGCAACACACTGCACTCCTCCCTGGGAAAGCCAGATGACCTCAGCTCTACACAGGATTCAGGAACACACTTCTAGACTGTCCTCCATGCAATGGATGTAACCTCATTCCCCTAGCTGAAATCTATTGAGAAAAACACTCTGCTTCGAATCCCTTTTCACCTTTTACACTTAGAGTCACGCATCCTGAAGGAGCTGGTCGGCTTGCATCCAAGTACAATTTAAGCACTGTTCTTGGTGTAACACTGCAGGTCTTTGGAGGAAGCACAGGCACCTGTCTCCCTCACGCATCCTTTGTTTAGGCACTTTGCTGCAGGCAGATAAGCTGTCGTAGAAAAAAGTTGAATCAGGGAAAGCCCCACTGGGTATCGTGAATCTCTTTTGACTTGTTAACATCAACATGTCCTTATGCTGCGTGTCAATCTGGAAATGTGAGACTGAGACACAGATCTTGCTTTCCTATTTTGAAAGCTCCACTCATGCAGTCTCGAAGCTACCAGAAAAGCACTGTTGTTACGGTGCTTTGAGTTACTGCCGGCATGGCTCAGAGAAGAAAATGAGTTTTCTGGAAAGAAACTTTGTGCTTCCAGTTCCAAGTTGGAAGTTCAACCTGCGCTCCTCTACACCAAAAGTGAGAGTCAACGTGAGCACCAACCTCCAAGTAAGGCCCTGATTATCCTTGCAAAGCAGGAAGCATGCAGCAGTTCCATGAGGCCTTCATCACTGTTCTTCTTTAGTTTAGCGGTAGTAAGCTTTCCAAGACTCCTAGGAACCTTCCTTCAGCACCCGTTTCGGTAACAGAAAACTGCAGAGAGCCAGGAAGCTCTGGTCCTCCGTGTATGCTGCGTGTCAACCTAGAAATTGGAGACTGATGGCACAAGGCTTGTTTTCTCATTAGGAAAGCTCCGTTCATGCGGCCTCGAAGATACCTGAAAAGCGTTGTTGTTGCCAGGGATTTAGTCACTGCCTGCCTGCTTCTGCGAGGAAAATGAGTTTTCCCGAAAGAAACCTTGTGCTTCCAGTTCCTAGTTGGAAGCTCACCCTGCTCTGCTCTATAACTAAAGTGAAAGTCAAGGGGAGCACTTGCCTCGAAGTAAGGCCCTGAATAGCCTTACAAAACGGGAGGCATGCAGCATCTCCATGAGGACTTCAACGCTGCTCTGCTTTAGTTTTTAGGTAGTAAGCTTTCCAATACTCCTAGAGACCTTGCTTCAGCACCCATTTCGGTATCAGAAAACTGCCTAGAGCCAGGAAGCTTTCGTCCTGCGTGAATGCTGCGTATCAACCTACATATTGAAGACTGATGGCACAAGGCTTGTTTGCCCATTATGAAAGCACCGTTTATGCGGCCTCGAAGATTCCTGAAAGGCTTTGTTGTTGCTGGGGTTTTAGTCACTGCATGCATAGTTCTGATAAGATACTGAGTTTTCCCATAAGAAACTTTGTGCTTCCAGTTCCTAGTAGGAAGCTCCCCTTGCTCTGCACTGTAACTAAAGTTAAAGTCAAGGGAGCGCCAGCCTCTATGTAAGGCCCTGAATATCCTTACAAAACGGGAGGCATGCAGCAGTTCCCTGAGGCTTTCAACGCTGTTCTGCTTTAGTTTAACGGTAGTAAGCTTTCCAATACTCCTAGAGACCTGTCTTCAGCACCCGTTTCGGTATCAGAAAACTGCCTAGAGCCAGGAAGCTTTCGTCCTGCGTGAATGCTGCGTATCAACTTACATATTGAAGACTGATGGCACAAGGCTTGTTTGCCCATTATGAAAGCACCGTTTATGCGGCCTCGAAGATTCCTGAAAGGCTTTGTTGTTGCCGGGGTTTTAGTCAAAGCATGCATAGTTCTGATAAGATATTGAGTTTTCCCATAAGAAACCTTGTGCTTCCAGTTCCTAGTTGGAAGGTCCCCTTGCTCTGCACTGTAACTAAAGTTAAAGTCAAGGGAGCGCCAGCCTCTAGGTAAGGCCCTGAATATCCTTACAAAACGGGAGGCATGCAGCAGTTCCCTGAGGCTTTCAACGCTGTTCTGCTTTAGTTTAACGGTAGTAAGCTTTCCAAGACTCCTAAAGACCCTGCTTCAGCACCCGTTTCGATATCAGAAAATTGCCTAGAGCCAGGAAGCCCTGGTTCAGCGAGTATGCTGCGTGTCAACCTAGAAATTGGAGACTGATGGCACAAGGCCTGTTTGCCCATTATGAAAGCTCCGTTCATGTGGCCTCGAATATACCTGAAAAGCATTGCTGTTGCCAGAGTTGTAGTCACTGCCGGCATGTTTCTGAGAAGAGATTGAGTTATCCAGTAAGAAACCTTGTGCTTCCAGTTCCTAGTTGGAAGCTCACCTGCTTTGCTCTACACCTAAAGTCAAAGTCAACGTGAGCCCTAGCCTCGAAGGAAGGCCCTGATTTGCCTTGCCAAACTGGAGGCATGGAGCAGCTCCATGAGGCCTTCTTCACTGTTCTGCTTTAGTTTCACCGTAGTAACTTTTCAAGACTCCTAGGGACCTTGCTTTAGAAACCGTTTCAGTACCAGTATACTGAGTACAGCCAAGAAGCTCAGGGCCAGCTAAGCAACTTCTGCCCCGTAGGCCTTTTGGAACACCTCAGTGTTGGCTAGAGAAAGGCAACACACTGCACTCCTCCCTGGGAAAGCCAGATGACCTCAGCTCTACACAGGATTCAGGAACACACTTCTAGACTGTCCTCCATGCAATGGATGTAACCTCATTCCCCTAGCTGAAATCTATTGAGAAAAACACTCTGCTTCGAATCCCTTTTCACCTTTTACACTTAGAGTCACGCATCCTGAAGGAGCTGGTCGGCTTGCATCCAAGTACAATTTAAGCACTGTTCTTGGTGTAACACTGCAGGTCTTTGGAGGAAGCACAGGCACCTGTCTCCCTCACGCATCCTTTGTTTAGGCACTTTGCTGCAGGCAGATAAGCTGTCGTAGAAAAAAGTTGAATCAGGGAAAGCCCCACTGGGTATCGTGAATCTCTTTTGACTTGTTAACATCAACATGTCCTTATGCTGCGTGTCAATCTGGAAATGTGAGACTGAGACACAGATCTTGCTTTCCTATTTTGAAAGCTCCACTCATGCAGTCTCGAAGCTACCAGAAAAGCACTGTTGTTACGGTGCTTTGAGTTACTGCCGGCATGGCTCAGAGAAGAAAATGAGTTTTCTGGAAAGAAACTTTGTGCTTCCAGTTCCAAGTTGGAAGCTCAACCTGCGCTCCTCTATACCAAAAGTGAGAGTCAACGTGAGCACCAACCTCCAAGTAAGGCCCTGATTATCCTTGCAAAGCAGGAAGCATGCAGCAGTTCCATGAGGCCTTCATCACTGTTCTTCTTTAGTTTAGCGGTAGTAAGCTTTCCAAGACTCCTAGGAACCTTCCTTCAGCACCCGTTTCGGTAACAGAAAACTGCAGAGAGCCAGGAAGCTCTGGTCCTCCGTGTATGCTGCGTGTCAACCTAGAAATTGGAGACTGATGGCACAAGGCTTGTTTTCTCATTAGGAAAGCTCCGTTCATGCGGCCTCGAAGATACCTGAAAAGCGTTGTTGTTGCCAGGGATTTAGTCACTGCCTGCCTGCTTCTGCGAGGAAAATGAGTTTTCCCGAAAGAAACCTTGTGCTTCCAGTTCCTAGTTGGAAGCTCACCCTGCTCTGCTCTATAACTAAAGTGAAAGTCAAGGGGAGCACTTGCCTCGAAGTAAGGCCCTGAATAGCCTTACAAAACGGGAGGCATGCAGCATCTCCATGAGGACTTCAACGCTGCTCTGCTTTAGTTTTTAGGTAGTAAGCTTTCCAATACTCCTAGAGACCTTGCTTCAGCACCCATTTCGGTATCAGAAAACTGCCTAGAGCCAGGAAGCTTTCGTCCTGCGTGAATGCTGCGTATCAACCTACATATTGAAGACTGATGGCACAAGGCTTGTTTGCCCATTATGAAAGCACCGTTTATGCGGCCTCGAAGATTCCTGAAAGGCTTTGTTGTTGCCGGGGTTTTAGTCAAAGCATGCATAGTTCTGATAAGATATTGAGTTTTCCCATAAGAAACCTTGTGCTTCCAGTTCCTAGTTGGAAGGTCCCCTTGCTCTGCACTGTAACTAAAGTTAAAGTCAAGGGAGCGCCAGCCTCTAGGTAAGGCCCTGAATATCCTTACAAAACGGGAGGCATGCAGCAGTTCCCTGAGGCTTTCAACGCTGTTCTGCTTTAGTTTAACGGTAGTAAGCTTTCCAAGACTCCTAAAGACCCTGCTTCAGCACCCGTTTCGATATCAGAAAATTGCCTAGAGCCAGGAAGCCCTGGTTCAGCGAGTATGCTGCGTGTCAACCTAGAAATTGGAGACTGATGGCACAAGGCCTGTTTGCCCATTATGAAAGCTCCGTTCATGTGGCCTCGAATATACCTGAAAAGCATTGCTGTTGCCAGAGTTGTAGTCACTGCCGGCATGTTTCTGAGAAGAGATTGAGTTATCCAGTAAGAAACCTTGTGCTTCCAGTTCCTAGTTGGAAGCTCACCTGCTTTGCTCTACACCTAAAGTCAAAGTCAACGTGAGCCCTAGCCTCGAAGGAAGGCCCTGATTTGCCTTGCCAAACTGGAGGCATGGAGCAGCTCCATGAGGCCTTCTTCACTGTTCTGCTTTAGTTTCACCGTAGTAACTTTTCAAGACTCCTAGGGACCTTGCTTTAGAAACCGTTTCAGTACCAGTATACTGAGTACAGCCAAGAAGCTCAGGGCCAGCTAAGCAACTTCTGCCCCGTAGGCCTTTTGGAACACCTCAGTGTTGGCTAGAGAAAGGCAACACACTGCACTCCTCCCTGGGAAAGCCAGATGACCTCAGCTCTACACAGGATTCAGGAACACACTTCTAGACTGTCCTCCATGCAATGGATGTAACCTCATTCCCCTAGCTGAAATCTATTGAGAAAAACACTCTGCTTCGAATCCCTTTTCACCTTTTACACTTAGAGTCACGCATCCTGAAGGAGCTGGTCGGCTTGCATCCAAGTACAATTTAAGCACTGTTCTTGGTGTAACACTGCAGGTCTTTGGAGGAAGCACAGGCACCTGTCTCCCTCACGCATCCTTTGTTTAGGCACTTTGCTGCAGGCAGATAAGCTGTCGTAGAAAAAAGTTGAATCAGGGAAAGCCCCACTGGGTATCGTGAATCTCTTTTGACTTGTTAACATCAACATGTCCTTATGCTGCGTGTCAATCTGGAAATGTGAGACTGAGACACAGATCTTGCTTTCCTATTTTGAAAGCTCCACTCATGCAGTCTCGAAGCTACCAGAAAAGCACTGTTGTTACGGTGCTTTGAGTTACTGCCGGCATGGCTCAGAGAAGAAAATGAGTTTTCTGGAAAGAAACTTTGTGCTTCCAGTTCCAAGTTGGAAGCTCAACCTGCGCTCCTCTATACCAAAAGTGAGAGTCAACGTGAGCACCAACCTCCAAGTAAGGCCCTGATTATCCTTGCAAAGCAGGAAGCATGCAGCAGTTCCATGAGGCCTTCATCACTGTTCTTCTTTAGTTTAGCGGTAGTAAGCTTTCCAAGACTCCTAGGAATCTTCCTTCAGCACCCGTTTCGGTAACAGAAAACTGCAGAGAGCCAGGAAGCTCTGGTCCTCCGTGTATGCTGCGTGTCAACCTAGAAATTGGAGACTGATGGCACAAGGCTTGTTTTCTCATTAGGAAAGCTCCGTTCATGCGGCCTCGAAGATACCTGAAAAGCGTTGTTGTTGCCAGGGATTTAGTCACTGCCTGCCTGCTTCTGCGAGGAAAATGAGTTTTCCCGAAAGAAACCTTGTGCTTCCAGTTCCTAGTTGGAAGCTCACCCTGCTCTGCTCTATAACTAAAGTGAAAGTCAAGGGGAGCACTTGCCTCGAAGTAAGGCCCTGAATAGCCTTACAAAACGGGAGGCATGCAGCATCTCCATGAGGACTTCAACGCTGCTCTGCTTTAGTTTTTAGGTAGTAAGCTTTCCAATACTCCTAGAGACCTTGCTTCAGCACCCATTTCGGTATCAGAAAACTGCCTAGAGCCAGGAAGCTTTCGTCCTGCGTGAATGCTGCGTATCAACCTACATATTGAAGACTGATGGCACAAGGCTTGTTTGCCCATTATGAAAGCACCGTTTATGCGGCCTCGAAGATTCCTGAAAGGCTTTGTTGTTGCTGGGGTTTTAGTCACTGCATGCATAGTTCTGATAAGATACTGAGTTTTCCCATAAGAAACTTTGTGCTTCCAGTTCCTAGTAGGAAGCTCCCCTTGCTCTGCACTGTAACTAAAGTTAAAGTCAAGGGAGCGCCAGCCTCTATGTAAGGCCCTGAATATCCTTACAAAACGGGAGGCATGCAGCAGTTCCCTGAGGCTTTCAACGCTGTTCTGCTTTAGTTTAACGGTAGTAAGCTTTCCAATACTCCTAGAGACCTGTCTTCAGCACCCGTTTCGGTATCAGAAAACTGCCTAGAGCCAGGAAGCTTTCGTCCTGCGTGAATGCTGCGTATCAACTTACATATTGAAGACTGATGGCACAAGGCTTGTTTGCCCATTATGAAAGCACCGTTTATGCGGCCTCGAAGATTCCTGAAAGGCTTTGTTGTTGCCGGGGTTTTAGTCAAAGCATGCATAGTTCTGATAAGATATTGCGTTTTCCCATAAGAAACCTTGTGCTTCCAGTTCCTAGTTGGAAGGTCCCCTTGCTCTGCACTGTAACTAAAGTTAAAGTCAAGGGAGCGCCAGCCTCTAGGTAAGGCCCTGAATATCCTTACAAAACGGGAGGCATGCAGCAGTTCCCTGAGGCTTTCAACGCTGTTCTGCTTTAGTTTAACGGTAGTAAGCTTTCCAAGACTCCTAAAGACCCTGCTTCAGCACCCGTTTCGATATCAGAAAATTGCCTAGAGCCAGGAAGCCCTGGTTCAGCGAGTATGCTGCGTGTCAACCTAGAAATTGGAGACTGATGGCACAAGGCCTGTTTGCCCATTATGAAAGCTCCGTTCATGTGGCCTCGAATATACCTGAAAAGCATTGCTGTTGCCAGAGTTGTAGTCACTGCCGGCATGTTTCTGAGAAGAGATTGAGTTATCCAGTAAGAAACCTTGTGCTTCCAGTTCCTAGTTGGAAGCTCACCTGCTTTGCTCTATACCTAAAGTCAAAGTCAACGTGAGCCCTAGCCTCGAAGGAAGGCCCTGATTTGCCTTGCCAAACTGGAGGCATGGAGCAGCTCCATGAGGCCTTCTTCACTGTTCTGCTTTAGTTTCACCGTAGTAAGCTTTTCAAGACTCCTAGGGACCTTGCTTTAGAAACCGTTTCAGTACCAGTATACTGAGTACAGCCAAGAAGCTCAGGGCCAGCTAAGCAACTTCTGCCCCGTAGGCCTTTTGGAACACCTCAGTGTTGGCTAGAGAAAGGCAACACACTGCACTCCTCCCTGGGAAAGCCAGATGACCTCAGCTCTACACAGGATTCAGGAACACACTTCTAGACTGTCCTCCATGCAATGGATGTAACCTCATTCCCCTAGCTGAAATCTATTGAGAAAAACACTCTGCTTCGAATCCCTTTTCACCTTTTACACTTAGAGTCACGCATCCTGAAGGAGCTGGTCGGCTTGCATCCAAGTACAATTTAAGCACTGTTCTTGGTGTAACACTGCAGGTCTTTGGAGGAAGCACAGGCACCTGTCTCCCTCACGCATCCTTTGTTTAGGCACTTTGCTGCAGGCAGATAAGCTGTCGTAGAAAAAAGTTGAATCAGGGAAAGCCCCACTGGGTATCGTGAATCTCTTTTGACTTGTTAACATCAACATGTCCTTATGCTGCGTGTCAATCTGGAAATGTGAGACTGAGACACAGATCTTGCTTTCCTATTTTGAAAGCTCCACTCATGCAGTCTCGAAGCTACCAGAAAAGCACTGTTGTTACGGTGCTTTGAGTTACTGCCGGCATGGCTCAGAGAAGAAAATGAGTTTTCTGGAAAGAAACTTTGTGCTTCCAGTTCCAAGTTGGAAGCTCAACCTGCGCTCCTCTATACCAAAAGTGAGAGTCAACGTGAGCACCAACCTCCAAGTAAGGCCCTGATTATCCTTGCAAAGCAGGAAGCATGCAGCAGTTCCATGAGGCCTTCATCACTGTTCTTCTTTAGTTTAGCGGTAGTAAGCTTTCCAAGACTCCTAGGAACCTTCCTTCAGCACCCGTTTCGGTAACAGAAAACTGCAGAGAGCCAGGAAGCTCTGGTCCTCCGTGTATGCTGCGTGTCAACCTAGAAATTGGAGACTGATGGCACAAGGCTTGTTTTCTCATTAGGAAAGCTCCGTTCATGCGGCCTCGAAGATACCTGAAAAGCGTTGTTGTTGCCAGGGATTTAGTCACTGCCTGCCTGCTTCTGCGAGGAAAATGAGTTTTCCCGAAAGAAACCTTGTGCTTCCAGTTCCTAGTTGGAAGCTCACCCTGCTCTGCTCTATAACTAAAGTGAAAGTCAAGGGGAGCACTTGCCTCGAAGTAAGGCCCTGAATAGCCTTACAAAACGGGAGGCATGCAGCATCTCCATGAGGACTTCAACGCTGCTCTGCTTTAGTTTTTAGGTAGTAAGCTTTCCAATACTCCTAGAGACCTTGCTTCAGCACCCATTTCGGTATCAGAAAACTGCCTAGAGCCAGGAAGCTTTCGTCCTGCGTGAATGCTGCGTATCAACCTACATATTGAAGACTGATGGCACAAGGCTTGTTTGCCCATTATGAAAGCACCGTTTATGCGGCCTCGAAGATTCCTGAAAGGCTTTGTTGTTGCCGGGGTTTTAGTCAAAGCATGCATAGTTCTGATAAGATATTGAGTTTTCCCATAAGAAACCTTGTGCTTCCAGTTCCTAGTTGGAAGGTCCCCTTGCTCTGCACTGTAACTAAAGTTAAAGTCAAGGGAGCGCCAGCCTCTAGGTAAGGCCCTGAATATCCTTACAAAACGGGAGGCATGCAGCAGTTCCCTGAGGCTTTCAACGCTGTTCTGCTTTAGTTTAACGGTAGTAAGCTTTCCAAGACTCCTAAAGACCCTGCTTCAGCACCCGTTTCGATATCAGAAAATTGCCTAGAGCCAGGAAGCCCTGGTTCAGCGAGTATGCTGCGTGTCAACCTAGAAATTGGAGACTGATGGCACAAGGCCTGTTTGCCCATTATGAAAGCTCCGTTCATGTGGCCTCGAATATACCTGAAAAGCATTGCTGTTGCCAGAGTTGTAGTCACTGCCGGCATGTTTCTGAGAAGAGATTGAGTTATCCAGTAAGAAACCTTGTGCTTCCAGTTCCTAGTTGGAAGCTCACCTGCTTTGCTCTATACCTAAAGTCAAAGTCAACGTGAGCCCTAGCCTCGAAGGAAGGCCCTGATTTGCCTTGCCAAACTGGAGGCATGGAGCAGCTCCATGAGGCCTTCTTCACTGTTCTGCTTTAGTTTCACCGTAGTAAGCTTTTCAAGACTCCTAGGGACCTTGCTTTAGAAACCGTTTCAGTACCAGTATACTGAGTACAGCCAAGAAGCTCAGGGCCAGCTAAGCAACTTCTGCCCCGTAGGCCTTTTGGAACACCTCATTGTTGGCTAGAGAAAGGAAACACACTGCACTCCTCCCTGGGAGAGCCAGATGACCTCAGCTCTACACAGGATTCAGGAACACACTCCTAGACTGTCCTCCAGGCAATGGATGTAACCTCATTCCCCTAGCTGAACTCTATTGAGAAAAACACTCTGCTTCGAATCCCTTTTCACCTTTTGCACTTAGAGTCACGCATCCTCAAGGAGGTGGTCGGCTTGCATCCAAGTACAATTTAAGCACTGTTCTTGGTGTAACACTGCAGGTCTTTGGAAGAAGCACAGGCACCTGTCTCCCTCACGCATCCTTTGTTTAGGCACGTTGCTGCAGGCAGATAAGCTGTCGTAGAAAAAAGTTGAATCAGGGAAAGCCCCACTGTGTATCGTGAATCTCTTTTGACTTGTTAACATCAACATGTCCTTATGCTGCGTGTCAATCTGGAAATGTGAGACTGAGACACAGATCTTGCTTTCCCATTTTGAAAGCTCCACTCATGCAGTCTCCAAGCTACCAGAAAAGCACTGTTGTTACGGTGCTTTGAGTTACTGCCGGCATGGCTCAGAGAAGAAAATGAGTTTTCTGGAAAGAAACTTTGTGCTTCCAGTTCCAAGTTGGAAGCTCAACCTGCGCTCCTCTATACCTAAAGTGAGAGTCAACGTGAGCACCATCCTCCAAGTAAGGCCCTGATTATCCTTGCAAAGCGGGAGGCATGCAGCAGTTCCATGAGGCCTTCATCGCTGTTCTTCTTTAGTTTAGCGGTAGTAAGCTTTCCAAGACTCCTAGGAACCTTCCTTCAGCACCCGTTTCGGTAACAGAACCCCGCAGAGAGCCAGGAAGCTCTGGTCCTCCGTGTATGCTGCGTGTCAACCTAGAAATTGGAGACTGATGGCACAAGGCTTGTTTTCTCATTAGGAAAGCTCCGTTCATGCGGCCTCGAAGATACCTGAAAAGCATTGTTGTTGCCAGGGATTTAGTCACTGCCTGCCTGCTTCTGCGAGGAAAATGAGTTTTCCCGAAAGAAACCTTGTGCTTCCAGTTCCTAGTTGGAAGCTCACCCTACTCTGCTCTATAACTAAAGTGAAAGTCAAGGGGAGCACTTGCCTCGAAGTAAGGCCCTGAATAGCCTTACAAAACGGGAGGCATGCAGCATCTCCATGAGGACTTCAACGCTGCTCTGCTTTAGTTTTTAGGTAGTAAGCTTTCCAATACTCCTAGAGACCTTGCTTCAGCACCCATTTCGGTATCAGAAAACTGCCTAGAGCCAGGAAGCTTTCGTCCTGCGTGAATGCTGCGTATCAACCTACATATTGAAGACTGATGGCACAAGGCTTGTTTGCCCATTATGAAAGCACCGTTTATGCGGCCTCGAAGATTCCTGAAAGGCTTTGTTGTTGCTGGGGTTTTAGTCACTGCATGCATAGTTCTGATAAGATACTGAGTTTTCCCATAAGAAACTTTGTGCTTCCAGTTCCTAGTAGGAAGCTCCCCTTGCTCTGCACTGTAACTAAAGTTAAAGTCAAGGGAGCGCCAGCCTCTATGTAAGGCCCTGAATATCCTTACAAAACGGGAGGCATGCAGCAGTTCCCTGAGGCTTTCAACGCTGTTCTGCTTTAGTTTAACGGTAGTAAGCTTTCCAATACTCCTAGAGACCTGTCTTCAGCACCCGTTTCGGTATCAGAAAACTGCCTAGAGTCAGGAAGCTTTCGTCCTGCGTGAATGCTGCGTATCAACTTACATATTGAAGACTGATGGCACAAGGCTTGTTTGCCCATTATGAAAGCACCGTTTATGCGGCCTCGAAGATTCCTGAAAGGCTTTGTTGTTGCCGGGGTTTTAGTCAAAGCATGCATAGTTCTGATAAGATATTGAGTTTTCCCATAAGAAACCTTGTGCTTCCAGTTCCTAGTTGGAAGGTCCCCTTGCTCTGCACTGTAACTAAAGTTAAAGTCAAGGGAGCGCCAGCCTCTAGGTAAGGCCCTGAATATCCTTACAAAACGGGAGGCATGCAGCAGTTCCCTGAGGCTTTCAACGCTGTTCTGCTTTAGTTTAACGGTAGTAAGCTTTCCAAGACTCCTAAAGACCCTGCTTCAGCACCCGTTTCGATATCAGAAAATTGCCTAGAGCCAGGAAGCCCTGGTTCAGCGAGTATGCTGCGTGTCAACCTAGAAATTGGAGACTGATGGCACAAGGCCTGTTTGCCCATTATGAAAGCTCCGTTCATGTGGCCTCGAATATACCTGAAAAGCATTGCTGTTGCCAGAGTTGTAGTCACTGCCGGCATGTTTCTGAGAAGAGATTGAGTTATCCAGTAAGAAACCTTGTGCTTCCAGTTCCTAGTTGGAAGGTCCCCTTGCTCTGCACTGTAACTAAAGTTAAAGTCAAGGGAGCGCCAGCCTCTAGGTAAGGCCCTGAATATCCTTACAAAACGGGAGGCATGCAGCAGTTCCCTGAGGCTTTCAACGCTGTTCTGCTTTAGTTTAACGGTAGTAAGCTTTCCAAGACTCCTAAAGACCCTGCTTCAGCACCCGTTTCGATATCAGAAAATTGCCTAGAGCCAGGAAGCCCTGGTTCAGCGAGTATGCTGCGTGTCAACCTAGAAATTGGAGACTGATGGCACAAGGCCTGTTTGCCCATTATGAAAGCTCCGTTCATGTGGCCTCGAATATACCTGAAAAGCATTGCTGTTGCCAGAGTTGTAGTCACTGCCGGCATGTTTCTGAGAAGAGATTGAGTTATCCAGTAAGAAACCTTGTGCTTCCAGTTCCTAGCTGGAAGCTCACCTGCTTTGCTCTATACCTAAAGTCAAAGTCAACGTGAGCCCTAGCCTCGAAGGAAGGCCCTGATTTGCCTTGCCAAACTGGAGGCATGGAGCAGCTCCATGAGGCCTTCTTCACTGTTCTGCTTTAGTTTCACCGTAGTAACTTTTCAAGACTCCTAGGGACCTTGCTTTAGAAACCGTTTCAGTACCAGTATACTGAGTACAGCCAAGAAGCTCAGGGCCAGCTAAGCAACTTCTGCCCCGTAGGCCTTTTGGAACACCTCAGTGTTGGCTAGAGAAAGGCAACACACTGCACTCCTCCCTGGGAAAGCCAGATGACCTCAGCTCTACACAGGATTCAGGAACACACTTCTAGACTGTCCTCCATGCAATGGATGTAACCTCATTCCCCTAGCTGAAATCTATTGAGAAAAACACTCTGCTTCGAATCCCTTTTCACCTTTTACACTTAGAGTCACGCATCCTGAAGGAGCTGGTCGGCTTGCATCCAAGTACAATTTAAGCACTGTTCTTGGTGTAACACTGCAGGTCTTTGGAGGAAGCACAGGCACCTGTCTCCCTCACGCATCCTTTGTTTAGGCACTTTGCTGCAGGCAGATAAGCTGTCGTAGAAAAAAGTTGAATCAGGGAAAGCCCCACTGGGTATCGTGAATCTCTTTTGACTTGTTAACATCAACATGTCCTTATGCTGCGTGTCAATCTGGAAATGTGAGACTGAGACACAGATCTTGCTTTCCTATTTTGAAAGCTCCACTCATGCAGTCTCGAAGCTACCAGAAAAGCACTGTTGTTACGGTGCTTTGAGTTACTGCCGGCATGGCTCAGAGAAGAAAATGAGTTTTCTGGAAAGAAACTTTGTGCTTCCAGTTCCAAGTTGGAAGCTCAACCTGCGCTCCTCTATACCAAAAGTGAGAGTCAACGTGAGCACCAACCTCCAAGTAAGGCCCTGATTATCCTTGCAAAGCAGGAAGCATGCAGCAGTTCCATGAGGCCTTCATCACTGTTCTTCTTTAGTTTAGCGGTAGTAAGCTTTCCAAGACTCCTAGGAACCTTCCTTCAGCACCCGTTTCGGTAACAGAAAACTGCAGAGAGCCAGGAAGCTCTGGTCCTCCGTGTATGCTGCGTGTCAACCTAGAAATTGGAGACTGATGGCACAAGGCTTGTTTTCTCATTAGGAAAGCTCCGTTCATGCGGCCTCGAAGATACCTGAAAAGCGTTGTTGTTGCCAGGGATTTAGTCACTGCCTGCCTGCTTCTGCGAGGAAAATGAGTTTTCCCGAAAGAAACCTTGTGCTTCCAGTTCCTAGTTGGAAGCTCACCCTGCTCTGCTCTATAACTAAAGTGAAAGTCAAGGGGAGCACTTGCCTCGAAGTAAGGCCCTGAATAGCCTTACAAAACGGGAGGCATGCAGCATCTCCATGAGGACTTCAACGCTGCTCTGCTTTAGTTTTTAGGTAGTAAGCTTTCCAATACTCCTAGAGACCTTGCTTCAGCACCCATTTCGGTATCAGAAAACTGCCTAGAGCCAGGAAGCTTTCGTCCTGCGTGAATGCTGCGTATCAACCTACATATTGAAGACTGATGGCACAAGGCTTGTTTGCCCATTATGAAAGCACCGTTTATGCGGCCTCGAAGATTCCTGAAAGGCTTTGTTGTTGCTGGGGTTTTAGTCACTGCATGCATAGTTCTGATAAGATACTGAGTTTTCCCATAAGAAACTTTGTGCTTCCAGTTCCTAGTAGGAAGCTCCCCTTGCTCTGCACTGTAACTAAAGTTAAAGTCAAGGGAGCGCCAGCCTCTATGTAAGGCCCTGAATATCCTTACAAAACGGGAGGCATGCAGCAGTTCCCTGAGGCTTTCAACGCTGTTCTGCTTTAGTTTAACGGTAGTAAGCTTTCCAATACTCCTAGAGACCTGTCTTCAGCACCCGTTTCGGTATCAGAAAACTGCCTAGAGCCAGGAAGCTTTCGTCCTGCGTGAATGCTGCGTATCAACTTACATATTGAAGACTGATGGCACAAGGCTTGTTTGCCCATTATGAAAGCACCGTTTATGCGGCCTCGAAGATTCCTGAAAGGCTTTGTTGTTGCCGGGGTTTTAGTCAAAGCATGCATAGTTCTGATAAGATATTGAGTTTTCCCATAAGAAACCTTGTGCTTCCAGTTCCTAGTTGGAAGGTCCCCTTGCTCTGCACTGTAACTAAAGTTAAAGTCAAGGGAGCGCCAGCCTCTAGGTAAGGCCCTGAATATCCTTACAAAACGGGAGGCATGCAGCAGTTCCCTGAGGCTTTCAACGCTGTTCTGCTTTAGTTTAACGGTAGTAAGCTTTCCAAGACTCCTAAAGACCCTGCTTCAGCACCCGTTTCGATATCAGAAAATTGCCTAGAGCCAGGAAGCCCTGGTTCAGCGAGTATGCTGCGTGTCAACCTAGAAATTGGAGACTGATGGCACAAGGCCTGTTTGCCCATTATGAAAGCTCCGTTCATGTGGCCTCGAATATACCTGAAAAGCATTGCTGTTGCCAGAGTTGTAGTCACTGCCGGCATGTTTCTGAGAAGAGATTGAGTTATCCAGTAAGAAACCTTGTGCTTCCAGTTCCTAGTTGGAAGCTCACCTGCTTTGCTCTATACCTAAAGTCAAAGTCAACGTGAGCCCTAGCCTCGAAGGAAGGCCCTGATTTGCCTTGCCAAACTGGAGGCATGGAGCAGCTCCATGAGGCCTTCTTCACTGTTCTGCTTTAGTTTCACCGTAGTAACTTTTCAAGACTCCTAGGGACCTTGCTTTAGAAACCGTTTCAGTACCAGTATACTGAGTACAGCCAAGAAGCTCAGGGCCAGCTAAGCAACTTCTGCCCCGTAGGCCTTTTGGAACACCTCAGTGTTGGCTAGAGAAAGGCAACACACTGCACTCCTCCCTGGGAAAGCCAGATGACCTCAGCTCTACACAGGATTCAGGAACACACTTCTAGACTGTCCTCCATGCAATGGATGTAACCTCATTCCCCTAGCTGAAATCTATTGAGAAAAACACTCTGCTTCGAATCCCTTTTCACCTTTTACACTTAGAGTCACGCATCCTGAAGGAGCTGGTCGGCTTGCATCCAAGTACAATTTAAGCACTGTTCTTGGTGTAACACTGCAGGTCTTTGGAGGAAGCACAGGCACCTGTCTCCCTCACGCATCCTTTGTTTAGGCACTTTGCTGCAGGCAGATAAGCTGTCGTAGAAAAAAGTTGAATCAGGGAAAGCCCCACTGGGTATCGTGAATCTCTTTTGACTTGTTAACATCAACATGTCCTTATGCTGCGTGTCAATCTGGAAATGTGAGACTGAGACACAGATCTTGCTTTCCTATTTTGAAAGCTCCACTCATGCAGTCTCGAAGCTACCAGAAAAGCACTGTTGTTACGGTGCTTTGAGTTACTGCCGGCATGGCTCAGAGAAGAAAATGAGTTTTCTGGAAAGAAACTTTGTGCTTCCAGTTCCAAGTTGGAAGCTCAACCTGCGCTCCTCTATACCAAAAGTGAGAGTCAACGTGAGCACCAACCTCCAAGTAAGGCCCTGATTATCCTTGCAAAGCAGGAAGCATGCAGCAGTTCCATGAGGCCTTCATCACTGTTCTTCTTTAGTTTAGCGGTAGTAAGCTTTCCAAGACTCCTAGGAACCTTCCTTCAGCACCCGTTTCGGTAACAGAAAACTGCAGAGAGCCAGGAAGCTCTGGTCCTCCGTGTATGCTGCGTGTCAACCTAGAAATTGGAGACTGATGGCACAAGGCTTGTTTTCTCATTAGGAAAGCTCCGTTCATGCGGCCTCGAAGATACCTGAAAAGCGTTGTTGTTGCCAGGGATTTAGTCACTGCCTGCCTGCTTCTGCGAGGAAAATGAGTTTTCCCGAAAGAAACCTTGTGCTTCCAGTTCCTAGTTGGAAGCTCACCCTGCTCTGCTCTATAACTAAAGTGAAAGTCAAGGGGAGCACTTGCCTCGAAGTAAGGCCCTGAATAGCCTTACAAAACGGGAGGCATGCAGCATCTCCATGAGGACTTCAACGCTGCTCTGCTTTAGTTTTTAGGTAGTAAGCTTTCCAATACTCCTAGAGACCTTGCTTCAGCACCCATTTCGGTATCAGAAAACTGCCTAGAGCCAGGAAGCTTTCGTCCTGCGTGAATGCTGCGTATCAACCTACATATTGAAGACTGATGGCACAAGGCTTGTTTGCCCATTATGAAAGCACCGTTTATGCGGCCTCGAAGATTCCTGAAAGGCTTTGTTGTTGCTGGGGTTTTAGTCACTGCATGCATAGTTCTGATAAGATACTGAGTTTTCCCATAAGAAACTTTGTGCTTCCAGTTCCTAGTAGGAAGCTCCCCTTGCTCTGCACTGTAACTAAAGTTAAAGTCAAGGGAGCGCCAGCCTCTATGTAAGGCCCTGAATATCCTTACAAAACGGGAGGCATGCAGCAGTTCCCTGAGGCTTTCAACGCTGTTCTGCTTTAGTTTAACGGTAGTAAGCTTTCCAATACTCCTAGAGACCTGTCTTCAGCACCCGTTTCGGTATCAGAAAACTGCCTAGAGCCAGGAAGCTTTCGTCCTGCGTGAATGCTGCGTATCAACTTACATATTGAAGACTGATGGCACAAGGCTTGTTTGCCCATTATGAAAGCACCGTTTATGCGGCCTCGAAGATTCCTGAAAGGCTTTGTTGTTGCCGGGGTTTTAGTCAAAGCATGCATAGTTCTGATAAGATATTGAGTTTTCCCATAAGAAACCCTGTGCTTCCAGTTCCTAGTTGGAAGGTCCCCTTGCTCTGCACTGTAACTAAAGTTAAAGTCAAGGGAGCGCCAGCCTCTAGGTAAGGCCCTGAATATCCTTACAAAACGGGAGGCATGCAGCAGTTCCCTGAGGCTTTCAACGCTGTTCTGCTTTAGTTTAACGGTAGTAAGCTTTCCAAGACTCCTAAAGACCCTGCTTCAGCACCCGTTTCGATATCAGAAAATTGCCTAGAGCCAGGAAGCCCTGGTTCAGCGAGTATGCTGCGTGTCAACCTAGAAATTGGAGACTGATGGCACAAGGCCTGTTTGCCCATTATGAAAGCTCCGTTCATGTGGCCTCGAATATACCTGAAAAGCATTGCTGTTGCCAGAGTTGTAGTCACTGCCGGCATGTTTCTGAGAAGAGATTGAGTTATCCAGTAAGAAACCTTGTGCTTCCAGTTCCTAGTTGGAAGCTCACCTGCTTTGCTCTATACCTAAAGTCAAAGTCAACGTGAGCCCTAGCCTCGAAGGAAGGCCCTGATTTGCCTTGCCAAACTGGAGGCATGGAGCAGCTCCATGAGGCCTTCTTCACTGTTCTGCTTTAGTTTCACCGTAGTAAGCTTTTCAAGACTCCTAGGGACCTTGCTTTAGAAACCGTTTCAGTACCAGTATACTGAGTACAGCCAAGAAGCTCAGGGCCAGCTAAGCAACTTCTGCCCCATAGGCCTTTTGGAACACCTCATTGTTGGCTAGAGAAAGGAAACACACTGCACTCCTCCCTGGGAGAGCCAGATGACCTCAGCTCTACACAGGATTCAGGAACACACTCCTAGACTGTCCTCCAGGCAATGGATGTAACCTCATTCCAATAGCTGAACTCTATTGAGAAAAACACTCTGCTTCGAATCCCTTTTCACCTTTTGCACTTAGAGTCACGCATCCTCAAGGAGGTGGTCGGCTTGCATCCAAGTACAATTTAAGCACTGTTCTTGGTGTAACACTGCAGGTCTTTGGAAGAAGCACAGGCACCTGTCTCCCTCACGCATCCTTTGTTTAGGCACGTTGCTGCAGGCAGATAAGCTGTCGTAGAAAAAAGTTGAATCAGGGAAAGCCCCACTGTGTATCGTGAATCTCTTTTGACTTGTTAACATCAACATGTCCTTATGCTGCGTGTCAATCTGGAAATGTGAGACTGAGACACAGATCTTGCTTTCCCATTTTGAAAGCTCCACTCATGCAGTCTCCAAGCTACCAGAAAAGCACTGTTGTTACGGTGCTTTGAGTTACTGCCAGCATGGCTCAGAGAAGAAAATGAGTTTTCTGGAAAGAAACTTTGTGCTTCCAGTTCCAAGTTGGAAGCTCAACCTGCGCTCCTCTATACCAAAAGTGAGAGTCAACGTGAGCACCAACCTCCAAGTAAGGCCCTGATTATCCTTGCAAAGCAGGAAGCATGCAGCAGTTCCATGAGGCCTTCATCACTGTTCTTCTTTAGTTTAGCGGTAGTAAGCTTTCCAAGACTCCTAGGAACCTTCCTTCAGCACCCGTTTCGGTAACAGAAAACTGCAGAGAGCCAGGAAGCTCTGGTCCTCCGTGTATGCTGCGTGTCAACCTAGAAATTGGAGACTGATGGCACAAGGCTTGTTTTCTCATTAGGAAAGCTCCGTTCATGCGGCCTCGAAGATACCTGAAAAGCGTTGTTGTTGCCAGGGATTTAGTCACTGCCTGCCTGCTTCTGCGAGGAAAATGAGTTTTCCCGAAAGAAACCTTGTGCTTCCAGTTCCTAGTTGGAAGCTCACCCTGCTCTGCTCTATAACTAAAGTGAAAGTCAAGGGGAGCACTTGCCTCGAAGTAAGGCCCTGAATAGCCTTACAAAACGGGAGGCATGCAGCATCTCCATGAGGACTTCAACGCTGCTCTGCTTTAGTTTTTAGGTAGTAAGCTTTCCAATACTCCTAGAGACCTTGCTTCAGCACCCATTTCGGTATCAGAAAACTGCCTAGAGCCAGGAAGCTTTCGTCCTGCGTGAATGCTGCGTATCAACCTACATATTGAAGACTGATGGCACAAGGCTTGTTTGCCCATTATGAAAGCACCGTTTATGCGGCCTCGAAGATTCCTGAAAGGCTTTGTTGTTGCTGGGGTTTTAGTCACTGCATGCATAGTTCTGATAAGATACTGAGTTTTCCCATAAGAAACTTTGTGCTTCCAGTTCCTAGTAGGAAGCTCCCCTTGCTCTGCACTGTAACTAAAGTTAAAGTCAAGGGAGCGCCAGCCTCTATGTAAGGCCCTGAATATCCTTACAAAACGGGAGGCATGCAGCAGTTCCCTGAGGCTTTCAACGCTGTTCTGCTTTAGTTTAACGGTAGTAAGCTTTCCAATACTCCTAGAGACCTGTCTTCAGCACCCGTTTCGGTATCAGAAAACTGCCTAGAGCCAGGAAGCTTTCGTCCTGCGTGAATGCTGCGTATCAACTTACATATTGAAGACTGATGGCACAAGGCTTGTTTGCCCATTATGAAAGCACCGTTTATGCGGCCTCGAAGATTCCTGAAAGGCTTTGTTGTTGCCGGGGTTTTAGTCAAAGCATGCATAGTTCTGATAAGATATTGAGTTTTCCCATAAGAAACCTTGTGCTTCCAGTTCCTAGTTGGAAGGTCCCCTTGCTCTGCACTGTAACTAAAGTTAAAGTCAAGGGAGCGCCAGCCTCTAGGTAAGGCCCTGAATATCCTTACAAAACGGGAGGCATGCAGCAGTTCCCTGAGGCTTTCAACGCTGTTCTGCTTTAGTTTAACGGTAGTAAGCTTTCCAAGACTCCTAAAGACCCTGCTTCAGCACCCGTTTCGATATCAGAAAATTGCCTAGAGCCAGGAAGCCCTGGTTCAGCGAGTATGCTGCGTGTCAACCTAGAAATTGGAGACTGATGGCACAAGGCCTGTTTGCCCATTATGAAAGCTCCGTTCATGTGGCCTCGAATATACCTGGAAAGCATTGCTGTTGCCAGAGTTGTAGTCACTGCCGGCATGTTTCTGAGAAGAGATTGAGTTATCCAGTAAGAAACCTTGTGCTTCCAGTTCCTAGTTGGAAGCTCACCTGCTTTGCTCTATACCTAAAGTCAAAGTCAACGTGAGCCCTAGCCTCGAAGGAAGGCCCTGATTTGCCTTGCCAAACTGGAGGCATGGAGCAGCTCCATGAGGCCTTCTTCACTGTTCTGCTTTAGTTTCACCGTAGTAAGCTTTTCAAGACTCCTAGGGACCTTGCTTTAGAAACCGTTTCAGTACCAGTATACTGAGTACAGCCAAGAAGCTCAGGGCCAGCTAAGCAACTTCTGCCCCATAGGCCTTTTGGAACACCTCATTGTTGGCTAGAGAAAGGAAACACACTGCACTCCTCCCTGGGAGAGCCAGATGACCTCAGCTCTACACAGGATTCAGGAACACACTCCTAGACTGTCCTCCAGGCAATGGATGTAACCTCATTCCCCTAGCTGAACTCTATTGAGAAAAACACTCTGCTTCGAATCCCTTTTCACCTTTTGCACTTAGAGTCACGCATCCTCAAGGAGGTGGTCGGCTTGCATCCAAGTACAATTTAAGCACTGTTCTTGGTGTAACACTGCAGGTCTTTGGAAGAAGCACAGGCACCTGTCTCCCTCACGCATCCTTTGTTTAGGCACGTTGCTGCAGGCAGATAAGCTGTCGTAGAAAAAAGTTGAATCAGGGAAAGCCCCACTGGGTATCGTGAATCTCTTTTGACTTGTTAACATCAACATGTCCTTATGCTGCGTGTCAATCTGGAAATGTGAGACTGAGACACAGATCTTGCTTTCCCATTTTGAAAGCTCCACTCATGCAGTCTCCAAGCTACCAGTAAAGCACTGTTGTTACGGTGCTTTGAGTTACTGCCGGCATGGCTCAGAGAAGAAAATGAGTTTTCTGGAAAGAAACTTTGTGCTTCCAGTTCCAAGTTGGAAGCTCAACCTGCGCTCCTCTATACCTAAAGTGAGAGTCAACGTGAGCACCATCCTCCAAGTAAGGCCCTGATTATCCTTGCAAAGCGGGAGGCATGCAGCAGTTCCATGAGGCCTTCATCGCTGTTCTTCTTTAGTTTAGCGGTAGTAAGCTTTCCAAGACTCCTAGGAACCTTCCTTCAGCACCCGTTTCGGTAACAGAACCCCGCAGAGAGCCAGGAAGCTCTGGTCCTCCGTGTATGCTGCGTGTCAACCTAGAAATTGGAGACTGATGGCACAAGGCTTGTTTTCTCATTAGGAAAGCTCCGTTCATGCGGCCTCGAAGATACCTGAAAAGCATTGTTGTTGCCAGGGATTTAGTCACTGCCTGCCTGCTTCTGCGAGGAAAATGAGTTTTCCCGAAAGAAACCTTGTGCTTCCAGTTCCTAGTTGGAAGCTCACCCTACTCTGCTCTATAACTAAAGTGAAAGTCAAGGGGAGCACTTGCCTCGAAGTAAGGCCCTGAATAGCCTTACAAAACGGGAGGCATGCAGCATCTCCATGAGGACTTCAACGCTGCTCTGCTTTAGTTTTTAGGTAGTAAGCTTTCCAATACTCCTAGAGACCTTGCTTCAGCACCCATTTCGGTATCAGAAAACTGCCTAGAGCCAGGAAGCTTTCGTCCTGCGTGAATGCTGCGTATCAACCTACATATTGAAGACTGATGGCACAAGGCTTGTTTGCCCATTATGAAAGCACCGTTTATGCGGCCTCGAAGATTCCTGAAAGGCTTTGTTGTTGCTGGGGTTTTAGTCACTGCATGCATAGTTCTGATAAGATACTGAGTTTTCCCATAAGAAACTTTGTGCTTCCAGTTCCTAGTAGGAAGCTCCCCTTGCTCTGCACTGTAACTAAAGTTAAAGTCAAGGGAGCGCCAGCCTCTATGTAAGGCCCTGAATATCCTTACAAAACGGGAGGCATGCAGCAGTTCCCTGAGGCTTTCAACGCTGTTCTGCTTTAGTTTAACGGTAGTAAGCTTTCCAATACTCCTAGAGACCTGTCTTCAGCACCCGTTTCGGTATCAGAAAACTGCCTAGAGCCAGGAAGCTTTCGTCCTGCATGAATGCTGCGTATCAACTTACATATTGAAGACTGATGGCACAAGGCTTGTTTGCCCATTATGAAAGCACCGTTTATGCGGCCTCGTAGATTCCTGAAAGGCTTTGTTGTTGCCGGGGTTTTAGTCAAAGCATGCATAGTTCTGATAAGATATTGAGTTTTCCCATAAGAAACCTTGTGCTTCCAGTTCCTAGTTGGAAGGTCCCCTCGCTCTGCACTGTAACTAAAGTTAAAGTCAAGGGAGCGCCAGCCTCTAGGTAAGGCCCTGAATTTCCTTACAAAACGGGAGGCATGCAGCAGTTCCCTGAGGCTTTCAACGCTGTTCTGCTTTAGTTTAACGGTAGTAAGCTTTCCAAGACTCCTAAAGACCCTGCTTCAGCACCCGTTTCGATATCAGAAAATTGCCTAGAGCCAGGAAGCCCTGGTTCAGCGAGTATGCTGCGTGTCAACATAGAAATTGGAGACTGATGGCACAAGGCCTATTTGCCCATTATGAAAGCTCCGTTCATGTGGCCTCGTATATACCTGGAAAGCATTGCTGTTGCCAGAGTTGTAGTCACTGCCGGCATGTTTCTGAGAAGATATTGAGTTATCCCATAAGAAACCTTGTGCTTCCAGTTCCTAGTTGGAAGCTCACCCTGCTCTGCTCTATACCTAAAGTCAAAGTCAACGTGAGCCCTAGCCTCGAAGGAAGGCCCTGATTTGCCTTGCCAAACTGGAGGCATGGAGCAGCTCCATGAGGCCTTCTTCACTGTTCTGCTTTAGTTTCACCGTAGTAAGCTTTCCCAGACTCCTAGGGACGTTGCTTTAGAAACCGTTTCAGTACCAGTATACTGAGTACAGCCAAGAAGCTCAGGGCCAGCTAAGCTACTTCTGCCCCGTAGGCCTTTTGGAACACCTCAGTGTTGGCTAGAGAAAGGCAACACACTGCACTCCTCCCTGGGAAAGCCAGATGACCTCAGCTCTACACAGGATTCAGCAACACACTTCTAGACTGTCCTCCATGCAATGGATGTAACCTCATTCCTCTAGCTGAAATCTATTGAGAAAAACACTCTGCTTCGAATCCCTTTTCACCTTTTACACTTAGAGTCACGCATCCGGAAGGAGCTGGTCGGCTTGCATCCAAGTACAATTTAAGCACTGTTCTTGGTGTAACACTGCAGGTCTTTGGAGGAAGCACAGGCACCTGTCTCCCTCACGCATCCTTTGTTTAGGCACTTTGCTGCAGGCAGATAAGCTGTCGTAGAAAAAAGTTGAATCAGGGAAAGCCCCACTGGGTATCGTGAATCTCTTTTGACTTGTTAACATCAACATGTCCTTATGCTGCGTGTCAATCTGGAAATGTGAGACTGAGACACAGATCTTGCTTTCCTATTTTGAAAGCTCCACTCATGCAGTCTCGAAGCTACCAGAAAAGCACTGTTGTTACGGTGCTTTGAGTTACTGCCGGCATGGCTCAGAGAAGAAAATGAGTTTTCTGGAAAGAAACTTTGTGCTTCCAGTTCCAAGTTGGAAGCTCAACCTGCGCTCCTCTATACCAAAAGTGAGAGTCAACGTGAGCACCAACCTCCAAGTAAGGCCCTGATTATCCTTGCAAAGCAGGAAGCATGCAGCAGTTCCATGAGGCCTTCATCACTGTTCTTCTTTAGTTTAGCGGTAGTAAGCTTTCCAAGACTCCTAGGAACCTTCCTTCAGCACCCGTTTCGGTAACAGAAAACTGCAGAGAGCCAGGAAGCTCTGGTCCTCCGTGTATGCTGCGTGTCAACCTAGAAATTGGAGACTGATGGCACAAGGCTTGTTTTCTCATTAGGAAAGCTCCGTTCATGCGGCCTCGAAGATACCTGAAAAGCGTTGTTGTTGCCAGGGATTTAGTCACTGCCTGCCTGCTTCTGCGAGGAAAATGAGTTTTCCCGAAAGAAACCTTGTGCTTCCAGTTCCTAGTTGGAAGCTCACCCTGCTCTGCTCTATAACTAAAGTGAAAGTCAAGGGGAGCACTTGCCTCGAAGTAAGGCCCTGAATAGCCTTACAAAACGGGAGGCATGCAGCATCTCCATGAGGACTTCAACGCTGCTCTGCTTTAGTTTTTAGGTAGTAAGCTTTCCAATACTCCTAGAGACCTTGCTTCAGCACCCATTTCGGTATCAGAAAACTGCCTAGAGCCAGGAAGCTTTCGTCCTGCGTGAATGCTGCGTATCAACCTACATATTGAAGACTGATGGCACAAGGCTTGTTTGCCCATTATGAAAGCACCGTTTATGCGGCCTCGAAGATTCCTGAAAGGCTTTGTTGTTGCTGGGGTTTTAGTCACTGCATGCATAGTTCTGATAAGATACTGAGTTTTCCCATAAGAAACTTTGTGCTTCCAGTTCCTAGTAGGAAGCTCCCCTTGCTCTGCACTGTAACTAAAGTTAAAGTCAAGGGAGCGCCAGCCTCTATGTAAGGCCCTGAATATCCTTACAAAACGGGAGGCATGCAGCAGTTCCCTGAGGCTTTCAACGCTGTTCTGCTTTAGTTTAACGGTAGTAAGCTTTCCAATACTCCTAGAGACCTGTCTTCAGCACCCGTTTCGGTATCAGAAAACTGCCTAGAGCCAGGAAGCTTTCGTCCTGCGTGAATGCTGCGTATCAACTTACATATTGAAGACTGATGGCACAAGGCTTGTTTGCCCATTATGAAAGCACCGTTTATGCGGCCTCGAAGATTCCTGAAAGGCTTTGTTGTTGCCGGGGTTTTAGTCAAAGCATGCATAGTTCTGATAAGATATTGCGTTTTCCCATAAGAAACCTTGTGCTTCCAGTTCCTAGTTGGAAGGTCCCCTTGCTCTGCACTGTAACTAAAGTTAAAGTCAAGGGAGCGCCAGCCTCTAGGTAAGGCCCTGAATATCCTTACAAAACGGGAGGCATGCAGCAGTTCCCTGAGGCTTTCAACGCTGTTCTGCTTTAGTTTAACGGTAGTAAGCTTTCCAAGACTCCTAAAGACCCTGCTTCAGCACCCGTTTCGATATCAGAAAATTGCCTAGAGCCAGGAAGCCCTGGTTCAGCGAGTATGCTGCGTGTCAACCTAGAAATTGGAGACTGATGGCACAAGGCCTGTTTGCCCATTATGAAAGCTCCGTTCATGTGGCCTCGAATATACCTGAAAAGCATTGCTGTTGCCAGAGTTGTAGTCACTGCCGGCATGTTTCTGAGAAGAGATTGAGTTATCCAGTAAGAAACCTTGTGCTTCCAGTTCCTAGTTGGAAGCTCACCTGCTTTGCTCTATACCTAAAGTCAAAGTCAACGTGAGCCCTAGCCTCGAAGGAAGGCCCTGATTTGCCTTGCCAAACTGGAGGCATGGAGCAGCTCCATGAGGCCTTCTTCACTGTTCTGCTTTAGTTTCACCGTAGTAAGCTTTTCAAGACTCCTAGGGACCTTGCTTTAGAAACCGTTTCAGTACCAGTATACTGAGTACAGCCAAGAAGCTCAGGGCCAGCTAAGCAACTTCTGCCCCGTAGGCCTTTTGGAACACCTCATTGTTGGCTAGAGAAAGGAAACACACTGCACTCCTCCCTGGGAGAGCCAGATGACCTCAGCTCTACACAGGATTCAGGAACACACTCCTAGACTGTCCTCCAGGCAATGGATGTAACCTCATTCCAATAGCTGAACTCTATTGAGAAAAACACTCTGCTTCGAATCCCTTTTCACCTTTTGCACTTAGAGTCACGCATCCTCAAGGAGGTGGTCGGCTTGCATCCAAGTACAATTTAAGCACTGTTCTTGGTGTAACACTGCAGGTCTTTGGAAGAAGCACAGGCACCTGTCTCCCTCACGCATCCTTTGTTTAGGCACGTTGCTGCAGGCAGATAAGCTGTCGTAGAAAAAAGTTGAATCAGGGAAAGCCCCACTGTGTATCGTGAATCTCTTTTGACTTGTTAACATCAACATGTCCTTATGCTGCGTGTCAATCTGGAAATGTGAGACTGAGACACAGATCTTGCTTTCCCATTTTGAAAGCTCCACTCATGCAGTCTCCAAGCTACCAGAAAAGCACTGTTGTTACGGTGCTTTGAGTTACTGCCGGCATGGCTCAGAGAAGAAAATGAGTTTTCTGGAAAGAAACTTTGTGCTTCCAGTTCCAAGTTGGAAGCTCAACCTGCGCTCCTCTATACCTAAAGTGAGAGTCAACGTGAGCACCATCCTCCAAGTAAGGCCCTGATTATCCTTGCAAAGCGGGAGGCATGCAGCAGTTCCATGAGGCCTTCATCGCTGTTCTTCTTTAGTTTAGCGGTAGTAAGCTTTCCAAGACTCCTAGGAACCTTCCTTCAGCACCCGTTTCGGTAACAGAACCCCGCAGAGAGCCAGGAAGCTCTGGTCCTCCGTGTATGCTGCGTGTCAACCTAGAAATTGGAGACTGATGGCACAAGGCTTGTTTTCTCATTAGGAAAGCTCCGTTCATGCGGCCTCGAAGATACCTGAAAAGCATTGTTGTTGCCAGGGATTTAGTCACTGCCTGCCTGCTTCTGCGAGGAAAATGAGTTTTCCCGAAAGAAACCTTGTGCTTCCAGTTCCTAGTTGGAAGCTCACCCTACTCTGCTCTATAACTAAAGTGAAAGTCAAGGGGAGCACTTGCCTCGAAGTAAGGCCCTGAATAGCCTTACAAAACGGGAGGCATGCAGCATCTCCATGAGGACTTCAACGCTGCTCTGCTTTAGTTTTTAGGTAGTAAGCTTTCCAATATTCCTAGAGACCTTGCTTCAGCACCCATTTCGGTATCAGAAAACTGCCTAGAGCCAGGAAGCTTTCGTTCTGCGTGAATGCTGCGTATCAACCTACATATTGAAGACTGATGGCACAAGGCTTGTTTGCCCATTATGAAAGCACCGTTTATGCGGCCTCGAAGATTCCTGAAAGGCTTTGTTGTTGCTGGGGTTTTAGTCACTGCATGCATAGTTCTGATAAGATACTGAGTTTTCCCATAAGAAACTTTGTGCTTCCAGTTCCTAGTAGGAAGCTCCCCTTGCTCTGCACTGTAACTAAAGTTAAAGTCAAGGGAGCGCCAGCCTCTATGTAAGGCCCTGAATATCCTTACAAAACGGGAGGCATGCAGCAGTTCCCTGAGGCTTTCAACGCTGTTCTGCTTTAGTTTAACGGTAGTAAGCTTTCCAATACTCCTAGAGACCTGTCTTCAGCACCCGTTTCGGTATCAGAAAACTGCCTAGAGCCAGGAAGCTTTCGTCCTGCGTGAATGCTGCGTATCAACTTACATATTGAAGACTGATGGCACAAGGCTTGTTTGCCCATTATGAAAGCACCGTTTATGCGGCCTCGAAGATTCCTGAAAGGCTTTGTTGTTGCCGGGGTTTTAGTCAAAGCATGCATAGTTCTGATAAGATATTGAGTTTTCCCATTAGAAACCTTGTGCTTCCAGTTCCTAGTTGGAAGGTCCCCTTGCTCTGCACTGTAACTAAAGTTAAAGTCAAGGGAGCGCCAGCCTCTAGGTAAGGCCCTGAATTTCCTTACAAAACGGGAGGCATGCAGCAGTTCCCTGAGGCTTTCAACGCTGTTCTGCTTTAGTTTAACGGTAGTAAGCTTTCCAAGACTCCTAAAGACCCTGCTTCAGCACCCGTTTCGATATCAGAAAATTGCCTAGAGCCAGGAAGCCCTGGTTCAGCGAGTATGCTGCGTGTCAACATAGAAATTGGAGACTGATGGCACAAGGCCTATTTGCCCATTATGAAAGCTCCGTTCATGTGGCCTCGTATATACCTGGAAAGCATTGCTGTTGCCAGAGTTGTAGTCACTGCCGGCATGTTTCTGAGAAGATATTGAGTTATCCCATAAGAAACCTTGTGCTTCCAGTTCCTAGTTGGAAGCTCACCCTGCTCTGCTCTATACCTAAAGTCAAAGTCAACGTGATCCCTAGCCTCGAAGGAAGGCCCTGATTTGCCTTGCCAAACTGGAGGCATGGAGCAGCTCCATGAGGCCTTCTTCACTGTTCTGCTTTAGTTTCACCGTAGTAAGCTTTTCAAGACTCCTAGGGACCTTGCTTTAGAAACCGTTTCAGTACCAGTATACTGAGTACAGCCAAGAAGCTCAGGGCCAGCTAAGCAACTTCTGCCCCGTAGGCCTTTTGGAACACCTCATTGTTGGCTAGAGAAAGGAAACACACTGCACTCCTCCCTGGGAGAGCCAGATGACCTCAGCTCTACACAGGATTCAGGAACACACTCCTAGACTGTCCTCCAGGCAATGGATGTAACCTCATTCCCCTAGCTGAACTCTATTGAGAAAAACACTCTGCTTCGAATCCCTTTTCACCTTTTGCACTTAGAGTCACGCATCCTCAAGGAGGTGGTCGGCTTGCATCCAAGTACAATTTAAGCACTGTTCTTGGTGTAACACTGCAGGTCTTTGGAAGAAGCACAGGCACCTGTCTCCCTCACGCATCCTTTGTTTAGGCACGTTGCTGCAGGCAGATAAGCTGTCGTAGAAAAAAGTTGAATCAGGGAAAGCCCCACTGTGTATCGTGAATCTCTTTTGACTTGTTAACATCAACATGTCCTTATGCTGCGTGTCAATCTGGAAATGTGAGACTGAGACACAGATCTTGCTTTCCCATTTTGAAAGCTCCACTCATGCAGTCTCCAAGCTACCAGAAAAGCACTGTTGTTACGGTGCTTTGAGTTACTGCCGGCATGGCTCAGAGAAGAAAATGAGTTTTCTGGAAAGAAACTTTGTGCTTCCAGTTCCAAGTTGGAAGCTCAACCTGCGCTCCTCTATACCTAAAGTGAGAGTCAACGTGAGCACCATCCTCCAAGTAAGGCCCTGATTATCCTTGCAAAGCGGGAGGCATGCAGCAGTTCCATGAGGCCTTCATCGCTGTTCTTCTTTAGTTTAGCGGTAGTAAGCTTTCCAAGACTCCTAGGAACCTTCCTTCAGCACCCGTTTCGGTAACAGAACCCCGCAGAGAGCCAGGAAGCTCTGGTCCTCCGTGTATGCTGCGTGTCAACCTAGAAATTGGAGACTGATGGCACAAGGCTTGTTTTCTCATTAGGAAAGCTCCGTTCATGCGGCCTCGAAGATACCTGAAAAGCATTGTTGTTGCCAGGGATTTAGTCACTGCCTGCCTGCTTCTGCGAGGAAAATGAGTTTTCCCGAAAGAAACCTTGTGCTTCCAGTTCCTAGTTGGAAGCTCACCCTACTCTGCTCTATAACTAAAGTGAAAGTCAAGGGGAGCACTTGCCTCGAAGTAAGGCCCTGAATAGCCTTACAAAACGGGAGGCATGCAGCATCTCCATGAGGACTTCAACGCTGCTCTGCTTTAGTTTTTAGGTAGTAAGCTTTCCAATACTCCTAGAGACCTTGCTTCAGCACCCATTTCGGTATCAGAAAACTGCCTAGAGCCAGGAAGCTTTCGTCCTGCGTGAATGCTGCGTATCAACCTACATATTGAAGACTGATGGCACAAGGCTTGTTTGCCCATTATGAAAGCACCGTTTATGCGGCCTCGAAGATTCCTGAAAGGCTTTGTTGTTGCTGGGGTTTTAGTCACTGCATGCATAGTTCTGATAAGATACTGAGTTTTCCCATAAGAAACTTTGTGCTTCCAGTTCCTAGTAGGAAGCTCCCCTTGCTCTGCACTGTAACTAAAGTTAAAGTCAAGGGAGCGCCAGCCTCTATGTAAGGCCCTGAATATCCTTACAAAACGGGAGGCATGCAGCAGTTCCCTGAGGCTTTCAACGCTGTTCTGCTTTAGTTTAACGGTAGTAAGCTTTCCAATACTCCTAGAGACCTGTCTTCAGCACCCGTTTCGGTATCAGAAAACTGCCTAGAGCCAGGAAGCTTTCGTCCTGCGTGAATGCTGCGTATCAACTTACATATTGAAGACTGATGGCACAAGGCTTGTTTGCCCATTATGAAAGCACCGTTTATGCGGCCTCGTAGATTCCTGAAAGGCTTTGTTGTTGCCGGGGTTTTAGTCAAAGCATGCATAGTTCTGATAAGATATTGAGTTTTCCCATAAGAAACCTTGTGCTTCCAGTTCCTAGTTGGAAGGTCCCCTTGCTCTGCACTGTAACTAAAGTTAAAGTCAAGGGAGCGCCAGCCTCTAGGTAAGGCCCTGAATTTCCTTACAAAACGGGAGGCATGCAGCAGTTCCCTGAGGCTTTCAACGCTGTTCTGCTTTAGTTTAACGGTAGTAAGCTTTCCAAGACTCCTAAAGACCCTGCTTCAGCACCCGTTTCGATATCAGAAAATTGCCTAGAGCCAGGAAGCCCTGGTTCAGCGAGTATGCTGCGTGTCAACATAGAAATTGGAGACTGATGGCACAAGGCCTATTTGCCCATTATGAAAGCTCCGTTCATGTGGCCTCGTATATACCTGGAAAGCATTGCTGTTGCCAGAGTTGTAGTCACTGCCGGCATGTTTCTGAGAAGATATTGAGTTATCCCATAAGAAACCTTGTGCTTCCAGTTCCTAGTTGGAAGCTCACCCTGCTCTGCTCTATACCTAAAGTCAAAGTCAACGTGAGCCCTAGCCTCGAAGGAAGGCCCTGATTTGCCTTGCCAAACTGGAGGCATGGAGCAGCTCCATGAGGCCTTCTTCACTGTTCTGCTTTAGTTTCACCGTAGTAAGCTTTTCAAGACTCCTAGGGACCTTGCTTTAGAAACCGTTTCAGTACCAGTATACTGAGTACAGCCAAGAAGCTCAGGGCCAGCTAAGCAACTTCTGCCCCGTAGGCCTTTTGGAACACCTCATTGTTGGCTAGAGAAAGGAAACACACTGCACTCCTCCCTGGGAGAGCCAGATGACCTCAGCTCTACACAGGATTCAGGAACACACTCCTAGACTGTCCTCCAGGCAATGGATGTAACCTCATTCCCCTAGCTGAACTCTATTGAGAAAAACACTCTGCTTCGAATCCCTTTTCGCCTTTTGCACTTAGAGTCACGCATCCTCAAGGAGGTGGTCGGCTTGCATCCAAGTACAATTTAAGCACTGTTCTTGGTGTAACACTGCAGGTCTTTGGAAGAAGCACAGGCACCTGTCTCCCTCACGCATCCTTTGTTTAGGCACGTTGCTGCAGGCAGATAAGCTGTCGTAGAAAAAAGTTGAATCAGGGAAAGCCCCACTGTGTATCGTGAATCTCTTTTGACTTGTTAACATCAACATGTCCTTATGCTGCGTGTCAATCTGGAAATGTGAGACTGAGACACAGATCTTGCTTTCCCATTTTGAAAGCTCCACTCATGCAGTCTCCAAGCTACCAGAAAAGCACTGTTGTTACGGTGCTTTGAGTTACTGCCGGCATGGCTCAGAGAAGAAAATGAGTTTTCTGGAAAGAAACTTTGTGCTTCCAGTTCCAAGTTGGAAGCTCAACCTGCGCTCCTCTATACCTAAAGTGAGAGTCAACGTGAGCACCATCCTCCAAGTAAGGCCCTGATTATCCTTGCAAAGCGGGAGGCATGCAGCAGTTCCATGAGGCCTTCATCGCTGTTCTTCTTTAGTTTAGCGGTAGTAAGCTTTCCAAGACTCCTAGGAACCTTCCTTCAGCACCCGTTTCGGTAACAGAACCCCGCAGAGAGCCAGGAAGCTCTGGTCCTCCGTGTATGCTGCGTGTCAACCTAGAAATTGGAGACTGATGGCACAAGGCTTGTTTTCTCATTAGGAAAGCTCCGTTCATGCGGCCTCGAAGATACCTGAAAAGCATTGTTGTTCCCAGGGATTTAGTCACTGCCTGCCTGCTTCTGCGAGGAAAATGAGTTTTCCCGAAAGAAACCTTGTGCTTCCAGTTCCTAGTTGGAAGCTCACCCTGCTCTGCTCTATAACTAAAGTGAAAGTCAAGGGGAGCACTTGCCTCGAAGTAAGGCCCTGAATAGCCTTACAAAACGGGAGGCATGCAGCATCTCCATGAGGACTTCAACGCTGCTCTGCTTTAGTTTTTAGGTAGTAAGCTTTCCAATACTCCTAGAGACCTTGCTTCAGCACCCATTTCGGTATCAGAAAACTGCCTAGAGCCAGGAAGCTTTCGTCCTGCGTGAATGCTGCGTATCAACCTACATATTGAAGACTGATGGCACAAGGCTTGTTTGCCCATTATGAAAGCACCGTTTATGCGGCCTCGAAGATTCCTGAAAGGCTTTGTTGTTGCTGGGGTTTTAGTCACTGCATGCATAGTTCTGATAAGATACTGAGTTTTCCCATAAGAAACTTTGTGCTTCCAGTTCCTAGTAGGAAGCTCCCCTTGCTCTGCACTGTAACTAAAGTTAAAGTCAAGGGAGCGCCAGCCTCTATGTAAGGCCCTGAATATCCTTACAAAACGGGAGGCATGCAGCAGTTCCCTGAGGCTTTCAACGCTGTTCTGCTTTAGTTTAACGGTAGTAAGCTTTCCAAGTCTCCTAAAGACCCTGCTTCAGCACCCGTTTCGGTATCAGAAAATTGCCTAGAGCCAGGAAGCCCTGGTTCAGCGAGTATGCTGCGTGTCAACCTAGAAATTGGAGACTGATGGCACAAGGCCTGTTTGCCCATTATGAAAGCTCCGTTCATGTGGCCTCGAATATACCTGAAAAGCATTGCTGTTGCCAGAGTTGTAGTCACTGCCGGCATGTTTCTGAGAAGAGATTGAGTTATCCAGTAAGAAACCTTGTGCTTCCAGTTCCTAGTTGGAAGCTCACCTGCTTTGCTCTATACCTAAAGTCAAAGTCAACGTGAGCCCTAGCCTCGAAGGAAGTCCCTGATTTCCCTTGCCAAACGGGAGGCATGGAGCAGCTCCATGAGGCCTTCTTCACTGTTCTGCTTTAGTTTCACCGTAGTAAGCTTTCCCAGACTCCTAGGGACCTTGCTTTAGAAACAGTTTCAGTACCAGTATACTGAGTAGAGCCAAGAAGCTCAGGGCCAGCTAAGCTACTTCTGCCCCGTAGGCCTTTTGGAACACCTCAGTGTTGGCTAGAGAAAGGCAACACACTGCACTCCTCCCTGGGAAAGCCAGATGACCTCAGCTCTACACAGGATTCAGCAACACACTTCTAGACTGTCCTCCATGCAATGGATGTAACCTCATTCCCCTAGCTGAACTCTATTGAGAAAAACACTCTGCTTCGAATCCCTTTTCACCTTTTGCACTTAGAGTCACGCATCCTCAAGGAGGTGGTCGGCTTGCATCCAAGTACAATTTAAGCACTGTTCTTGGTGTAACACTGCAGGTCTTTGGAAGAAGCACAGGCACCTGTCTCCCTCACGCATCCTTTGTTTAGGCACGTTGCTGCAGGCAGATAAGCTGTCGTAGAAAAAAGTTGAATCAGGGAAAGCCCCACTGTGTATCGTGAATCTCTTTTGACTTGTTAACATCAACATGTCCTTATGCTGCGTGTCAATCTGGAAATGTGAGACTGAGACACAGATCTTGCTTTCCCATTTTGAAAGCTCCACTCATGCAGTCTCCAAGCTACCAGAAAAGCACTGTTGTTACGGTGCTTTGAGTTACTGCCGGCATGGCTCAGAGAAGAAAATGAGTTTTCTGGAAAGAAACTTTGTGCTTCCAGTTCCAAGTTGGAAGCTCAACCTGCGCTCCTCTATACCTAAAGTGAGAGTCAACGTGAGCACCATCCTCCAAGTAAGGCCCTGATTATCCTTGCAAAGCGGGAGGCATGCAGCAGTTCCATGAGGCCTTCATCGCTGTTCTTCTTTAGTTTAGCGGTAGTAAGCTTTCCAAGACTCCTAGGAACCTTCCTTCAGCACCCGTTTCGGTAACAGAACCCCGCAGAGAGCCAGGAAGCTCTGGTCCTCCGTGTATGCTGCGTGTCAACCTAGAAATTGGAGACTGATGGCACAAGGCTTGTTTTCTCATTAGGAAAGCTCCGTTCATGCGGCCTCGAAGATACCTGAAAAGCATTGTTGTTCCCAGGGATTTAGTCACTGCCTGCCTGCTTCTGCGAGGAAAATGAGTTTTCCCGAAAGAAACCTTGTGCTTCCAGTTCCTAGTTGGAAGCTCACCCTGCTCTGCTCTATAACTAAAGTGAAAGTCAAGGGGAGCACTTGCCTCGAAGTAAGGCCCTGAATAGCCTTACAAAACGGGAGGCATGCAGCATCTCCATGAGGACTTCAACGCTGCTCTGCTTTAGTTTTTAGGTAGTAAGCTTTCCAATACTCCTAGAGACCTTGCTTCAGCACCCATTTCGGTATCAGAAAACTGCCTAGAGCCAGGAAGCTTTCGTCCTGCGTGAATGCTGCGTATCAACCTACATATTGAAGACTGATGGCACAAGGCTTGTTTGCCCATTATGAAAGCACCGTTTATGCGGCCTCGAAGATTCCTGAAAGGCTTTGTTGTTGCTGGGGTTTTAGTCACTGCATGCATAGTTCTGATAAGATACTGAGTTTTCCCATAAGAAACTTTGTGCTTCCAGTTCCTAGTAGGAAGCTCCCCTTGCTCTGCACTGTAACTAAAGTTAAAGTCAAGGGAGCGCCAGCCTCTATGTAAGGCCCTGAATATCCTTACAAAACGGGAGGCATGCAGCAGTTCCCTGAGGCTTTCAACGCTGTTCTGCTTTAGTTTAACGGTAGTAAGCTTTCCAATACTCCTAGAGACCTGTCTTCAGCACCCGTTTCGGTATCAGAAAACTGCCTAGAGCCAGGAAGCTTTCGTCCTGCGTGAATGCTGCGTATCAACTTACATATTGAAGACTGATGGCACAAGGCTTGTTTGCCCATTATGAAAGCACCGTTTATGCGGCCTCGAAGATTCCTGAAAGGCTTTGTTGTTGCCGGGGTTTTAGTCAAAGCATGCATAGTTCTGATAAGATATTGAGTTTTCCCATAAGAAACCTTGTGCTTCCAGTTCCTAGTTGGAAGGTCCCCTTGCTCTGCACTGTAACTAAAGTTAAAGTCAAGGGAGCGCCAGCCTCTAGGTAAGGCCCTGAATTTCCTTACAAAACGGGAGGCATGCAGCAGTTCCCTGAGGCTTTCAACGCTGTTCTGCTTTAGTTTAACGGTAGTAAGCTTTCCAAGACTCCTAAAGACCCTGCTTCAGCACCCGTTTCGATATCAGAAAATTGCCTAGAGCCAGGAAGCCCTGGTTCAGCGAGTATGCTGCGTGTCAACCTAGAAATTGGAGACTGATGGCACAAGGCCTGTTTGCCCATTATGAAAGCTCCGTTCATGTGGCCTCGAATATACCTGAAAAGCATTGCTGTTGCCAGAGTTGTAGTCACTGCCGGCATGTTTCTGAGAAGAGATTGAGTTATCCAGTAAGAAACCTTGTGCTTCCAGTTCCTAGTTGGAAGCTCACCTGCTTTGCTCTATACCTAAAGTCAAAGTCAACGTGAGCCCTAGCCTCGAAGGAAGGCCCTGATTTGCCTTGCCAAACTGGAGGCATGGAGCAGCTCCATGAGGCCTTCTTCACTGTTCTGCTTTAGTTTCACCGTAGTAAGCTTTTCAAGACTCCTAGGGACCTTGCTTTAGAAACCGTTTCAGTACCAGTATACTGAGTACAGCCAAGAAGCTCAGGGCCAGCTAAGCAACTTCTGCCCCGTAGGCCTTTTGGAACACCTCATTGTTGGCTAGAGAAAGGAAACACACTGCACTCCTCCCTGGGAGAGCCAGATGACCTCAGCTCTACACAGGATTCAGGAACACACTCCTAGACTGTCCTCCAGGCAATGGATGTAACCTCATTCCCCTAGCTGAACTCTATTGAGAAAAACACTCTGCTTCGAATCCCTTTTCACCTTTTGCACTTAGAGTCACGCATCCTCAAGGAGGTGGTCGGCTTGCATCCAAGTACAATTTAAGCACTGTTCTTGGTGTAACACTGCAGGTCTTTGGAAGAAGCACAGGCACCTGTCTCCCTCACGCATCCTTTGTTTAGGCACGTTGCTGCAGGCAGATAAGCTGTCGTAGAAAAAAGTTGAATCAGGGAAAGCCCCACTGGGTATCGTGAATCTCTTTTGACTTGATAACATCAACATGTCCTTATGCTGCGTGTCAATCTGGAAATGTGAGACTGAGACACAGATCTTGCTTTCCCATTTTGAAAGCTCCACTCATGCAGTCTCCAAGCTACCAGAAAAGCACTGTTGTTACGGTGCTTTGAGTTACTGCCGGCATGGCTCAGAGAAGAAAATGAGTTTTCTGGAAAGAAACTTTGTGCTTCCAGTTCCAAGTTGGAAGCTCAACCTGCGCTCCTCTATACCTAAAGTGAGAGTCAACGTGAGCACTATCCTCCAAGTAAGGCCCTGATTATCCTTGCAAAGCGGGAGGCATGCAGCAGTTCCATGAGGCCTTCATCGCTGTTCTTCTTTAGTTTAGCGGTAGTAAGCTTTCCAAGACTCCTAGGAACCTTCCTTCAGCACCCGTTTCGGTAACAGAACCCCGCAGAGAGCCAGGAAGCTCTGGTCCTCCGTGTATGCTGCGTGTCAACCTAGAAATTGGAGACTGATGGCACAAGGCTTGTTTTCTCATTAGGAAAGCTCCGTTCATGCGGCCTCGAAGATACCTGAAAAGCATTGTTGTTCCCAGGGATTTAGTCACTGCCTGCCTGCTTCTGCGAGGAAAATGAGTTTTCCCGAAAGAAACCTTGTGCTTCCAGTTCCTAGTGGGAAGCTCACCCTGCTCTGCTCTATAACTAAAGTGAAAGTCAAGGGGAGCACTTGCCTCGAAGTAAGGCCCTGAATAGCCTTACAAAACGGGAGGCATGCAGCATCTCCATGAGGACTTCAACGCTGCTCTGCTTTAGTTTTTAGGTAGTAAGCTTTCCAATACTCCTAGAGACCTTGCTTCAGCACCCATTTCGGTATCAGAAAACTGCCTAGAGCCAGGAAGCTTTCGTCCTGCGTGAATGCTGCGTATCAACCTACATATTGAAGACTGATGGCACAAGGCTTGTTTGCCCATTATGAAAGCACCGTTTATGCGGCCTCGAAGATTCCTGAAAGGCTTTGTTGTTGCTGGGGTTTTAGTCACTGCATGCATAGTTCTGATAAGATACTGAGTTTTCCCATAAGAAACTTTGTGCTTCCAGTTCCTAGTAGGAAGCTCCCCTTGCTCTGCACTGTAACTAAAGTTAAAGTCAAGGGAGCGCCAGCCTCTATGTAAGGCCCTGAATATCCTTACAAAACGGGAGGCATGCAGCAGTTCCCTGAGGCTTTCAACGCTGTTCTGCTTTAGTTTAACGGTAGTAAGCTTTCCAAGTCTCCTAAAGACCCTGCTTCAGCACCCGTTTCGGTATCAGAAAATTGCCTAGAGCCAGGAAGCCCTGGTTCAGCGAATATGCTGCGTGTCAACCTAGAAATTGGAGACTGATGGCACAAGGCCTGTTTGCCCATTATGAAAGCTCCGTTCATGTGGCCTCGAATATACCTGAAAAGCATTGCTGTTGCCAGAGTTGTAGTCACTGCCGGCATGTTTCTGAGAAGAGATTGAGTTATCCAGTAAGAAACCTTGTGCTTCCAGTTCCTAGTTGGAAGCTCACCTGCTTTGCTCTATACCTAAAGTCAAAGTCAACGTGAGCCCTAGCCTCGAAGGAAGTCCCTGATTTCCCTTGCCAAACGGGAGGCATGGAGCAGCTCCATGAGGCCTTCTTCACTGTTCTGCTTTAGTTTCACCGTAGTAAGCTTTCCCAGACTCCTAGGGACCTTGCTTTAGAAACAGTTTCAGTACCAGTATACTGAGTAGAGCCAAGAAGCTCAGGGCCAGCTAAGCTACTTCTGCCCCGTAGGCCTTTTGGAACACCTCAGTGTTGGCTAGAGAAAGGCAACACACTGCACTCCTCCCTGGGAAAGCCAGATGACCTCAGCTCTACACAGGATTCAGCAACACACTTCTAGACTGTCCTCCATGCAATGGATGTAACCTCATTCCCCTAGCTGAAATCTATTGAGAAAAACACTCTGCTTCGAATCCCTTTTCACCTTTTACACTTAGAGTCACGCATCCGGAAGGAGCTGGTCGGCTTGCATCCAAGTACAATTTAAGCACTGTTCTTGGTGTAACACTGCAGGTCTTTGGAGGAAGCACAGGCACCTGTCTCCCTCACGCATCCTTTGTTTAGGCACTTTGCTGCAGGCAGATAAGCTGTCGTAGAAAAAAGTTGAATCAGGGAAAGCCCCACTGGGTATCGTGAATCTCTTTTGACTTGTTAACATCAACATGTCCTTATGCTGCGTGTCAATCTGGAAATGTGAGACTGAGACACAGATCTTGCTTTCCTATTTTGAAAGCTCCACTCATGCAGTCTCGAAGCTACCAGAAAAGCACTGTTGTTACGGTGCTTTGAGTTACTGCCGGCATGGCTCAGAGAAGAAAATGAGTTTTCTGGAAAGAAACTTTGTGCTTCCAGTTCCAAGTTGGAAGCTCAACCTGCGCTCCTCTATACCAAAAGTGAGAGTCAACGTGAGCACCAACCTCCAAGTAAGGCCCTGATTATCCTTGCAAAGCAGGAAGCATGCAGCAGTTCCATGAGGCCTTCATCACTGTTCTTCTTTAGTTTAGCGGTAGTAAGCTTTCCAAGACTCCTAGGAACCTTCCTTCAGCACCCGTTTCGGTAACAGAAAACTGCAGAGAGCCAGGAAGCTCTGGTCCTCCGTGTATGCTGCGTGTCAACCTAGAAATTGGAGACTGATGGCACAAGGCTTGTTTTCTCATTAGGAAAGCTCCGTTCATGCGGCCTCGAAGATACCTGAAAAGCGTTGTTGTTGCCAGGGATTTAGTCACTGCCTGCCTGCTTCTGCGAGGAAAATGAGTTTTCCCGAAAGAAACCTTGTGCTTCCAGTTCCTAGTTGGAAGCTCACCCTGCTCTGCTCTATAACTAAAGTGAAAGTCAAGGGGAGCACTTGCCTCGAAGTAAGGCCCTGAATAGCCTTACAAAACGGGAGGCATGCAGCATCTCCATGAGGACTTCAACGCTGCTCTGCTTTAGTTTTTAGGTAGTAAGCTTTCCAATACTCCTAGAGACCTTGCTTCAGCACCCATTTCGGTATCAGAAAACTGCCTAGAGCCAGGAAGCTTTCGTCCTGCGTGAATGCTGCGTATCAACCTACATATTGAAGACTGATGGCACAAGGCTTGTTTGCCCATTATGAAAGCACCGTTTATGCGGCCTCGAAGATTCCTGAAAGGCTTTGTTGTTGCCGGGGTTTTAGTCAAAGCATGCATAGTTCTGATAAGATATTGAGTTTTCCCATAAGAAACCTTGTGCTTCCAGTTCCTAGTTGGAAGGTCCCCTTGCTCTGCACTGTAACTAAAGTTAAAGTCAAGGGAGCGCCAGCCTCTAGGTAAGGCCCTGAATATCCTTACAAAACGGGAGGCATGCAGCAGTTCCCTGAGGCTTTCAACGCTGTTCTGCTTTAGTTTAACGGTAGTAAGCTTTCCAAGACTCCTAAAGACCCTGCTTCAGCACCCGTTTCGATATCAGAAAATTGCCTAGAGCCAGGAAGCCCTGGTTCAGCGAGTATGCTGCGTGTCAACCTAGAAATTGGAGACTGATGGCACAAGGCCTGTTTGCCCATTATGAAAGCTCCGTTCATGTGGCCTCGAATATACCTGAAAAGCATTGCTGTTGCCAGAGTTGTAGTCACTGCCGGCATGTTTCTGAGAAGAGATTGAGTTATCCAGTAAGAAACCTTGTGCTTCCAGTTCCTAGTTGGAAGCTCACCTGCTTTGCTCTATACCTAAAGTCAAAGTCAACGTGAGCCCTAGCCTCGAAGGAAGGCCCTGATTTGCCTTGCCAAACTGGAGGCATGGAGCAGCTCCATGAGGCCTTCTTCACTGTTCTGCTTTAGTTTCACCGTAGTAAGCTTTTCAAGACTCCTAGGGACCTTGCTTTAGAAACCGTTTCAGTACCAGTATACTGAGTACAGCCAAGAAGCTCAGGGCCAGCTAAGCAACTTCTGCCCCGTAGGCCTTTTGGAACACCTCATTGTTGGCTAGAGAAAGGAAACACACTGCACTCCTCCCTGGGAGAGCCAGATGACCTCAGCTCTACACAGGATTCAGGAACACACTCCTAGACTGTCCTCCAGGCAATGGATGTAACCTCATTCCCCTAGCTGAACTCTATTGAGAAAAACACTCTGCTTCGAATCCCTTTTCACCTTTTGCACTTAGAGTCACGCATCCTCAAGGAGGTGGTCGGCTTGCATCCAAGTACAATTTAAGCACTGTTCTTGGTGTAACACTGCAGGTCTTTGGAAGAAGCACAGGCACCTGTCTCCCTCACGCATCCTTTGTTTAGGCACGTTGCTGCAGGCAGATAAGCTGTCGTAGAAAAAAGTTGAATCAGGGAAAGCCCCACTGTGTATCGTGAATCTCTTTTGACTTGTTAACATCAACATGTCCTTATGCTGCGTGTCAATCTGGAAATGTGAGACTGAGACACAGATCTTGCTTTCCCATTTTGAAAGCTCCACTCATGCAGTCTCCAAGCTACCAGAAAAGCACTGTTGTTACGGTGCTTTGAGTTACTGCCGGCATGGCTCAGAGAAGAAAATGAGTTTTCTGGAAAGAAACTTTGTGCTTCCAGTTCCAAGTTGGAAGCTCAACCTGCGCTCCTCTATACCTAAAGTGAGAGTCAACGTGAGCACCATCCTCCAAGTAAGGCCCTGATTATCCTTGCAAAGCGGGAGGCATGCAGCAGTTCCATGAGGCCTTCATCGCTGTTCTTCTTTAGTTTAGCGGTAGTAAGCTTTCCAAGACTCCTAGGAACCTTCCTTCAGCACCCGTTTCGGTAACAGAACCCCGCAGAGAGCCAGGAAGCTCTGGTCCTCCGTGTATGCTGCGTGTCAACCTAGAAATTGGAGACTGATGGCACAAGGCTTGTTTTCTCATTAGGAAAGCTCCGTTCATGCGGCCTCGAAGATACCTGAAAAGCATTGTTGTTGCCAGGGATTTAGTCACTGCCTGCCTGCTTCTGCGAGGAAAATGAGTTTTCCCGAAAGAAACCTTGTGCTTCCAGTTCCTAGTTGGAAGCTCACCCTACTCTGCTCTATAACTAAAGTGAAAGTCAAGGGGAGCACTTGCCTCGAAGTAAGGCCCTGAATAGCCTTACAAAACGGGAGGCATGCAGCATCTCCATGAGGACTTCAACGCTGCTCTGCTTTAGTTTTTAGGTAGTAAGCTTTCCAATACTCCTAGAGACCTTGCTTCAGCACCCATTTCGGTATCAGAAAACTGCCTAGAGCCAGGAAGCTTTCGTCCTGCGTGAATGCTGCGTATCAACCTACATATTGAAGACTGATGGCACAAGGCTTGTTTGCCCATTATGAAAGCACCGTTTATGCGGCCTCGAAGATTCCTGAAAGGCTTTGTTGTTGCTGGGGTTTTAGTCACTGCATGCATAGTTCTGATAAGATACTGAGTTTTCCCATAAGAAACTTTGTGCTTCCAGTTCCTAGTAGGAAGCTCCCCTTGCTCTGCACTGTAACTAAAGTTAAAGTCAAGGGAGCGCCAGCCTCTATGTAAGGCCCTGAATATCCTTACAAAACGGGAGGCATGCAGCAGTTCCCTGAGGCTTTCAACGCTGTTCTGCTTTAGTTTAACGGTAGTAAGCTTTCCAATACTCCTAGAGACCTGTCTTCAGCACCCGTTTCGGTATCAGAAAACTGCCTAGAGCCAGGAAGCTTTCGTCCTGCGTGAATGCTGCGTATCAACTTACATATTGAAGACTGATGGCACAAGGCTTGTTTGCCCATTATGAAAGCACCGTTTATGCGGCCTCGAAGATTCCTGAAAGGCTTTGTTGTTGCCGGGGTTTTAGTCAAAGCATGCATAGTTCTGATAAGATATTGAGTTTTCCCATAAGAAACCTTGTGCTTCCAGTTCCTAGTTGGAAGGTCCCCTTGCTCTGCACTGTAACTAAAGTTAAAGTCAAGGGAGCGCCAGCCTCTAGGTAAGGCCCTGAATATCCTTACAAAACGGGAGGCATGCAGCAGTTCCCTGAGGCTTTCAACGCTGTTCTGCTTTAGTTTAACGGTAGTAAGCTTTCCAAGACTCCTAAAGACCCTGCTTCAGCACCCGTTTCGATATCAGAAAATTGCCTAGAGCCAGGAAGCCCTGGTTCAGCGAGTATGCTGCGTGTCAACCTAGAAATTGGAGACTGATGGCACAAGGCCTGTTTGCCCATTATGAAAGCTCCGTTCATGTGGCCTCGAATATACCTGAAAAGCATTGCTGTTGCCAGAGTTGTAGTCACTGCCGGCATGTTTCTGAGAAGAGATTGAGTTATCCAGTAAGAAACCTTGTGCTTCCAGTTCCTAGTTGGAAGCTCACCTGCTTTGCTCTATACCTAAAGTCAAAGTCAACGTGAGCCCTAGCCTCGAAGGAAGTCCCTGATTTCCCTTGCCAAACGGGAGGCATGGAGCAGCTCCATGAGGCCTTCTTCACTGTTCTGCTTTAGTTTCACCGTAGTAAGCTTTCCCAGACTCCTAGGGACCTTGCTTTAGAAACAGTTTCAGTACCAGTATACTGAGTAGAGCCAAGAAGCTCAGGGCCAGCTAAGCTACTTCTGCCCCGTAGGCCTTTTGGAACACCTCAGTGTTGGCTAGAGAAAGGCAACACACTGCACTCCTCCCTGGGAAAGCCAGATGACCTCAGCTCTACACAGGATTCAGCAACACACTTCTAGACTGTCCTCCATGCAATGGATGTAACCTCATTCCCCTAGCTGAACTCTATTGAGAAAAACACTCTGCTTCGAATCCCTTTTCACCTTTTGCACTTAGAGTCACGCATCCTCAAGGAGGTGGTCGGCTTGCATCCAAGTACAATTTAAGCACTGTTCTTGGTGTAACACTGCAGGTCTTTGGAAGAAGCACAGGCACCTGTCTCCCTCACGCATCCTTTGTTTAGGCACGTTGCTGCAGGCAGATAAGCTGTCGTAGAAAAAAGTTGAATCAGGGAAAGCCCCACTGGGTATCGTGAATCTCTTTTGACTTGATAACATCAACATGTCCTTATGCTGCGTGTCAATCTGGAAATGTGAGACTGAGACACAGATCTTGCTTTCCCATTTTGAAAGCTCCACTCATGCAGTCTCCAAGCTACCAGAAAAGCACTGTTGTTACGGTGCTTTGAGTTACTGCCGGCATGGCTCAGAGAAGAAAATGAGTTTTCTGGAAAGAAACTTTGTGCTTCCAGTTCCAAGTTGGAAGCTCAACCTGCGCTCCTCTATACCTAAAGTGAGAGTCAACGTGAGCACCATCCTCCAAGTAAGGCCCTGATTATCCTTGCAAAGCGGGAGGCATGCAGCAGTTCCATGAGGCCTTCATCGCTGTTCTTCTTTAGTTTAGCGGTAGTAAGCTTTCCAAGACTCCTAGGAACCTTCCTTCAGCACCCGTTTCGGTAACAGAACCCCGCAGAGAGCCAGGAAGCTCTGGTCCTCCGTGTATGCTGCGTGTCAACCTAGAAATTGGAGACTGATGGCACAAGGCTTGTTTTCTCATTAGGAAAGCTCCGTTCATGCGGCCTCGAAGATACCTGAAAAGCATTGTTGTTCCCAGGGATTTAGTCACTGCCTGCCTGCTTCTGCGAGGAAAATGAGTTTTCCCGAAAGAAACCTTGTGCTTCCAGTTCCTAGTGGGAAGCTCACCCTGCTCTGCTCTATAACTAAAGTGAAAGTCAAGGGGAGCACTTGCCTCGAAGTAAGGCCCTGAATAGCCTTACAAAACGGGAGGCATGCAGCATCTCCATGAGGACTTCAACGCTGCTCTGCTTTAGTTTTTAGGTAGTAAGCTTTCCAATACTCCTAGAGACCTTGCTTCAGCACCCATTTCGGTATCAGAAAACTGCCTAGAGCCAGGAAGCTTTCGTCCTGCGTGAATGCTGCGTATCAACCTACATATTGAAGACTGATGGCACAAGGCTTGTTTGCCCATTATGAAAGCACCGTTTATGCGGCCTCGAAGATTCCTGAAAGGCTTTGTTGTTGCTGGGGTTTTAGTCACTGCATGCATAGTTCTGATAAGATACTGAGTTTTCCCATAAGAAACTTTGTGCTTCCAGTTCCTAGTAGGAAGCTCCCCTTGCTCTGCACTGTAACTAAAGTTAAAGTCAAGGGAGCGCCAGCCTCTATGTAAGGCCCTGAATATCCTTACAAAACGGGAGGCATGCAGCAGTTCCCTGAGGCTTTCAACGCTGTTCTGCTTTAGTTTAACGGTAGTAAGCTTTCCAAGTCTCCTAAAGACCCTGCTTCAGCACCCGTTTCGGTATCAGAAAATTGCCTAGAGCCAGGAAGCCCTGGTTCAGCGAATATGCTGCGTGTCAACCTAGAAATTGGAGACTGATGGCACAAGGCCTGTTTGCCCATTATGAAAGCTCCGTTCATGTGGCCTCGAATATACCTGAAAAGCATTGCTGTTGCCACAGCTGTAGTCACTGCCGGCATGTTTCTGAGAAGAGATTGAGTTATCCAGTAAGAAACCTTGTGCTTCCAGTTCCTAGTTGGAAGCTCACCTGCTTTGCTCTATACCTAAAGTCAAAGTCAACGTGAGCCCTAGCCTCGAAGGAAGTCCCTGATTTCCCTTGCCAAACGGGAGGCATGGAGCAGCTCCATGAGGCCTTCTTCACTGTTCTGCTTTAGTTTCACCGTAGTAAGCTTTCCCAGACTCCTAGGGACCTTGCTTTAGAAACCGTTTCAGTACCAGTATACTGAGTAGAGCCAAGAAGCTCAGGGCCAGCTAAGCTACTTCTGCCCCGTAGGCCTTTTGGAACACCTCAGTGTTGGCTAGAGAAAGGCAACACACTGCACTCCTCCCTGGGAAAGCCAGATGACCTCAGCTCTACACAGGATTCAGCAACACACTTCTAGACTGTCCTCCATGCAATGGATGTAACCTCATTCCCCTAGCTGAAATCTATTGAGAAAAACACTCTGCTTCGAATCCCTTTTCACCTTTTACACTTAGAGTCACGCATCCGGAAGGAGCTGGTCGGCTTGCATCCAAGTACAATTTAAGCACTGTTCTTGGTGTAACACTGCAGGTCTTTGGAGGAAGCACAGGCACCTGTCTCCCTCACGCATCCTTTGTTTAGGCACTTTGCTGCAGGCAGATAAGCTGTCGTAGAAAAAAGTTGAATCAGGGAAAGCCCCACTGGGTATCGTGAATCTCTTTTGACTTGTTAACATCAACATGTCCTTATGCTGCGTGTCAATCTGGAAATGTGAGACTGAGACACAGATCTTGCTTTCCTATTTTGAAAGCTCCACTCATGCAGTCTCGAAGCTACCAGAAAAGCACTGTTGTTACGGTGCTTTGAGTTACTGCCGGCATGGCTCAGAGAAGAAAATGAGTTTTCTGGAAAGAAACTTTGTGCTTCCAGTTCCAAGTTGGAAGCTCAACCTGCGCTCCTCTATACCAAAAGTGAGAGTCAACGTGAGCACCAACCTCCAAGTAAGGCCCTGATTATCCTTGCAAAGCAGGAAGCATGCAGCAGTTCCATGAGGCCTTCATCACTGTTCTTCTTTAGTTTAGCGGTAGTAAGCTTTCCAAGACTCCTAGGAACCTTCCTTCAGCACCCGTTTCGGTAACAGAAAACTGCAGAGAGCCAGGAAGCTCTGGTCCTCCGTGTATGCTGCGTGTCAACCTAGAAATTGGAGACTGATGGCACAAGGCTTGTTTTCTCATTAGGAAAGCTCCGTTCATGCGGCCTCGAAGATACCTGAAAAGCGTTGTTGTTGCCAGGGATTTAGTCACTGCCTGCCTGCTTCTGCGAGGAAAATGAGTTTTCCCGAAAGAAACCTTGTGCTTCCAGTTCCTAGTTGGAAGCTCACCCTGCTCTGCTCTATAACTAAAGTGAAAGTCAAGGGGAGCACTTGCCTCGAAGTAAGGCCCTGAATAGCCTTACAAAACGGGAGGCATGCAGCATCTCCATGAGGACTTCAACGCTGCTCTGCTTTAGTTTTTAGGTAGTAAGCTTTCCAATACTCCTAGAGACCTTGCTTCAGCACCCATTTCGGTATCAGAAAACTGCCTAGAGCCAGGAAGCTTTCGTCCTGCGTGAATGCTGCGTATCAACCTACATATTGAAGACTGATGGCACAAGGCTTGTTTGCCCATTATGAAAGCACCGTTTATGCGGCCTCGAAGATTCCTGAAAGGCTTTGTTGTTGCCGGGGTTTTAGTCAAAGCATGCATAGTTCTGATAAGATATTGAGTTTTCCCATAAGAAACCTTGTGCTTCCAGTTCCTAGTTGGAAGGTCCCCTTGCTCTGCACTGTAACTAAAGTTAAAGTCAAGGGAGCGCCAGCCTCTAGGTAAGGCCCTGAATATCCTTACAAAACGGGAGGCATGCAGCAGTTCCCTGAGGCTTTCAACGCTGTTCTGCTTTAGTTTAACGGTAGTAAGCTTTCCAAGACTCCTAAAGACCCTGCTTCAGCACCCGTTTCGATATCAGAAAATTGCCTAGAGCCAGGAAGCCCTGGTTCAGCGAGTATGCTGCGTGTCAACCTAGAAATTGGAGACTGATGGCACAAGGCCTGTTTGCCCATTATGAAAGCTCCGTTCATGTGGCCTCGAATATACCTGAAAAGCATTGCTGTTGCCAGAGTTGTAGTCACTGCCGGCATGTTTCTGAGAAGAGATTGAGTTATCCAGTAAGAAACCTTGTGCTTCCAGTTCCTAGTTGGAAGCTCACCTGCTTTGCTCTATACCTAAAGTCAAAGTCAACGTGAGCCCTAGCCTCGAAGGAAGGCCCTGATTTGCCTTGCCAAACTGGAGGCATGGAGCAGCTCCATGAGGCCTTCTTCACTGTTCTGCTTTAGTTTCACCGTAGTAAGCTTTTCAAGACTCCTAGGGACCTTGCTTTAGAAACCGTTTCAGTACCAGTATACTGAGTACAGCCAAGAAGCTCAGGGCCAGCTAAGCAACTTCTGCCCCGTAGGCCTTTTGGAACACCTCATTGTTGGCTAGAGAAAGGAAACACACTGCACTCCTCCCTGGGAGAGCCAGATGACCTCAGCTCTACACAGGATTCAGGAACACACTCCTAGACTGTCCTCCAGGCAATGGATGTAACCTCATTCCCCTAGCTGAACTCTATTGAGAAAAACACTCTGCTTCGAATCCCTTTTCACCTTTTGCACTTAGAGTCACGCATCCTCAAGGAGGTGGTCGGCTTGCATCCAAGTACAATTTAAGCACTGTTCTTGGTGTAACACTGCAGGTCTTTGGAAGAAGCACAGGCACCTGTCTCCCTCACGCATCCTTTGTTTAGGCACGTTGCTGCAGGCAGATAAGCTGTCGTAGAAAAAAGTTGAATCAGGGAAAGCCCCACTGTGTATCGTGAATCTCTTTTGACTTGTTAACATCAACATGTCCTTATGCTGCGTGTCAATCTGGAAATGTGAGACTGAGACACAGATCTTGCTTTCCCATTTTGAAAGCTCCACTCATGCAGTCTCCAAGCTACCAGAAAAGCACTGTTGTTACGGTGCTTTGAGTTACTGCCGGCATGGCTCAGAGAAGAAAATGAGTTTTCTGGAAAGAAACTTTGTGCTTCCAGTTCCAAGTTGGAAGCTCAACCTGCGCTCCTCTATACCTAAAGTGAGAGTCAACGTGAGCACCATCCTCCAAGTAAGGCCCTGATTATCCTTGCAAAGCGGGAGGCATGCAGCAGTTCCATGAGGCCTTCATCGCTGTTCTTCTTTAGTTTAGCGGTAGTAAGCTTTCCAAGACTCCTAGGAACCTTCCTTCAGCACCCGTTTCGGTAACAGAACCCCGCAGAGAGCCAGGAAGCTCTGGTCCTCCGTGTATGCTGCGTGTCAACCTAGAAATTGGAGACTGATGGCACAAGGCTTGTTTTCTCATTAGGAAAGCTCCGTTCATGCGGCCTCGAAGATACCTGAAAAGCATTGTTGTTGCCAGGGATTTAGTCACTGCCTGCCTGCTTCTGCGAGGAAAATGAGTTTTCCCGAAAGAAACCTTGTGCTTCCAGTTCCTAGTTGGAAGCTCACCCTACTCTGCTCTATAACTAAAGTGAAAGTCAAGGGGAGCACTTGCCTCGAAGTAAGGCCCTGAATAGCCTTACAAAACGGGAGGCATGCAGCATCTCCATGAGGACTTCAACGCTGCTCTGCTTTAGTTTTTAGGTAGTAAGCTTTCCAATACTCCTAGAGACCTTGCTTCAGCACCCATTTCGGTATCAGAAAACTGCCTAGAGCCAGGAAGCTTTCGTCCTGCGTGAATGCTGCGTATCAACCTACATATTGAAGACTGATGGCACAAGGCTTGTTTGCCCATTATGAAAGCACCGTTTATGCGGCCTCGAAGATTCCTGAAAGGCTTTGTTGTTGCTGGGGTTTTAGTCACTGCATGCATAGTTCTGATAAGATACTGAGTTTTCCCATAAGAAACTTTGTGCTTCCAGTTCCTAGTAGGAAGCTCCCCTTGCTCTGCACTGTAACTAAAGTTAAAGTCAAGGGAGCGCCAGCCTCTATGTAAGGCCCTGAATATCCTTACAAAACGGGAGGCATGCAGCAGTTCCCTGAGGCTTTCAACGCTGTTCTGCTTTAGTTTAACGGTAGTAAGCTTTCCAATACTCCTAGAGACCTGTCTTCAGCACCCGTTTCGGTATCAGAAAACTGCCTAGAGCCAGGAAGCTTTCGTCCTGCGTGAATGCTGCGTATCAACTTACATATTGAAGACTGATGGCACAAGGCTTGTTTGCCCATTATGAAAGCACCGTTTATGCGGCCTCGAAGATTCCTGAAAGGCTTTGTTGTTGCCGGGGTTTTAGTCAAAGCATGCATAGTTCTGATAAGATATTGAGTTTTCCCATAAGAAACCTTGTGCTTCCAGTTCCTAGTTGGAAGGTCCCCTTGCTCTGCACTGTAACTAAAGTTAAAGTCAAGGGAGCGCCAGCCTCTAGGTAAGGCCCTGAATATCCTTACAAAACGGGAGGCATGCAGCAGTTCCCTGAGGCTTTCAACGCTGTTCTGCTTTAGTTTAACGGTAGTAAGCTTTCCAAGACTCCTAAAGACCCTGCTTCAGCACCCGTTTCGATATCAGAAAATTGCCTAGAGCCAGGAAGCCCTGGTTCAGCGAGTATGCTGCGTGTCAACCTAGAAATTGGAGACTGATGGCACAAGGCCTGTTTGCCCATTATGAAAGCTCCGTTCATGTGGCCTCGAATATACCTGAAAAGCATTGCTGTTGCCAGAGTTGTAGTCACTGCCGGCATGTTTCTGAGAAGAGATTGAGTTATCCAGTAAGAAACCTTGTGCTTCCAGTTCCTAGTTGGAAGCTCACCTGCTTTGCTCTATACCTAAAGTCAAAGTCAACGTGAGCCCTAGCCTCGAAGGAAGGCCCTGATTTTCCTTGCCAAACTGGAGGCATGGAGCAGCTCCATGAGGCCTTCTTCACTGTTCTGCTTTAGTTTCACCGTAGTAAGCTTTTCAAGACTCCTAGGGACCTTGCTTTAGAAACCGTTTCAGTACCAGTATACTGAGTACAGCCAAGAAGCTCAGGGCCAGCTAAGCAACTTCTGCCCCGTAGGCCTTTTGGAACACCTCATTGTTGGCTAGAGAAAGGAAACACACTGCACTCCTCCCTGGGAGAGCCAGATGACCTCAGCTCTACACAGGATTCAGGAACACACTCCTAGACTGTCCTCCAGGCAATGGATGTAACCTCATTCCCCTAGCTGAACTCTATTGAGAAAAACACTCTGCTTCGAATCCCTTTTCACCTTTTGCACTTAGAGTCACGCATCCTCAAGGAGGTGGTCGGCTTGCATCCAAGTACAATTTAAGCACTGTTCTTGGTGTAACACTGCAGGTCTTTGGAAGAAGCACAGGCACCTGTCTCCCTCACGCATCCTTTGTTTAGGCACGTTGCTGCAGGCAGATAAGCTGTCGTAGAAAAAAGTTGAATCAGGGAAAGCCCCACTGTGTATCGTGAATCTCTTTTGACTTGTTAACATCAACATGTCCTTATGCTGCGTGTCAATCTGGAAATGTGAGACTGAGACACAGATCTTGCTTTCCCATTTTGAAAGCTCCACTCATGCAGTCTCCAAGCTACCAGAAAAGCACTGTTGTTACGGTGCTTTGAGTTACTGCCGGCATGGCTCAGAGAAGAAAATGAGTTTTCTGGAAAGAAACTTTGTGCTTCCAGTTCCAAGTTGGAAGCTCAACCTGCGCTCCTCTATACCTAAAGTGAGAGTCAACGTGAGCACCATCCTCCAAGTAAGGCCCTGATTATCCTTGCAAAGCGGGAGGCATGCAGCAGTTCCATGAGGCCTTCATCGCTGTTCTTCTTTAGTTTAGCGGTAGTAAGCTTTCCAAGACTCCTAGGAACCTTCCTTCAGCACCCGTTTCGGTAACAGAACCCCGCAGAGAGCCAGGAAGCTCTGGTCCTCCGTGTATGCTGCGTGTCAACCTAGAAATTGGAGACTGATGGCACAAGGCTTGTTTTCTCATTAGGAAAGCTCCGTTCATGCGGCCTCGAAGATACCTGAAAAGCATTGTTGTTGCCAGGGATTTAGTCACTGCCTGCCTGCTTCTGCGAGGAAAATGAGTTTTCCCGAAAGAAACCTTGTGCTTCCAGTTCCTAGTTGGAAGCTCACCCTACTCTGCTCTATAACTAAAGTGAAAGTCAAGGGGAGCACTTGCCTCGAAGTAAGGCCCTGAATAGCCTTACAAAACGGGAGGCATGCAGCATCTCCATGAGGACTTCAACGCTGCTCTGCTTTAGTTTTTAGGTAGTAAGCTTTCCAATATTCCTAGAGACCTTGCTTCAGCACCCATTTCGGTATCAGAAAACTGCCTACAGCCAGGAAGCTTTCGTTCTGCGTGAATGCTGCGTATCAACCTACATATTGAAGACTGATGGCACAAGGCTTGTTTGCCCATTATGAAAGCACCGTTTATGCGGCCTCGAAGATTCCTGAAAGGCTTTGTTGTTGCTGGGGTTTTAGTCACTGCATGCATAGTTCTGATAAGATACTGAGTTTACCCATAAGAAACTTTGTGCTTCCAGTTCCTAGTAGGAAGCTCCCCTTGCTCTGCACTGTAACTAAAGTTAAAGTCAAGGGAGCGCCAGCCTCTATGTAAGGCCCTGAATATCCTTACAAAACGGGAGGCATGCAGCAGTTCCCTGAGGCTTTCAACGCTGTTCTGCTTTAGTTTAACGGTAGTAAGCTTTCCAATACTCCTAGAGACCTGTCTTCAGCACCCATTTCGGTATCAGAAAACTGCCTAGAGCCAGGAAGCTTTCGTCCTGCGTGAATGCTGCGTATCAACTTACATATTGAAGACTGATGGCACAAGGCTTGTTTGCCCATTATGAAAGCACCGTTTATGCGGCCTCGCAGATTCCTGAAAGGCTTTGTTGTTGCCGGGGTTTTAGTCAAAGCATGCATAGTTCTGATAAGATATTGAGTTTTCCCATAAGAAACCTTGTGCTTCCAGTTCCTAGTTGGAAGGTCCCCTTGCTCTGCACTGTAACTAAAGTTAAAGTCAAGGGAGCGCCAGCCTCTAGGTAAGGCCCTGAATTTCCTTACAAAACGGGAGGCATGCAGCAGTTCCCTGAGGCTTTCAACGCTGTTCTGCTTTAGTTTAACGGTAGTAAGCTTTCCAAGACTCCTAAAGACCCTGCTTCAGCACCCGTTTCGATATCAGAAAATTGCCTAGAGCCAGGAAGCCCTGGTTCAGCGAGTATGCTGCGTGTCAACATAGAAATTGGAGACTGATGGCACAAGGCCTATTTGCCCATTATGAAAGCTCCGTTCATGTGGCCTCGTATATACCTGGAAAGCATTGCTGTTGCCAGAGTTGTAGTCACTGCCGGCATGTTTCTGAGAAGATATTGAGTTATCCCATAAGAAACCTTGTGCTTCCAGTTCCTAGTTGGAAGCTCACCCTGCTCTGCTCTATACCTAAAGTCAAAGTCAACGTGAGCCCTAGCCTCGAAGGAAGGCCCTGATTTGCCTTGCCAAACTGGAGGCATGGAGCAGCTCCATGAGGCCTTCTTCACTGTTCTGCTTTAGTTTCACCGTAGTAAGCTTTTCAAGACTCCTAGGGACCTTGCTTTAGAAACCGTTTCAGTACCAGTATACTGAGTACAGCCAAGAAGCTCAGGGCCAGCTAAGCAACTTCTGCCCCGTAGGCCTTTTGGAACACCTCATTGTTGGCTAGAGAAAGGCAACACACTGCACTCCTCCCTGGGAGAGCCAGATGACCTCAGCTCTACACAGGATTCAGGAACACACTCCTAGACTGTCCTCCAGGCAATGGATGTAACCTCATTCCCCTAGCTGAACTCTATTGAGAAAAACACTCTGCTTCGAATCCCTTTTCACCTTTTGCACTTAGAGTCACGCATCCTCAAGGAGGTGGTCGGCTTGCATCCAAGTACAATTTAAGCACTGTTCTTGGTGTAACACTGCAGGTCTTTGGAAGAAGCACAGGCACCTGTCTCCCTCACGCATCCTTTGTTTAGGCACGTTGCTGCAGGCAGATAAGCTGTCGTAGAAAAAAGTTGAATCAGGGAAAGCCCCACTGTGTATCGTGAATCTCTTTTGACTTGTTAACATCAACATGTCCTTATGCTGCGTGTCAATCTGGAAATGTGAGACTGAGACACAGATCTTGCTTTCCCATTTTGAAAGCTCCACTCATGCAGTCTCCAAGCTACCAGAAAAGCACTGTTGTTACGGTGCTTTGAGTTACTGCCGGCATGGCTCAGAGAAGAAAATGAGTTTTCTGGAATGAAACTTTGTGCTTCCAGTTCCAAGTTGGAAGCTCAACCTGCGCTCCTCTATACCTAAAGTGAGAGTCAACGTGAGCACCATCCTCCAAGTAAGGCCCTGATTATCCTTGCAAAGCGGGAGGCATGCAGCAGTTCCATGAGGCCTTCATCGCTGTTCTTCTTTAGTTTAGCGGTAGTAAGCTTTCCAAGACTCCTAGGAACCTTCCTTCAGCACCCGTTTCGGTAACAGAACCCCGCAGAGAGCCAGGAAGCTCTGGTCCTCCGTGTATGCTGCGTGTCAACCTAGAAATTGGAGACTGATGGCACAAGGCTTGTTTTCTCATTAGGAAAGCTCCGTTCATGCGGCCTCGAAGATACCTGAAAAGCATTGTTGTTGCCAGGGATTTAGTCACTGCCTGCCTGCTTCTGCGAGGAAAATGAGTTTTCCCGAAAGAAACCTTGTGCTTCCAGTTCCTAGTTGGAAGCTCACCCTGCTCTGCTCTATAACTAAAGTGAAAGTCAAGGGGAGCACTTGCCTCGAAGTAAGGCCCTGAATAGCCTTACAAAACGGGAGGCATGCAGCATCTCCATGAGGACTTCAACGCTGCTCTGCTTTAGTTTTTAGGTAGTAAGCTTTCCAATACTCCTAGAGACCTTGCTTCAGCACCCATTTCGGTATCAGAAAACTGCCTAGAGCCAGGAAGCTTTCGTCCTGCGTGAATGCTGCGTATCAACCTACATATTGAAGACTGATGGCACAAGGCTTGTTTGCCCATTATGAAAGCACCGTTTATGCGGCCTCGAAGATTCCTGAAAGGCTTTGTTGTTGCTGGGGTTTTAGTCACTGCATGCATAGTTCTGATAAGATACTGAGTTTTCCCATAAGAAACTTTGTGCTTCCAGTTCCTAGTAGGAAGCTCCCCTTGCTCTGCACTGTAACTAAAGTTAAAGTCAAGGGAGCGCCAGCCTCTATGTAAGGCCCTGAATATCCTTACAAAACGGGAGGCATGCAGCAGTTCCCTGAGGCTTTCAACGCTGTTCTGCTTTAGTTTAACGGTAGTAAGCTTTCCAAGTCTCCTAAAGACCCTGCTTCAGCACCCGTTTCGGTATCAGAAAATTGCCTAGAGCCAGGAAGCCCTGGTTCAGCGAATATGCTGCGTGTCAACCTAGAAATTGGAGACTGATGGCACAAGGCCTGTTTGCCCATTATGAAAGCTCCGTTCATGTGGCCTCGAATATACCTGAAAAGCATTGCTGTTGCCAGAGTTGTAGTCACTGCCGGCATGTTTCTGAGAAGAGATTGAGTTATCCAGTAAGAAACCTTGTGCTTCCAGTTCCTAGTTGGAAGCTCACCTGCTTTGCTCTATACCTAAAGTCAAAGTCAACGTGAGCCCTAGCCTCGAAGGAAGTCCCTGATTTCCCTTGCCAAACGGGAGGCATGGAGCAGCTCCATGAGGCCTTCTTCACTGTTCTGCTTTAGTTTCACCGTAGTAAGCTTTCCCAGACTCCTAGGGACCTTGCTTTAGAAACAGTTTCAGTACCAGTATACTGAGTAGAGCCAAGAAGCTCAGGGCCAGCTAAGCTACTTCTGCCCCGTAGGCCTTTTGGAACACCTCAGTGTTGGCTAGAGAAAGGCAACACACTGCACTCCTCCCTGGGAAAGCCAGATGACCTCAGCTCTACACAGGATTCAGCAACACACTTCTAGACTGTCCTCCATGCAATGGATGTAACCTCATTCCCCTAGCTGAAATCTATTGAGAAAAACACTCTGCTTCGAATCCCTTTTCACCTTTTACACTTAGAGTCACGCATCCGGAAGGAGCTGGTCGGCTTGCATCCAAGTACAATTTAAGCACTGTTCTTGGTGTAACACTGCAGGTCTTTGGAGGAAGCACAGGCACCTGTCTCCCTCACGCATCCTTTGTTTAGGCACTTTGCTGCAGGCAGATAAGCTGTCGTAGAAAAAAGTTGAATCAGGGAAAGCCCCACTGGGTATCGTGAATCTCTTTTGACTTGTTAACATCAACATGTCCTTATGCTGCGTGTCAATCTGGAAATGTGAGACTGAGACACAGATCTTGCTTTCCTATTTTGAAAGCTCCACTCATGCAGTCTCGAAGCTACCAGAAAAGCACTGTTGTTACGGTGCTTTGAGTTACTGCCGGCATGGCTCAGAGAAGAAAATGAGTTTTCTGGAAAGAAACTTTGTGCTTCCAGTTCCAAGTTGGAAGCTCAACCTGCGCTCCTCTATACCAAAAGTGAGAGTCAACGTGAGCACCAACCTCCAAGTAAGGCCCTGATTATCCTTGCAAAGCAGGAAGCATGCAGCAGTTCCATGAGGCCTTCATCACTGTTCTTCTTTAGTTTAGCGGTAGTAAGCTTTCCAAGACTCCTAGGAACCTTCCTTCAGCACCCGTTTCGGTAACAGAAAACTGCAGAGAGCCAGGAAGCTCTGGTCCTCCGTGTATGCTGCGTGTCAACCTAGAAATTGGAGACTGATGGCACAAGGCTTGTTTTCTCATTAGGAAAGCTCCGTTCATGCGGCCTCGAAGATACCTGAAAAGCGTTGTTGTTGCCAGGGATTTAGTCACTGCCTGCCTGCTTCTGCGAGGAAAATGAGTTTTCCCGAAAGAAACCTTGTGCTTCCAGTTCCTAGTTGGAAGCTCACCCTGCTCTGCTCTATAACTAAAGTGAAAGTCAAGGGGAGCACTTGCCTCGAAGTAAGGCCCTGAATAGCCTTACAAAACGGGAGGCATGCAGCATCTCCATGAGGACTTCAACGCTGCTCTGCTTTAGTTTTTAGGTAGTAAGCTTTCCAATACTCCTAGAGACCTTGCTTCAGCACCCATTTCGGTATCAGAAAACTGCCTAGAGCCAGGAAGCTTTCGTCCTGCGTGAATGCTGCGTATCAACCTACATATTGAAGACTGATGGCACAAGGCTTGTTTGCCCATTATGAAAGCACCGTTTATGCGGCCTCGAAGATTCCTGAAAGGCTTTGTTGTTGCTGGGGTTTTAGTCACTGCATGCATAGTTCTGATAAGATACTGAGTTTTCCCATAAGAAACTTTGTGCTTCCAGTTCCTAGTAGGAAGCTCCCCTTGCTCTGCACTGTAACTAAAGTTAAAGTCAAGGGAGCGCCAGCCTCTATGTAAGGCCCTGAATATCCTTACAAAACGGGAGGCATGCAGCAGTTCCCTGAGGCTTTCAACGCTGTTCTGCTTTAGTTTAACGGTAGTAAGCTTTCCAATACTCCTAGAGACCTGTCTTCAGCACCCGTTTCGGTATCAGAAAACTGCCTAGAGCCAGGAAGCTTTCGTCCTGCGTGAATGCTGCGTATCAACTTACATATTGAAGACTGATGGCACAAGGCTTGTTTGCCCATTATGAAAGCACCGTTTATGCGGCCTCGAAGATTCCTGAAAGGCTTTGTTGTTGCCGGGGTTTTAGTCAAAGCATGCATAGTTCTGATAAGATATTGAGTTTTCCCATAAGAAACCTTGTGCTTCCAGTTCCTAGTTGGAAGGTCCCCTTGCTCTGCACTGTAACTAAAGTTAAAGTCAAGGGAGCGCCAGCCTCTAGGTAAGGCCCTGAATATCCTTACAAAACGGGAGGCATGCAGCAGTTCCCTGAGGCTTTCAACGCTGTTCTGCTTTAGTTTAACGGTAGTAAGCTTTCCAAGACTCCTAAAGACCCTGCTTCAGCACCCGTTTCGATATCAGAAAATTGCCTAGAGCCAGGAAGCCCTGGTTCAGCGAGTATGCTGCGTGTCAACCTAGAAATTGGAGACTGATGGCACAAGGCCTGTTTGCCCATTATGAAAGCTCCGTTCATGTGGCCTCGAATATACCTGAAAAGCATTGCTGTTGCCAGAGTTGTAGTCACTGCCGGCATGTTTCTGAGAAGAGATTGAGTTATCCAGTAAGAAACCTTGTGCTTCCAGTTCCTAGTTGGAAGCTCACCTGCTTTGCTCTATACCTAAAGTCAAAGTCAACGTGAGCCCTAGCCTCGAAGGAAGGCCCTGATTTGCCTTGCCAAACTGGAGGCATGGAGCAGCTCCATGAGGCCTTCTTCACTGTTCTGCTTTAGTTTCACCGTAGTAAGCTTTTCAAGACTCCTAGGGACCTTGCTTTAGAAACCGTTTCAGTACCAGTATACTGAGTACAGCCAAGAAGCTCAGGGCCAGCTAAGCAACTTCTGCCCCGTAGGCCTTTTGGAACACCTCATTGTTGGCTAGAGAAAGGAAACACACTGCACTCCTCCCTGGGAGAGCCAGATGACCTCAGCTCTACACAGGATTCAGGAACACACTCCTAGACTGTCCTCCAGGCAATGGATGTAACCTCATTCCCCTAGCTGAACTCTATTGAGAAAAACACTCTGCTTCGAATCCCTTTTCACCTTTTGCACTTAGAGTCACGCATCCTCAAGGAGGTGGTCGGCTTGCATCCAAGTACAATTTAAGCACTGTTCTTGGTGTAACACTGCAGGTCTTTGGAAGAAGCACAGGCACCTGTCTCCCTCACGCATCCTTTGTTTAGGCACGTTGCTGCAGGCAGATAAGCTGTCGTAGAAAAAAGTTGAATCAGGGAAAGCCCCACTGTGTATCGTGAATCTCTTTTGACTTGTTAACATCAACATGTCCTTATGCTGCGTGTCAATCTGGAAATGTGAGACTGAGACACAGATCTTGCTTTCCCATTTTGAAAGCTCCACTCATGCAGTCTCCAAGCTACCAGAAAAGCACTGTTGTTACGGTGCTTTGAGTTACTGCCGGCATGGCTCAGAGAAGAAAATGAGTTTTCTGGAAAGAAACTTTGTGCTTCCAGTTCCAAGTTGGAAGCTCAACCTGCGCTCCTCTATACCTAAAGTGAGAGTCAACGTGAGCACCATCCTCCAAGTAAGGCCCTGATTATCCTTGCAAAGCGGGAGGCATGCAGCAGTTCTATGAGGCCTTCATCGCTGTTCTTCTTTAGTTTAGCGGTAGTAAGCTTTCCAAGACTCCTAGGAACCTTCCTTCAGCACCCGTTTCGGTAACAGAACCCCGCAGAGAGCCAGGAAGCTCTGGTCCTCCGTGTATGCTGCGTGTCAACCTAGAAATTGGAGACTGATGGCACAAGGCTTGTTTTCTCATTAGGAAAGCTCCGTTCATGCGGCCTCGAAGATACCTGAAAAGCGTTGTTGTTGCCAGGGATTTAGTCACTGCCTGCCTGCTTCTGCGAGGAAAATGAGTTTTCCCGAAAGAAACCTTGTGCTTCCAGTTCGTAGTTGGAAGCTCACCCTGCTCTGCTCTATAACTAAAGTGAAAGTCAAGGGGAGCACTTGCCTCGAAGTAAGGCCCTGAATAGCCTTACAAAACGGGAGGCATGCAGCATCTCCATGAGGACTTCAACGCTGCTCTGCTTTAGTTTTTAGGTAGTAAGCTTTCCAATACTCCTAGAGACCTTGCTTCAGCACCCATTTCGGTATCAGAAAACTGCCTAGAGCCAGGAAGCTTTCGTCCTGCGTGAATGCTGCGTATCAACCTACATATTGAAGACTGATGGCACAAGGCTTGTTTGCCCATTATGAAAGCACCGTTTATGCGGCCTCGAAGATTCCTGAAAGGCTTTGTTGTTGCTGGGGTTTTAGTCACTGCATGCATAGTTCTGATAAGATACTGAGTTTTCCCATAAGAAACTTTGTGCTTCCAGTTCCTAGTAGGAAGCTCCCCTTGCTCTGCACTGTAACTAAAGTTAAAGTCAAGGGAGCGCCAGCCTCTATGTAAGGCCCTGAATATCCTTACAAAACGGGAGGCATGCAGCAGTTCCCTGAGGCTTTCAACGCTGTTCTGCTTTAGTTTAACGGTAGTAAGCTTTCCAATACTCCTAGAGACCTGTCTTCAGCACCCGTTTCGGTATCAGAAAACTGCCTAGAGCCAGGAAGCTTTCGTCCTGCGTGAATGCTGCGTATCAACTTACATATTGAAGACTGATGGCACAAGGCTTGTTTGCCCATTATGAAAGCACCGTTTATGCGGCCTCGAAGATTCCTGAAAGGCTTTGTTGTTGCCGGGGTTTTAGTCAAAGCATGCATAGTTCTGATAAGATATTGCGTTTTCCCATAAGAAACCTTGTGCTTCCAGTTCCTAGTTGGAAGGTCCCCTTGCTCTGCACTGTAACTAAAGTTAAAGTCAAGGGAGCGCCAGCCTCTAGGTAAGGCCCTGAATATCCTTACAAAACGGGAGGCATGCAGCAGTTCCCTGAGGCTTTCAACGCTGTTCTGCTTTAGTTTAACGGTAGTAAGCTTTCCAAGACTCCTAAAGACCCTGCTTCAGCACCCGTTTCGATATCAGAAAATTGCCTAGAGCCAGGAAGCCCTGGTTCAGCGAGTATGCTGCGTGTCAACCTAGAAATTGGAGACTGATGGCACAAGGCCTGTTTGCCCATTATGAAAGCTCCGTTCATGTGGCCTCGAATATACCTGAAAAGCATTGCTGTTGCCAGAGTTGTAGTCACTGCCGGCATGTTTCTGAGAAGAGATTGAGTTATCCAGTAAGAAACCTTGTGCTTCCAGTTCCTAGTTGGAAGCTCACCTGCTTTGCTCTATACCTAAAGTCAAAGTCAACGTGAGCCCTAGCCTCGAAGGAAGGCCCTGATTTTCCTTGCCAAACTGGAGGCATGGAGCAGCTCCATGAGGCCTTCTTCACTGTTCTGCTTTAGTTTCACCGTAGTAAGCTTTTCAAGACTCCTAGGGACCTTGCTTTAGAAACCGTTTCAGTACCAGTATACTGAGTACAGCCAAGAAGCTCAGGGCCAGCTAAGCAACTTCTGCCCCGTAGGCCTTTTGGAACACCTCAGTGTTGGCTAGAGAAAGGCAACACACTGCACTCCTCCCTGGGAAAGCCAGATGACCTCAGCTCTACACAGGATTCAGGAACACACTTCTAGACTGTCCTCCATGCAATGGATGTAACCTCATTCCCCTAGCTGAAATCTATTGAGAAAAACACTCTGCTTCGAATCCCTTTTCACCTTTTACACTTAGAGTCACGCATCCTGAAGGAGCTGGTCGGCTTGCATCCAAGTACAATTTAAGCACTGTTCTTGGTGTAACACTGCAGGTCTTTGGAGGAAGCACAGGCACCTGTCTCCCTCACGCATCCTTTGTTTAGGCACTTTGCTGCAGGCAGATAAGCTGTCGTAGAAAAAAGTTGAATCAGGGAAAGCCCCACTGGGTATCGTGAATCTCTTTTGACTTGTTAACATCAACATGTCCTTATGCTGCGTGTCAATCTGGAAATGTGAGACTGAGACACAGATCTTGCTTTCCTATTTTGAAAGCTCCACTCATGCAGTCTCGAAGCTACCAGAAAAGCACTGTTGTTACGGTGCTTTGAGTTACTGCCGGCATGGCTCAGAGAAGAAAATGAGTTTTCTGGAAAGAAACTTTGTGCTTCCAGTTCCAAGTTGGAAGCTCAACCTGCGCTCCTCTATACCAAAAGTGAGAGTCAACGTGAGCACCAACCTCCAAGTAAGGCCCTGATTATCCTTGCAAAGCAGGAAGCATGCAGCAGTTCCATGAGGCCTTCATCACTGTTCTTCTTTAGTTTAGCGGTAGTAAGCTTTCCAAGACTCCTAGGAACCTTCCTTCAGCACCCGTTTCGGTAACAGAACCCCGCAGAGAGCCAGGAAGCTCTGGTCCTCCGTGTATGCTGCGTGTCAACCTAGAAATTGGAGACTGATGGCACAAGGCTTGTTTTCTCATTAGGAAAGCTCCGTTCATGCGGCCTCGAAGATACCTGAAAAGCATTGTTGTTCCAAGGGATTTAGTCACTGCCTGCCTGCTTCTGCGAGGAAAATGAGTTTTCCCGAAAGAAACCTTGTGCTTCCAGTTCCTAGTTGGAAGCTCACCCTGCTCTGCTCTATAACTAAAGTGAAAGTCAAGGGGAGCACTTGCCTCGAAGTAAGGCCCTGAATAGCCTTACAAAACGGGAGGCATGCAGCATCTCCATGAGGACTTCAACGCTGCTCTGCTTTAGTTTTTAGGTAGTAAGCTTTCCAATACTCCTAGAGACCTTGCTTCAGCACCCATTTCGGTATCAGAAAACTGCCTAGAGCCAGGAAGCTTTCGTCCTGCGTGAATGCTGCGTATCAACCTACATATTGAAGACTGATGGCACAAGGCTTGTTTGCCCATTATGAAAGCACCGTTTATGCGGCCTCGAAGATTCCTGAAAGGCTTTGTTGTTGCTGGGGTTTTAGTCACTGCATGCATAGTTCTGATAAGATACTGAGTTTTCCCATAAGAAACTTTGTGCTTCCAGTTCCTAGTAGGAAGCTCCCCTTGCTCTGCACTGTAACTAAAGTTAAAGTCAAGGGAGCGCCAGCCTCTATGTAAGGCCCTGAATATCCTTACAAAACGGGAGGCATGCAGCAGTTCCCTGAGGCTTTCAACGCTGTTCTGCTTTAGTTTAACGGTAGTAAGCTTTCCAATACTCCTAGAGACCTGTCTTCAGCACCCGTTTCGGTATCAGAAAACTGCCTAGAGCCAGGAAGCTTTCGTCCTGCGTGAATGCTGCGTATCAACTTACATATTGAAGACTGATGGCACAAGGCTTGTTTGCCCATTATGAAAGCACCGTTTATGCGGCCTCGAAGATTCCTGAAAGGCTTTGTTGTTGCCGGGGTTTTAGTCAAAGCATGCATAGTTCTGATAAGATATTGAGTTTTCCCATAAGAAACCTTGTGCTTCCAGTTCCTAGTTGGAAGGTCCCCTTGCTCTGCACTGTAACTAAAGTTAAAGTCAAGGGAGCGCCAGCCTCTAGGTAAGGCCCTGAATATCCTTACAAAACGGGAGGCATGCAGCAGTTCCCTGAGGCTTTCAACGCTGTTCTGCTTTAGTTTAACGGTAGTAAGCTTTCCAAGACTCCTAAAGACCCTGCTTCAGCACCCGTTTCGATATCAGAAAATTGCCTAGAGCCAGGAAGCCCTGGTTCAGCGAGTATGCTGCGTGTCAACCTAGAAATTGGAGACTGATGGCACAAGGCCTGTTTGCCCATTATGAAAGCTCCGTTCATGTGGCCTCGAATATACCTGAAAAGCATTGCTGTTGCCAGAGTTGTAGTCACTGCCGGCATGTTTCTGAGAAGAGATTGAGTTATCCAGTAAGAAACCTTGTGCTTCCAGTTCCTAGTTGGAAGCTCACCTGCTTTGCTCTATACCTAAAGTCAAAGTCAACGTGAGCCCTAGCCTCGAAGGAAGGCCCTGATTTGCCTTGCCAAACTGGAGGCATGGAGCAGCTCCATGAGGCCTTCTTCACTGTTCTGCTTTAGTTTCACCGTAGTAAGCTTTTCAAGACTCCTAGGGACCTTGCTTTAGAAACCGTTTCAGTACCAGTATACTGAGTACAGCCAAGAAGCTCAGGGCCAGCTAAGCAACTTCTGCCCCGTAGGCCTTTTGGAACACCTCATTGTTGGCTAGAGAAAGGAAACACACTGCACTCCTCCCTGGGAGAGCCAGATGACCTCAGCTCTACACAGGATTCAGGAACACACTCCTAGACTGTCCTCCAGGCAATGGATGTAACCTCATTCCCCTAGCTGAACTCTATTGAGAAAAACACTCTGCTTCGAATCCCTTTTCACCTTTTGCACTTAGAGTCACGCATCCTCAAGGAGGTGGTCGGCTTGCATCCAAGTACAATTTAAGCACTGTTCTTGGTGTAACACTGCAGGTCTTTGGAAGAAGCACAGGCACCTGTCTCCCTCACGCATCCTTTGTTTAGGCACGTTGCTGCAGGCAGATAAGCTGTCGTAGAAAAAAGTTGAATCAGGGAAAGCCCCACTGTGTATCGTGAATCTCTTTTGACTTGTTAACATCAACATGTCCTTATGCTGCGTGTCAATCTGGAAATGTGAGACTGAGACACAGATCTTGCTTTCCCATTTTGAAAGCTCCACTCATGCAGTCTCCAAGCTACCAGAAAAGCACTGTTGTTACGGTGCTTTGAGTTACTGCCGGCATGGCTCAGAGAAGAAAATGAGTTTTCTGGAAAGAAACTTTGTGCTTCCAGTTCCAAGTTGGAAGCTCAACCTGCGCTCCTCTATACCAAAAGTGAGAGTCAACGTGAGCACCAACCTCCAAGTAAGGCCCTGATTATCCTTGCAAAGCAGGAAGCATGCAGCAGTTCCATGAGGCCTTCATCACTGTTCTTCTTTAGTTTAGCGGTAGTAAGCTTTCCAAGACTCCTAGGAACCTTCCTTCAGCACCCGTTTCGGTAACAGAAAACTGCAGAGAGCCAGGAAGCTCTGGTCCTCCGTGTATGCTGCGTGTCAACCTAGAAATTGGAGACTGATGGCACAAGGCTTGTTTTCTCATTAGGAAAGCTCCGTTCATGCGGCCTCGAAGATACCTGAAAAGCGTTGTTGTTGCCAGGGATTTAGTCACTGCCTGCCTGCTTCTGCGAGGAAAATGAGTTTTCCCGAAAGAAACCTTGTGCTTCCAGTTCCTAGTTGGAAGCTCACCCTGCTCTGCTCTATAACTAAAGTGAAAGTCAAGGGGAGCACTTGCCTCGAAGTAAGGCCCTGAATAGCCTTACAAAACGGGAGGCATGCAGCATCTCCATGAGGACTTCAACGCTGCTCTGCTTTAGTTTTTAGGTAGTAAGCTTTCCAATATTCCTAGAGACCTTGCTTCAGCACCCATTTCGGTATCAGAAAACTGCCTACAGCCAGGAAGCTTTCGTTCTGCGTGAATGCTGCGTATCAACCTACATATTGAAGACTGATGGCACAAGGCTTGTTTGCCCATTATGAAAGCACCGTTTATGCGGCCTCGAAGATTCCTGAAAGGCTTTGTTGTTGCTGGGGTTTTAGTCACTGCATGCATAGTTCTGATAAGATACTGAGTTTTCCCATAAGAAACTTTGTGCTTCCAGTTCCTAGTAGGAAGCTCCCCTTGCTCTGCACTGTAACTAAAGTTAAAGTCAAGGGAGCGCCAGCCTCTATGTAAGGCCCTGAATATCCTTACAAAACGGGAGGCATGCAGCAGTTCCCTGAGGCTTTCAACGCTGTTCTGCTTTAGTTTAACGGTAGTAAGCTTTCCAATACTCCTAGAGACCTGTCTTCAGCACCCGTTTCGGTATCAGAAAACTGCCTAGAGCCAGGAAGCTTTCGTCCTGCGTGAATGCTGCGTATCAACTTACATATTGAAGACTGATGGCACAAGGCTTGTTTGCCCATTATGAAAGCACCGTTTATGCGGCCTCGAAGATTCCTGAAAGGCTTTGTTGTTGCCGGGGTTTTAGTCAAAGCATGCATAGTTCTGATAAGATATTGCGTTTTCCCATAAGAAACCTTGTGCTTCCAGTTCCTAGTTGGAAGGTCCCCTTGCTCTGCACTGTAACTAAAGTTAAAGTCAAGGGAGCGCCAGCCTCTAGGTAAGGCCCTGAATATCCTTACAAAACGGGAGGCATGCAGCAGTTCCCTGAGGCTTTCAACGCTGTTCTGCTTTAGTTTAACGGTAGTAAGCTTTCCAAGACTCCTAAAGACCCTGCTTCAGCACCCGTTTCGATATCAGAAAATTGCCTAGAGCCAGGAAGCCCTGGTTCAGCGAGTATGCTGCGTGTCAACCTAGAAATTGGAGACTGATGGCACAAGGCCTGTTTGCCCATTATGAAAGCTCCGTTCATGTGGCCTCGAATATACCTGAAAAGCATTGCTGTTGCCAGAGTTGTAGTCACTGCCGGCATGTTTCTGAGAAGAGATTGAGTTATCCAGTAAGAAACCTTGTGCTTCCAGTTCCTAGTTGGAAGCTCACCTGCTTTGCTCTATACCTAAAGTCAAAGTCAACGTGAGCCCTAGCCTCGAAGGAAGGCCCTGATTTTCCTTGCCAAACTGGAGGCATGGAGCAGCTCCATGAGGCCTTCTTCACTGTTCTGCTTTAGTTTCACCGTAGTAAGCTTTTCAAGACTCCTAGGGACCTTGCTTTAGAAACCGTTTCAGTACCAGTATACTGAGTACAGCCAAGAAGCTCAGGGCCAGCTAAGCAACTTCTGCCCCGTAGGCCTTTTGGAACACCTCAGTGTTGGCTAGAGAAAGGCAACACACTGCACTCCTCCCTGGGAAAGCCAGATGACCTCAGCTCTACACAGGATTCAGGAACACACTTCTAGACTGTCCTCCATGCAATGGATGTAACCTCATTCCCCTAGCTGAAATCTATTGAGAAAAACACTCTGCTTCGAATCCCTTTTCACCTTTTACACTTAGAGTCACGCATCCTGAAGGAGCTGGTCGGCTTGCATCCAAGTACAATTTAAGCACTGTTCTTGGTGTAACACTGCAGGTCTTTGGAGGAAGCACAGGCACCTGTCTCCCTCACGCATCCTTTGTTTAGGCACTTTGCTGCAGGCAGATAAGCTGTCGTAGAAAAAAGTTGAATCAGGGAAAGCCCCACTGGGTATCGTGAATCTCTTTTGACTTGTTAACATCAACATGTCCTTATGCTGCGTGTCAATCTGGAAATGTGAGACTGAGACACAGATCTTGCTTTCCTATTTTGAAAGCTCCACTCATGCAGTCTCGAAGCTACCAGAAAAGCACTGTTGTTACGGTGCTTTGAGTTACTGCCGGCATGGCTCAGAGAAGAAAATGAGTTTTCTGGAAAGAAACTTTGTGCTTCCAGTTCCAAGTTGGAAGCTCAACCTGCGCTCCTCTATACCAAAAGTGAGAGTCAACGTGAGCACCAACCTCCAAGTAAGGCCCTGATTATCCTTGCAAAGCAGGAAGCATGCAGCAGTTCCATGAGGCCTTCATCACTGTTCTTCTTTAGTTTAGCGGTAGTAAGCTTTCCAAGACTCCTAGGAACCTTCCTTCAGCACCCGTTTCGGTAACAGAACCCCGCAGAGAGCCAGGAAGCTCTGGTCCTCCGTGTATGCTGCGTGTCAACCTAGAAATTGGAGACTGATGGCACAAGGCTTGTTTTCTCATTAGGAAAGCTCCGTTCATGCGGCCTCGAAGATACCTGAAAAGCATTGTTGTTCCAAGGGATTTAGTCACTGCCTGCCTGCTTCTGCGAGGAAAATGAGTTTTCCCGAAAGAAACCTTGTGCTTCCAGTTCCTAGTTGGAAGCTCACCCTGCTCTGCTCTATAACTAAAGTGAAAGTCAAGGGGAGCACTTGCCTCGAAGTAAGGCCCTGAATAGCCTTACAAAACGGGAGGCATGCAGCATCTCCATGAGGACTTCAACGCTGCTCTGCTTTAGTTTTTAGGTAGTAAGCTTTCCAATACTCCTAGAGACCTTGCTTCAGCACCCATTTCGGTATCAGAAAACTGCCTAGAGCCAGGAAGCTTTCGTCCTGCGTGAATGCTGCGTATCAACCTACATATTGAAGACTGATGGCACAAGGCTTGTTTGCCCATTATGAAAGCACCGTTTATGCGGCCTCGAAGATTCCTGAAAGGCTTTGTTGTTGCTGGGGTTTTAGTCACTGCATGCATAGTTCTGATAAGATACTGAGTTTTCCCATAAGAAACTTTGTGCTTCCAGTTCCTAGTAGGAAGCTCCCCTTGCTCTGCACTGTAACTAAAGTTAAAGTCAAGGGAGCGCCAGCCTCTATGTAAGGCCCTGAATATCCTTACAAAACGGGAGGCATGCAGCAGTTCCCTGAGGCTTTCAACGCTGTTCTGCTTTAGTTTAACGGTAGTAAGCTTTCCAATACTCCTAGAGACCTGTCTTCAGCACCCGTTTCGGTATCAGAAAACTGCCTAGAGCCAGGAAGCTTTCGTCCTGCGTGAATGCTGCGTATCAACTTACATATTGAAGACTGATGGCACAAGGCTTGTTTGCCCATTATGAAAGCACCGTTTATGCGGCCTCGAAGATTCCTGAAAGGCTTTGTTGTTGCCGGGGTTTTAGTCAAAGCATGCATAGTTCTGATAAGATATTGAGTTTTCCCATAAGAAACCTTGTGCTTCCAGTTCCTAGTTGGAAGGTCCCCTTGCTCTGCACTGTAACTAAAGTTAAAGTCAAGGGAGCGCCAGCCTCTAGGTAAGGCCCTGAATATCCTTACAAAACGGGAGGCATGCAGCAGTTCCCTGAGGCTTTCAACGCTGTTCTGCTTTAGTTTAACGGTAGTAAGCTTTCCAAGACTCCTAAAGACCCTGCTTCAGCACCCGTTTCGATATCAGAAAATTGCCTAGAGCCAGGAAGCCCTGGTTCAGCGAGTATGCTGCGTGTCAACCTAGAAATTGGAGACTGATGGCACAAGGCCTGTTTGCCCATTATGAAAGCTCCGTTCATGTGGCCTCGAATATACCTGAAAAGCATTGCTGTTGCCAGAGTTGTAGTCACTGCCGGCATGTTTCTGAGAAGAGATTGAGTTATCCAGTAAGAAACCTTGTGCTTCCAGTTCCTAGTTGGAAGCTCACCTGCTTTGCTCTATACCTAAAGTCAAAGTCAACGTGAGCCCTAGCCTCGAAGGAAGGCCCTGATTTGCCTTGCCAAACTGGAGGCATGGAGCAGCTCCATGAGGCCTTCTTCACTGTTCTGCTTTAGTTTCACCGTAGTAAGCTTTTCAAGACTCCTAGGGACCTTGCTTTAGAAACCGTTTCAGTACCAGTATACTGAGTACAGCCAAGAAGCTCAGGGCCAGCTAAGCAACTTCTGCCCCGTAGGCCTTTTGGAACACCTCATTGTTGGCTAGAGAAAGGAAACACACTGCACTCCTCCCTGGGAGAGCCAGATGACCTCAGCTCTACACAGGATTCAGGAACACACTCCTAGACTGTCCTCCAGGCAATGGATGTAACCTCATTCCCCTAGCTGAACTCTATTGAGAAAAACACTCTGCTTCGAATCCCTTTTCACCTTTTGCACTTAGAGTCACGCATCCTCAAGGAGGTGGTCGGCTTGCATCCAAGTACAATTTAAGCACTGTTCTTGGTGTAACACTGCAGGTCTTTGGAAGAAGCACAGGCACCTGTCTCCCTCACGCATCCTTTGTTTAGGCACGTTGCTGCAGGCAGATAAGCTGTCGTAGAAAAAAGTTGAATCAGGGAAAGCCCCACTGTGTATCGTGAATCTCTTTTGACTTGTTAACATCAACATGTCCTTATGCTGCGTGTCAATCTGGAAATGTGAGACTGAGACACAGATCTTGCTTTCCCATTTTGAAAGCTCCACTCATGCAGTCTCCAAGCTACCAGAAAAGCACTGTTGTTACGGTGCTTTGAGTTACTGCCGGCATGGCTCAGAGAAGAAAATGAGTTTTCTGGAAAGAAACTTTGTGCTTCCAGTTCCAAGTTGGAAGCTCAACCTGCGCTCCTCTATACCAAAAGTGAGAGTCAACGTGAGCACCAACCTCCAAGTAAGGCCCTGATTATCCTTGCAAAGCAGGAAGCATGCAGCAGTTCCATGAGGCCTTCATCACTGTTCTTCTTTAGTTTAGCGGTAGTAAGCTTTCCAAGACTCCTAGGAACCTTCCTTCAGCACCCGTTTCGGTAACAGAAAACTGCAGAGAGCCAGGAAGCTCTGGTCCTCCGTGTATGCTGCGTGTCAACCTAGAAATTGGAGACTGATGGCACAAGGCTTGTTTTCTCATTAGGAAAGCTCCGTTCATGCGGCCTCGAAGATACCTGAAAAGCGTTGTTGTTGCCAGGGATTTAGTCACTGCCTGCCTGCTTCTGCGAGGAAAATGAGTTTTCCCGAAAGAAACCTTGTGCTTCCAGTTCCTAGTTGGAAGCTCACCCTGCTCTGCTCTATAACTAAAGTGAAAGTCAAGGGGAGCACTTGCCTCGAAGTAAGGCCCTGAATAGCCTTACAAAACGGGAGGCATGCAGCATCTCCATGAGGACTTCAACGCTGCTCTGCTTTAGTTTTTAGGTAGTAAGCTTTCCAATACTCCTAGAGACCTTGCTTCAGCACCCATTTCGGTATCAGAAAACTGCCTAGAGCCAGGAAGCTTTCGTCCTGCGTGAATGCTGCGTATCAACCTACATATTGAAGACTGATGGCACAAGGCTTGTTTGCCCATTATGAAAGCACCGTTTATGCGGCCTCGAAGATTCCTGAAAGGCTTTGTTGTTGCTGGGGTTTTAGTCACTGCATGCATAGTTCTGATAAGATACTGAGTTTTCCCATAAGAAACTTTGTGCTTCCAGTTCCTAGTAGGAAGCTCCCCTTGCTCTGCACTGTAACTAAAGTTAAAGTCAAGGGAGCGCCAGCCTCTATGTAAGGCCCTGAATATCCTTACAAAACGGGAGGCATGCAGCAGTTCCCTGAGGCTTTCAACGCTGTTCTGCTTTAGTTTAACGGTAGTAAGCTTTCCAATACTCCTAGAGACCTGTCTTCAGCACCCGTTTCGGTATCAGAAAACTGCCTAGAGCCAGGAAGCTTTCGTCCTGCGTGAATGCTGCGTATCAACTTACATATTGAAGACTGATGGCACAAGGCTTGTTTGCCCATTATGAAAGCACCGTTTATGCGGCCTCGAAGATTCCTGAAAGGCTTTGTTGTTGCCGGGGTTTTAGTCAAAGCATGCATAGTTCTGATAAGATATTGAGTTTTCCCATAAGAAACCTTGTGCTTCCAGTTCCTAGTTGGAAGGTCCCCTTGCTCTGCACTGTAACTAAAGTTAAAGTCAAGGGAGCGCCAGCCTCTAGGTAAGGCCCTGAATATCCTTACAAAACGGGAGGCATGCAGCAGTTCCCTGAGGCTTTCAACGCTGTTCTGCTTTAGTTTAACGGTAGTAAGCTTTCCAAGACTCCTAAAGACCCTGCTTCAGCACCCGTTTCGATATCAGAAAATTGCCTAGAGCCAGGAAGCCCTGGTTCAGCGAGTATGCTGCGTGTCAACCTAGAAATTGGAGACTGATGGCACAAGGCCTGTTTGCCCATTATGAAAGCTCCGTTCATGTGGCCTCGAATATACCTGAAAAGCATTGCTGTTGCCAGAGTTGTAGTCACTGCCGGCATGTTTCTGAGAAGAGATTGAGTTATCCAGTAAGAAACCTTGTGCTTCCAGTTCCTAGTTGGAAGCTCACCTGCTTTGCTCTATACCTAAAGTCAAAGTCAACGTGAGCCCTAGCCTCGAAGGAAGGCCCTGATTTGCCTTGCCAAACTGGAGGCATGGAGCAGCTCCATGAGGCCTTCTTCACTGTTCTGCTTTAGTTTCACCGTAGTAAGCTTTTCAAGACTCCTAGGGACCTTGCTTTAGAAACCGTTTCAGTACCAGTATACTGAGTACAGCCAAGAAGCTCAGGGCCAGCTAAGCAACTTCTGCCCCGTAGGCCTTTTGGAACACCTCATTGTTGGCTAGAGAAAGGAAACACACTGCACTCCTCCCTGGGAGAGCCAGATGACCTCAGCTCTACACAGGATTCAGGAACACACTCCTAGACTGTCCTCCAGGCAATGGATGTAACCTCATTCCCCTAGCTGAACTCTATTGAGAAAAACACTCTGCTTCGAATCCCTTTTCACCTTTTGCACTTAGAGTCACGCATCCTCAAGGAGGTGGTCGGCTTGCATCCAAGTACAATTTAAGCACTGTTCTTGGTGTAACACTGCAGGTCTTTGGAAGAAGCACAGGCACCTGTCTCCCTCACGCATCCTTTGTTTAGGCACGTTGCTGCAGGCAGATAAGCTGTCGTAGAAAAAAGTTGAATCAGGGAAAGCCCCACTGTGTATCGTGAATCTCTTTTGACTTGTTAACATCAACATGTCCTTATGCTGCGTGTCAATCTGGAAATGTGAGACTGAGACACAGATCTTGCTTTCCCATTTTGAAAGCTCCACTCATGCAGTCTCCAAGCTACCAGAAAAGCACTGTTGTTACGGTGCTTTGAGTTACTGCCGGCATGGCTCAGAGAAGAAAATGAGTTTTCTGGAAAGAAACTTTGTGCTTCCAGTTCCAAGTTGGAAGCTCAACCTGCGCTCCTCTATACCAAAAGTGAGAGTCAACGTGAGCACCAACCTCCAAGTAAGGCCCTGATTATCCTTGCAAAGCAGGAAGCATGCAGCAGTTCCATGAGGCCTTCATCACTGTTCTTCTTTAGTTTAGCGGTAGTAAGCTTTCCAAGACTCCTAGGAACCTTCCTTCAGCACCCGTTTCGGTAACAGAAAACTGCAGAGAGCCAGGAAGCTCTGGTCCTCCGTGTATGCTGCGTGTCAACCTAGAAATTGGAGACTGATGGCACAAGGCTTGTTTTCTCATTAGGAAAGCTCCGTTCATGCGGCCTCGAAGATACCTGAAAAGCGTTGTTGTTGCCAGGGATTTAGTCACTGCCTGCCTGCTTCTGCGAGGAAAATGAGTTTTCCCGAAAGAAACCTTGTGCTTCCAGTTCCTAGTTGGAAGCTCACCCTGCTCTGCTCTATAACTAAAGTGAAAGTCAAGGGGAGCACTTGCCTCGAAGTAAGGCCCTGAATAGCCTTACAAAACGGGAGGCATGCAGCATCTCCATGAGGACTTCAACGCTGCTCTGCTTTAGTTTTTAGGTAGTAAGCTTTCCAATACTCCTAGAGACCTTGCTTCAGCACCCATTTCGGTATCAGAAAACTGCCTAGAGCCAGGAAGCTTTCGTCCTGCGTGAATGCTGCGTATCAACCTACATATTGAAGACTGATGGCACAAGGCTTGTTTGCCCATTATGAAAGCACCGTTTATGCGGCCTCGAAGATTCCTGAAAGGCTTTGTTGTTGCTGGGGTTTTAGTCACTGCATGCATAGTTCTGATAAGATACTGAGTTTTCCCATAAGAAACTTTGTGCTTCCAGTTCCTAGTAGGAAGCTCCCCTTGCTCTGCACTGTAACTAAAGTTAAAGTCAAGGGAGCGCCAGCCTCTATGTAAGGCCCTGAATATCCTTACAAAACGGGAGGCATGCAGCAGTTCCCTGAGGCTTTCAACGCTGTTCTGCTTTAGTTTAACGGTAGTAAGCTTTCCAATACTCCTAGAGACCTGTCTTCAGCACCCGTTTCGGTATCAGAAAACTGCCTAGAGCCAGGAAGCTTTCGTCCTGCGTGAATGCTGCGTATCAACTTACATATTGAAGACTGATGGCACAAGGCTTGTTTGCCCATTATGAAAGCACCGTTTATGCGGCCTCGAAGATTCCTGAAAGGCTTTGTTGTTGCCGGGGTTTTAGTCAAAGCATGCATAGTTCTGATAAGATATTGAGTTTTCCCATAAGAAACCTTGTGCTTCCAGTTCCTAGTTGGAAGGTCCCCTTGCTCTGCACTGTAACTAAAGTTAAAGTCAAGGGAGCGCCAGCCTCTAGGTAAGGCCCTGAATATCCTTACAAAACGGGAGGCATGCAGCAGTTCCCTGAGGCTTTCAACGCTGTTCTGCTTTAGTTTAACGGTAGTAAGCTTTCCAAGACTCCTAAAGACCCTGCTTCAGCACCCGTTTCGATATCAGAAAATTGCCTAGAGCCAGGAAGCCCTGGTTCAGCGAGTATGCTGCGTGTCAACCTAGAAATTGGAGACTGATGGCACAAGGCCTGTTTGCCCATTATGAAAGCTCCGTTCATGTGGCCTCGAATATACCTGAAAAGCATTGCTGTTGCCAGAGTTGTAGTCACTGCCGGCATGTTTCTGAGAAGAGATTGAGTTATCCAGTAAGAAACCTTGTGCTTCCAGTTCCTAGTTGGAAGCTCACCTGCTTTGCTCTATACCTAAAGTCAAAGTCAACGTGAGCCCTAGCCTCGAAGGAAGGCCCTGATTTGCCTTGCCAAACTGGAGGCATGGAGCAGCTCCATGAGGCCTTCTTCACTGTTCTGCTTTAGTTTCACCGTAGTAAGCTTTTCAAGACTCCTAGGGACCTTGCTTTAGAAACCGTTTCAGTACCAGTATACTGAGTACAGCCAAGAAGCTCAGGGCCAGCTAAGCAACTTCTGCCCCGTAGGCCTTTTGGAACACCTCATTGTTGGCTAGAGAAAGGAAACACACTGCACTCCTCCCTGGGAGAGCCAGATGACCTCAGCTCTACACAGGATTCAGGAACACACTCCTAGACTGTCCTCCAGGCAATGGATGTAACCTCATTCCCCTAGCTGAACTCTATTGAGAAAAACACTCTGCTTCGAATCCCTTTTCACCTTTTGCACTTAGAGTCACGCATCCTCAAGGAGGTGGTCGGCTTGCATCCAAGTACAATTTAAGCACTGTTCTTGGTGTAACACTGCAGGTCTTTGGAAGAAGCACAGGCACCTGTCTCCCTCACGCATCCTTTGTTTAGGCACGTTGCTGCAGGCAGATAAGCTGTCGTAGAAAAAAGTTGAATCAGGGAAAGCCCCACTGTGTATCGTGAATCTCTTTTGACTTGTTAACATCAACATGTCCTTATGCTGCGTGTCAATCTGGAAATGTGAGACTGAGACACAGATCTTGCTTTCCCATTTTGAAAGCTCCACTCATGCAGTCTCCAAGCTACCAGAAAAGCACTGTTGTTACGGTGCTTTGAGTTACTGCCAGCATGGCTCAGAGAAGAAAATGAGTTTTCTGGAAAGAAACTTTGTGCTTCCAGTTCCAAGTTGGAAGCTCAACCTGCGCTCCTCTATACCTAAAGTGAGAGTCAACGTGAGCACCATCCTCCAAGTAAGGCCCTGATTATCCTTGCAAAGCGGGAGGCATGCAGCAGTTCCATGAGGCCTTCATCGCTGTTCTTCTTTAGTTTAGCGGTAGTAAGCTTTCCAAGACTCCTAGGAACCTTCCTTCAGCACCCGTTTCGGTAACAGAACCCCGCAGAGAGCCAGGAAGCTCTGGTCCTCCGTGTATGCTGCGTGTCAACCTAGAAATTGGAGACTGATGGCACAAGGCTTGTTTTCTCATTAGGAAAGCTCCGTTCATGCGGCCTCGAAGATACCTGAAAAGCATTGTTGTTGCCAGGGATTTAGTCACTGCCTGCCTGCTTCTGCGAGGAAAATGAGTTTTCCCGAAAGAAACCTTGTGCTTCCAGTTCCTAGTTGGAAGCTCACCCTACTCTGCTCTATAACTAAAGTGAAAGTCAAGGGGAGCACTTGCCTCGAAGTAAGGCCCTGAATAGCCTTACAAAACGGGAGGCATGCAGCATCTCCATGAGGACTTCAACGCTGTTCTGCTTTAGTTTAACGGTAGTAAGCTTTCCAATACTCCTAGAGACCTGTCTTCAGCACCCGTTTCGGTATCAGAAAACTGCCTAGAGCCAGGAAGCTTTCGTCCTGCGTGAATGCTGCGTATCAACTTACATATTGAAGACTGATGGCACAAGGCTTGTTTGCCCATTATGAAAGCACCGTTTATGCGGCCTCGTAGATTCCTGAAAGGCTTTGTTGTTGCCGGGGTTTTAGTCAAAGCATGCATAGTTCTGATAAGATATTGAGTTTTCCCATAAGAAACCTTGTGCTTCCAGTTCCTAGTTGGAAGGTCCCCTTGCTCTGCACTGTAACTAAAGTTAAAGTCAAGGGAGCGCCAGCCTCTAGGTAAGGCCCTGAATTTCCTTACAAAACGGGAGGCATGCAGCAGTTCCCTGAGGCTTTCAACGCTGTTCTGCTTTAGTTTAACGGTAGTAAGCTTTCCAAGACTCCTAAAGACCCTGCTTCAGCACCCGTTTCGATATCAGAAAATTGCCTAGAGCCAGGAAGCCCTGGTTCAGCGAGTATGCTGCGTGTCAACCTACAAATTGGAGACTGATGGCACAAGGCCTATTTGCCCATTATGAAAGCTCCGTTCATGTGGCCTCGTATATACCTGGAAAGCATTGCTGTTGCCAGAGTTGTAGTCACTGCCGGCATGTTTCTGAGAAGATATTGAGTTATCCCATAAGAAACCTTGTGCTTCCAGTTCCTAGTTGGAAGCTCACCCTGCTCTGCTCTATACCTAAAGTCAAAGTCAACGTGATCCCTAGCCTCGAAGGAAGGCCCTGATTTGCCTTGCCAAACTGGAGGCATGGAGCAGCTCCATGAGGCCTTCTTCACTGTTCTGCTTTAGTTTCACCGTAGTAAGCTTTTCAAGACTCCTAGGGACCTTGCTTTAGAAACCGTTTCAGTACCAGTATACTGAGTACAGCCAAGAAGCTCAGGGCCAGCTAAGCAACTTCTTCCCCGTAGGCCTTTTGGAACACCTCATTGTTGGCTAGAGAAAGGAAACACACTGCACTCCTCCCTGGGAGAGCCAGATGACCTCAGCTCTACACAGGATTCAGGAACACACTCCTAGACTGTCCTCCAGGCAATGGATGTAACCTCATTCCCCTAGCTGAACTCTATTGAGAAAAACACTCTGCTTCGAATCCCTTTTCACCTTTTGCACTTAGAGTCACGCATCCTCAAGGAGGTGGTCGGCTTGCATCCAAGTACAATTTAAGCACTGTTCTTGGTGTAACACTGCAGGTCTTTGGAAGAAGCACAGGCACCTGTCTCCCTCACGCATCCTTTGTTTAGGCACGTTGCTGCAGGCAGATAAGCTGTCGTAGAAAAAAGTTGAATCAGGGAAAGCCCCACTGTGTATCGTGAATCTCTTTTGACTTGTTAACATCAACATGTCCTTATGCTGCGTGTCAATCTGGAAATGTGAGACTGAGACACAGATCTTGCTTTCCCATTTTGAAAGCTCCACTCATGCAGTCTCCAAGCTACCAGAAAAGCACTGTTGTTACGGTGCTTTGAGTTACTGCCGGCATGGCTCAGAGAAGAAAATGAGTTTTCTGGAAAGAAACTTTGTGCTTCCAGTTCCAAGTTGGAAGCTCAACCTGCGCTCCTCTATACCAAAAGTGAGAGTCAACGTGAGCACCAACCTCCAAGTAAGGCCCTGATTATCCTTGCAAAGCAGGAAGCATGCAGCAGTTCCATGAGGCCTTCATCACTGTTCTTCTTTAGTTTAGCGGTAGTAAGCTTTCCAAGACTCCTAGGAACCTTCCTTCAGCACCCGTTTCGGTAACAGAAAACTGCAGAGAGCCAGGAAGCTCTGGTCCTCCGTGTATGCTGCGTGTCAACCTAGAAATTGGAGACTGATGGCACAAGGCTTGTTTTCTCATTAGGAAAGCTCCGTTCATGCGGCCTCGAAGATACCTGAAAAGCGTTGTTGTTGCCAGGGATTTAGTCACTGCCTGCCTGCTTCTGCGAGGAAAATGAGTTTTCCCGAAAGAAACCTTGTGCTTCCAGTTCCTAGTTGGAAGCTCACCCTGCTCTGCTCTATAACTAAAGTGAAAGTCAAGGGGAGCACTTGCCTCGAAGTAAGGCCCTGAATAGCCTTACAAAACGGGAGGCATGCAGCATCTCCATGAGGACTTCAACGCTGCTCTGCTTTAGTTTTTAGGTAGTAAGCTTTCCAATACTCCTAGAGACCTTGCTTCAGCACCCATTTCGGTATCAGAAAACTGCCTAGAGCCAGGAAGCTTTCGTCCTGCGTGAATGCTGCGTATCAACCTACATATTGAAGACTGATGGCACAAGGCTTGTTTGCCCATTATGAAAGCACCGTTTATGCGGCCTCGAAGATTCCTGAAAGGCTTTGTTGTTGCTGGGGTTTTAGTCACTGCATGCATAGTTCTGATAAGATACTGAGTTTTCCCATAAGAAACTTTGTGCTTCCAGTTCCTAGTAGGAAGCTCCCCTTGCTCTGCACTGTAACTAAAGTTAAAGTCAAGGGAGCGCCAGCCTCTATGTAAGGCCCTGAATATCCTTACAAAACGGGAGGCATGCAGCAGTTCCCTGAGGCTTTCAACGCTGTTCTGCTTTAGTTTAACGGTAGTAAGCTTTCCAATACTCCTAGAGACCTGTCTTCAGCACCCGTTTCGGTATCAGAAAACTGCCTAGAGCCAGGAAGCTTTCGTCCTGCGTGAATGCTGCGTATCAACTTACATATTGAAGACTGATGGCACAAGGCTTGTTTGCCCATTATGAAAGCACCGTTTATGCGGCCTCGAAGATTCCTGAAAGGCTTTGTTGTTGCCGGGGTTTTAGTCAAAGCATGCATAGTTCTGATAAGATATTGAGTTTTCCCATAAGAAACCTTGTGCTTCCAGTTCCTAGTTGGAAGGTCCCCTTGCTCTGCACTGTAACTAAAGTTAAAGTCAAGGGAGCGCCAGCCTCTAGGTAAGGCCCTGAATATCCTTACAAAACGGGAGGCATGCAGCAGTTCCCTGAGGCTTTCAACGCTGTTCTGCTTTAGTTTAACGGTAGTAAGCTTTCCAAGACTCCTAAAGACCCTGCTTCAGCACCCGTTTCGATATCAGAAAATTGCCTAGAGCCAGGAAGCCCTGGTTCAGCGAGTATGCTGCGTGTCAACCTAGAAATTGGAGACTGATGGCACAAGGCCTGTTTGCCCATTATGAAAGCTCCGTTCATGTGGCCTCGAATATACCTGAAAAGCATTGCTGTTGCCAGAGTTGTAGTCACTGCCGGCATGTTTCTGAGAAGAGATTGAGTTATCCAGTAAGAAACCTTGTGCTTCCAGTTCCTAGTTGGAAGCTCACCTGCTTTGCTCTATACCTAAAGTCAAAGTCAACGTGAGCCCTAGCCTCGAAGGAAGGCCCTGATTTGCCTTGCCAAACTGGAGGCATGGAGCAGCTCCATGAGGCCTTCTTCACTGTTCTGCTTTAGTTTCACCGTAGTAAGCTTTTCAAGACTCCTAGGGACCTTGCTTTAGAAACCGTTTCAGTACCAGTATACTGAGTACAGCCAAGAAGCTCAGGGCCAGCTAAGCAACTTCTGCCCCGTAGGCCTTTTGGAACACCTCATTGTTGGCTAGAGAAAGGAAACACACTGCACTCCTCCCTGGGAGAGCCAGATGACCTCAGCTCTACACAGGATTCAGGAACACACTCCTAGACTGTCCTCCAGGCAATGGATGTAACCTCATTCCCCTAGCTGAACTCTATTGAGAAAAACACTCTGCTTCGAATCCCTTTTCACCTTTTGCACTTAGAGTCACGCATCCTCAAGGAGGTGGTCGGCTTGCATCCAAGTACAATTTAAGCACTGTTCTTGGTGTAACACTGCAGGTCTTTGGAAGAAGCACAGGCACCTGTCTCCCTCACGCATCCTTTGTTTAGGCACGTTGCTGCAGGCAGATAAGCTGTCGTAGAAAAAAGTTGAATCAGGGAAAGCCCCACTGTGTATCGTGAATCTCTTTTGACTTGTTAACATCAACATGTCCTTATGCTGCGTGTCAATCTGGAAATGTGAGACTGAGACACAGATCTTGCTTTCCCATTTTGAAAGCTCCACTCATGCAGTCTCCAAGCTACCAGAAAAGCACTGTTGTTACGGTGCTTTGAGTTACTGCCAGCATGGCTCAGAGAAGAAAATGAGTTTTCTGGAAAGAAACTTTGTGCTTCCAGTTCCAAGTTGGAAGCTCAACCTGCGCTCCTCTATACCTAAAGTGAGAGTCAACGTGAGCACCATCCTCCAAGTAAGGCCCTGATTATCCTTGCAAAGCGGGAGGCATGCAGCAGTTCCATGAGGCCTTCATCGCTGTTCTTCTTTAGTTTAGCGGTAGTAAGCTTTCCAAGACTCCTAGGAACCTTCCTTCAGCACCCGTTTCGGTAACAGAACCCCGCAGAGAGCCAGGAAGCTCTGGTCCTCCGTGTATGCTGCGTGTCAACCTAGAAATTGGAGACTGATGGCACAAGGCTTGTTTTCTCATTAGGAAAGCTCCGTTCATGCGGCCTCGAAGATACCTGAAAAGCATTGTTGTTGCCAGGGATTTAGTCACTGCCTGCCTGCTTCTGCGAGGAAAATGAGTTTTCCCGAAAGAAACCTTGTGCTTCCAGTTCCTAGTTGGAAGCTCACCCTACTCTGCTCTATAACTAAAGTGAAAGTCAAGGGGAGCACTTGCCTCGAAGTAAGGCCCTGAATAGCCTTACAAAACGGGAGGCATGCAGCATCTCCATGAGGACTTCAACGCTGTTCTGCTTTAGTTTAACGGTAGTAAGCTTTCCAATACTCCTAGAGACCTGTCTTCAGCACCCGTTTCGGTATCAGAAAACTGCCTAGAGCCAGGAAGCTTTCGTCCTGCGTGAATGCTGCGTATCAACTTACATATTGAAGACTGATGGCACAAGGCTTGTTTGCCCATTATGAAAGCACCGTTTATGCGGCCTCGTAGATTCCTGAAAGGCTTTGTTGTTGCCGGGGTTTTAGTCAAAGCATGCATAGTTCTGATAAGATATTGAGTTTTCCCATAAGAAACCTTGTGCTTCCAGTTCCTAGTTGGAAGGTCCCCTTGCTCTGCACTGTAACTAAAGTTAAAGTCAAGGGAGCGCCAGCCTCTAGGTAAGGCCCTGAATTTCCTTACAAAACGGGAGGCATGCAGCAGTTCCCTGAGGCTTTCAACGCTGTTCTGCTTTAGTTTAACGGTAGTAAGCTTTCCAAGACTCCTAAAGACCCTGCTTCAGCACCCGTTTCGATATCAGAAAATTGCCTAGAGCCAGGAAGCCCTGGTTCAGCGAGTATGCTGCGTGTCAACCTACAAATTGGAGACTGATGGCACAAGGCCTATTTGCCCATTATGAAAGCTCCGTTCATGTGGCCTCGTATATACCTGGAAAGCATTGCTGTTGCCAGAGTTGTAGTCACTGCCGGCATGTTTCTGAGAAGATATTGAGTTATCCCATAAGAAACCTTGTGCTTCCAGTTCCTAGTTGGAAGCTCACCCTGCTCTGCTCTATACCTAAAGTCAAAGTCAACGTGATCCCTAGCCTCGAAGGAAGGCCCTGATTTGCCTTGCCAAACTGGAGGCATGGAGCAGCTCCATGAGGCCTTCTTCACTGTTCTGCTTTAGTTTCACCGTAGTAAGCTTTTCAAGACTCCTAGGGACCTTGCTTTAGAAACCGTTTCAGTACCAGTATACTGAGTACAGCCAAGAAGCTCAGGGCCAGCTAAGCAACTTCTTCCCCGTAGGCCTTTTGGAACACCTCATTGTTGGCTAGAGAAAGGAAACACACTGCACTCCTCCCTGGGAGAGCCAGATGACCTCAGCTCTACACAGGATTCAGGAACACACTCCTAGACTGTCCTCCAGGCAATGGATGTAACCTCATTCCCCTAGCTGAACTCTATTGAGAAAAACACTCTGCTTCGAATCCCTTTTCACCTTTTGCACTTAGAGTCACGCATCCTCAAGGAGGTGGTCGGCTTGCATCCAAGTACAATTTAAGCACTGTTCTTGGTGTAACACTGCAGGTCTTTGGAAGAAGCACAGGCACCTGTCTCCCTCACGCATCCTTTGTTTAGGCACGTTGCTGCAGGCAGATAAGCTGTCGTAGAAAAAAGTTGAATCAGGGAAAGCCCCACTGTGTATCGTGAATCTCTTTTGACTTGTTAACATCAACATGTCCTTATGCTGCGTGTCAATCTGGAAATGTGAGACTGAGACACAGATCTTGCTTTCCCATTTTGAAAGCTCCACTCATGCAGTCTCCAAGCTACCAGAAAAGCACTGTTGTTACGGTGCTTTGAGTTACTGCCGGCATGGCTCAGAGAAGAAAATGAGTTTTCTGGAAAGAAACTTTGTGCTTCCAGTTCCAAGTTGGAAGCTCAACCTGCGCTCCTCTATACCAAAAGTGAGAGTCAACGTGAGCACCAACCTCCAAGTAAGGCCCTGATTATCCTTGCAAAGCAGGAAGCATGCAGCAGTTCCATGAGGCCTTCATCACTGTTCTTCTTTAGTTTAGCGGTAGTAAGCTTTCCAAGACTCCTAGGAACCTTCCTTCAGCACCCGTTTCGGTAACAGAACCCCGCAGAGAGCCAGGAAGCTCTGGTCCTCCGTGTATGCTGCGTGTCAACCTAGAAATTGGAGACTGATGGCACAAGGCTTGTTTTCTCATTAGGAAAGCTCCGTTCATGCGGCCTCGAAGATACCTGAAAAGCATTGTTGTTGCCAGGGATTTAGTCACTGCCTGCCTGCTTCTGCGAGGAAAATGAGTTTTCCCGAAAGAAACCTTGTGCTTCCAGTTCCTAGTTGGAAGCTCACCCTACTCTGCTCTATAACTAAAGTGAAAGTCAAGGGGAGCACTTGCCTCGAAGTAAGGCCCTGAATAGCCTTACAAAACGGGAGGCATGCAGCATCTCCATGAGGACTTCAACGCTGCTCTGCTTTAGTTTTTAGGTAGTAAGCTTTCCAATACTCCTAGAGACCTTGCTTCAGCACCCATTTCGGTATCAGAAAACTGCCTAGAGCCAGGAAGCTTTCGTCCTGCGTGAATGCTGCGTATCAACCTACATATTGAAGACTGATGGCACAAGGCTTGTTTGCCCATTATGAAAGCACCGTTTATGCGGCCTCGAAGATTCCTGAAAGGCTTTGTTGTTGCTGGGGTTTTAGTCACTGCATGCATAGTTCTGATAAGATACTGAGTTTTCCCATAAGAAACTTTGTGCTTCCAGTTCCTAGTAGGAAGCTCCCCTTGCTCTGCACTGTAACTAAAGTTAAAGTCAAGGGAGCGCCAGCCTCTATGTAAGGCCCTGAATATCCTTACAAAACGGGAGGCATGCAGCAGTTCCCTGAGGCTTTCAACGCTGTTCTGCTTTAGTTTAACGGTAGTAAGCTTTCCAATACTCCTAGAGACCTGTCTTCAGCACCCGTTTCGGTATCAGAAAACTGCCTAGAGCCAGGAAGCTTTCGTCCTGCGTGAATGCTGCGTATCAACTTACATATTGAAGACTGATGGCACAAGGCTTGTTTGCCCATTATGAAAGCACCGTTTATGCGGCCTCGTAGATTCCTGAAAGGCTTTGTTGTTGCCGGGGTTTTAGTCAAAGCATGCATAGTTCTGATAAGATATTGAGTTTTCCCATAAGAAACCTTGTGCTTCCAGTTCCTAGTTGGAAGGTCCCCTCACTCTGCACTGTAACTAAAGTTAAAGTCAAGGGAGCGCCAGCCTCTAGGTAAGGCCCTGAATTTCCTTACAAAACGGGAGGCATGCAGCAGTTCCCTGAGGCTTTCAACGCTGTTCTGCTTTAGTTTAATGGTAGTAAGCTTTCCAAGACTCCTAAAGACCCTGCTTCAGCACCCGTTTCGATATCAGAAAATTGCCTAGAGCCAGGAAGCCCTGGTTCAGCGAGTATGCTGCGTGTCAACATAGAAATTGGAGACTGATGGCACAAGGCCTATTTGCCCATTATGAAAGCTCCGTTCATGTGGCCTCGTATATACCTGGAAAGCATTGCTGTTGCCAGAGTTGTAGTCACTGCCGGCATGTTTCTGAGAAGATATTGAGTTATCCCATAAGAAACCTTGTGCTTCCAGTTCCTAGTTGGAAGCTCACCCTGCTCTGCTCTATACCTAAAGTCAAAGTCAACGTGAGCCCTAGCCTCGAAGGAAGGCCCTGATTTGCCTTGCCAAACTGGAGGCATGGAGCAGCTCCATGAGGCCTTCTTCACTGTTCTGCTTTAGTTTCACCGTAGTAAGCTTTTCAAGACTCCTAGGGACCTTGCTTTAGAAACCGTTTCAGTACCAGTATACTGAGTACAGCCAAGAAGCTCAGGGCCAGCTAAGCAACTTCTGCCCCGTAGGCCTTTTGGAACACCTCATTGTTGGCTAGAGAAAGGAAACACACTGCACTCCTCCCTGGGAGAGCCAGATGACCTCAGTTCTACACAGGATTCAGGAACACACTCCTAGACTGTCCTCCAGGCAATGGATGTAACCTCATTCCCCTAGCTGAACTCTATTGAGAAAAACACTCTGCTTCGAATCCCTTTTCACCTTTTGCACTTAGAGTCACGCATCCTCAAGGAGGTGGTCGGCTTGCATCCAAGTACAATTTAAGCACTGTTCTTGGTGTAACACTGCAGGTCTTTGGAAGAAGCACAGGCACCTGTCTCCCTCACGCATCCTTTGTTTAGGCACGTTGCTGCAGGCAGATAAGCTGTCGTAGAAAAAAGTTGAATCAGGGAAAGCCCCACTGTGTATCGTGAATCTCTTTTGACTTGTTAACATCAACATGTCCTTATGCTGCGTGTCAATCTGGAAATGTGAGACTGAGACACAGATCTTGCTTTCCCATTTTGAAAGCTCCACTCATGCAGTCTCCAAGCTACCAGAAAAGCACTGTTGTTACGGTGCTTTGAGTTACTGCCGGCATGGCTCAGAGAAGAAAATGAGTTTTCTGGAAAGAAACTTTGTGCTTCCAGTTCCAAGTTGGAAGCTCAACCTGCGCTCCTCTATACCTAAAGTGAGAGTCAACGTGAGCACCATCCTCCAAGTAAGGCCCTGATTATCCTTGCAAAGCGGGAGGCATGCAGCAGTTCCATGAGGCCTTCATCGCTGTTCTTCTTTAGTTTAGCGGTAGTAAGCTTTCCAAGACTCCTAGGAACCTTCCTTCAGCACCCGTTTCGGTAACAGAACCCCGCAGAGAGCCAGGAAGCTCTGGTCCTCCGTGTATGCTGCGTGTCAACCTAGAAATTGGAGACTGATGGCACAAGGCTTGTTTTCTCATTAGGAAAGCTCCGTTCATGCGGCCTCGAAGATACCTGAAAAGCATTGTTGTTGCCAGGGATTTAGTCACTGCCTGCCTGCTTCTGCGAGGAAAATGAGTTTTCCCGAAAGAAACCTTGTGCTTCCAGTTCCTAGTTGGAAGCTCACCCTGCTCTGCTCTATAACTAAAGTGAAAGTCAAGGGGAGCACTTGCCTCGAAGTAAGGCCCTGAATAGCCTTACAAAACGGGAGGCATGCAGCATCTCCATGAGGACTTCAACGCTGCTCTGCTTTAGTTTTTAGGTAGTAAGCTTTCCAATACTCCTAGAGACCTTGCTTCAGCACCCATTTCGGTATCAGAAAACTGCCTAGAGCCAGGAAGCTTTCGTCCTGCGTGAATGCTGCGTATCAACCTACATATTGAAGACTGATGGCACAAGGCTTGTTTGCCCATTATGAAAGCACCGTTTATGCGGCCTCGAAGATTCCTGAAAGGCTTTGTTGTTGCTGGGGTTTTAGTCACTGCATGCATAGTTCTGATAAGATACTGAGTTTTCCCATAAGAAACTTTGTGCTTCCAGTTCCTAGTAGGAAGCTCCCCTTGCTCTGCACTGTAACTAAAGTTAAAGTCAAGGGAGCGCCAGCCTCTATGTAAGGCCCTGAATATCCTTACAAAACGGGAGGCATGCAGCAGTTCCCTGAGGCTTTCAACGCTGTTCTGCTTTAGTTTAACGGTAGTAAGCTTTCCAAGTCTCCTAAAGACCCTGCTTCAGCACCCGTTTCGGTATCAGAAAATTGCCTAGAGCCAGGAAGCCCTGGTTCAGCGAATATGCTGCGTGTCAACCTAGAAATTGGAGACTGATGGCACAAGGCCTGTTTGCCCATTATGAAAGCTCCGTTCATGTGGCCTCGAATATACCTGAAAAGCATTGCTGTTGCCAGAGTTGTAGTCACTGCCGGCATGTTTCTGAGAAGAGATTGAGTTATCCAGTAAGAAACCTTGTGCTTCCAGTTCCTAGTTGGAAGCTCACCTGCTTTGCTCTATACCTAAAGTCAAAGTCAACGTGAGCCCTAGCCTCGAAGGAAGTCCCTGATTTCCCTTGCCAAACGGGAGGCATGGAGCAGCTCCATGAGGCCTTCTTCACTGTTCTGCTTTAGTTTCACCGTAGTAAGCTTTCCCAGACTCCTAGGGACCTTGCTTTAGAAACAGTTTCAGTACCAGTATACTGAGTAGAGCCAAGAAGCTCAGGGCCAGCTAAGCTACTTCTGCCCCGTAGGCCTTTTGGAACACCTCAGTGTTGGCTAGAGAAAGGCAACACACTGCACTCCTCCCTGGGAAAGCCAGATGACCTCAGCTCTACACAGGATTCAGCAACACACTTCTAGACTGTCCTCCATGCAATGGATGTAACCTCATTCCCCTAGCTGAAATCTATTGAGAAAAACACTCTGCTTCGAATCCCTTTTCACCTTTTACACTTAGAGTCACGCATCCGGAAGGAGCTGGTCGGCTTGCATCCAAGTACAATTTAAGCACTGTTCTTGGTGTAACACTGCAGGTCTTTGGAGGAAGCACAGGCACCTGTCTCCCTCACGCATCCTTTGTTTAGGCACTTTGCTGCAGGCAGATAAGCTGTCGTAGAAAAAAGTTGAATCAGGGAAAGCCCCACTGGGTATCGTGAATCTCTTTTGACTTGTTAACATCAACATGTCCTTATGCTGCGTGTCAATCTGGAAATGTGAGACTGAGACACAGATCTTGCTTTCCTATTTTGAAAGCTCCACTCATGCAGTCTCGAAGCTACCAGAAAAGCACTGTTGTTACGGTGCTTTGAGTTACTGCCGGCATGGCTCAGAGAAGAAAATGAGTTTTCTGGAAAGAAACTTTGTGCTTCCAGTTCCAAGTTGGAAGCTCAACCTGCGCTCCTCTATACCAAAAGTGAGAGTCAACGTGAGCACCAACCTCCAAGTAAGGCCCTGATTATCCTTGCAAAGCAGGAAGCATGCAGCAGTTCCATGAGGCCTTCATCACTGTTCTTCTTTAGTTTAGCGGTAGTAAGCTTTCCAAGACTCCTAGGAACCTTCCTTCAGCACCCGTTTCGGTAACAGAAAACTGCAGAGAGCCAGGAAGCTCTGGTCCTCCGTGTATGCTGCGTGTCAACCTAGAAATTGGAGACTGATGGCACAAGGCTTGTTTTCTCATTAGGAAAGCTCCGTTCATGCGGCCTCGAAGATACCTGAAAAGCGTTGTTGTTGCCAGGGATTTAGTCACTGCCTGCCTGCTTCTGCGAGGAAAATGAGTTTTCCCGAAAGAAACCTTGTGCTTCCAGTTCCTAGTTGGAAGCTCACCCTGCTCTGCTCTATAACTAAAGTGAAAGTCAAGGGGAGCACTTGCCTCGAAGTAAGGCCCTGAATAGCCTTACAAAACGGGAGGCATGCAGCATCTCCATGAGGACTTCAACGCTGCTCTGCTTTAGTTTTTAGGTAGTAAGCTTTCCAATACTCCTAGAGACCTTGCTTCAGCACCCATTTCGGTATCAGAAAACTGCCTAGAGCCAGGAAGCTTTCGTCCTGCGTGAATGCTGCGTATCAACCTACATATTGAAGACTGATGGCACAAGGCTTGTTTGCCCATTATGAAAGCACCGTTTATGCGGCCTCGAAGATTCCTGAAAGGCTTTGTTGTTGCTGGGGTTTTAGTCACTGCATGCATAGTTCTGATAAGATACTGAGTTTTCCCATAAGAAACTTTGTGCTTCCAGTTCCTAGTAGGAAGCTCCCCTTGCTCTGCACTGTAACTAAAGTTAAAGTCAAGGGAGCGCCAGCCTCTATGTAAGGCCCTGAATATCCTTACAAAACGGGAGGCATGCAGCAGTTCCCTGAGGCTTTCAACGCTGTTCTGCTTTAGTTTAACGGTAGTAAGCTTTCCAATACTCCTAGAGACCTGTCTTCAGCACCCGTTTCGGTATCAGAAAACTGCCTAGAGCCAGGAAGCTTTCGTCCTGCGTGAATGCTGCGTATCAACTTACATATTGAAGACTGATGGCACAAGGCTTGTTTGCCCATTATGAAAGCACCGTTTATGCGGCCTCGAAGATTCCTGAAAGGCTTTGTTGTTGCCGGGGTTTTAGTCAAAGCATGCATAGTTCTGATAAGATATTGAGTTTTCCCATAAGAAACCTTGTGCTTCCAGTTCCTAGTTGGAAGGTCCCCTTGCTCTGCACTGTAACTAAAGTTAAAGTCAAGGGAGCGCCAGCCTCTAGGTAAGGCCCTGAATATCCTTACAAAACGGGAGGCATGCAGCAGTTCCCTGAGGCTTTCAACGCTGTTCTGCTTTAGTTTAACGGTAGTAAGCTTTCCAAGACTCCTAAAGACCCTGCTTCAGCACCCGTTTCGATATCAGAAAATTGCCTAGAGCCAGGAAGCCCTGGTTCAGCGAGTATGCTGCGTGTCAACCTAGAAATTGGAGACTGATGGCACAAGGCCTGTTTGCCCATTATGAAAGCTCCGTTCATGTGGCCTCGAATATACCTGAAAAGCATTGCTGTTGCCAGAGTTGTAGTCACTGCCGGCATGTTTCTGAGAAGAGATTGAGTTATCCAGTAAGAAACCTTGTGCTTCCAGTTCCTAGTTGGAAGCTCACCTGCTTTGCTCTATACCTAAAGTCAAAGTCAACGTGAGCCCTAGCCTCGAAGGAAGGCCCTGATTTGCCTTGCCAAACTGGAGGCATGGAGCAGCTCCATGAGGCCTTCTTCACTGTTCTGCTTTAGTTTCACCGTAGTAAGCTTTTCAAGACTCCTAGGGACCTTGCTTTAGAAACCGTTTCAGTACCAGTATACTGAGTACAGCCAAGAAGCTCAGGGCCAGCTAAGCAACTTCTGCCCCGTAGGCCTTTTGGAACACCTCATTGTTGGCTAGAGAAAGGAAACACACTGCACTCCTCCCTGGGAGAGCCAGATGACCTCAGCTCTACACAGGATTCAGGAACACACTCCTAGACTGTCCTCCAGGCAATGGATGTAACCTCATTCCAATAGCTGAACTCTATTGAGAAAAACACTCTGCTTCGAATCCCTTTTCACCTTTTGCACTTAGAGTCACGCATCCTCAAGGAGGTGGTCGGCTTGCATCCAAGTACAATTTAAGCACTGTTCTTGGTGTAACACTGCAGGTCTTTGGAAGAAGCACAGGCACCTGTCTCCCTCACGCATCCTTTGTTTAGGCACGTTGCTGCAGGCAGATAAGCTGTCGTAGAAAAAAGTTGAATCAGGGAAAGCCCCACTGTGTATCGTGAATCTCTTTTGACTTGTTAACATCAACATGTCCTTATGCTGCGTGTCAATCTGGAAATGTGAGACTGAGACACAGATCTTGCTTTCCCATTTTGAAAGCTCCACTCATGCAGTCTCCAAGCTACCAGAAAAGCACTGTTGTTACGGTGCTTTGAGTTACTGCCGGCATGGCTCAGAGAAGAAAATGAGTTTTCTGGAAAGAAACTTTGTGCTTCCAGTTCCAAGTTGGAAGCTCAACCTGCGCTCCTCTATACCTAAAGTGAGAGTCAACGTGAGCACCATCCTCCAAGTAAGGCCCTGATTATCCTTGCAAAGCGGGAGGCATGCAGCAGTTCTATGAGGCCTTCATCGCTGTTCTTCTTTAGTTTAGCGGTAGTAAGCTTTCCAAGACTCCTAGGAACCTTCCTTCAGCACCCGTTTCGGTAACAGAACCCCGCAGAGAGCCAGGAAGCTCTGGTCCTCCGTGTATGCTGCGTGTCAACCTAGAAATTGGAGACTGATGGCACAAGGCTTGTTTTCTCATTAGGAAAGCTCCGTTCATGCGGCCTCGAAGATACCTGAAAAGCGTTGTTGTTGCCAGGGATTTAGTCACTGCCTGCCTGCTTCTGCGAGGAAAATGAGTTTTCCCGAAAGAAACCTTGTGCTTCCAGTTCCTAGTTGGAAGCTCACCCTGCTCTGCTCTATAACTAAAGTGAAAGTCAAGGGGAGCACTTGCCTCGAAGTAAGGCCCTGAATAGCCTTACAAAACGGGAGGCATGCAGCATCTCCATGAGGACTTCAACGCTGCTCTGCTTTAGTTTTTAGGTAGTAAGCTTTCCAATACTCCTAGAGACCTTGCTTCAGCACCCATTTCGGTATCAGAAAACTGCCTAGAGCCAGGAAGCTTTCGTCCTGCGTGAATGCTGCGTATCAACCTACATATTGAAGACTGATGGCACAAGGCTTGTTTGCCCATTATGAAAGCACCGTTTATGCGGCCTCGAAGATTCCTGAAAGGCTTTGTTGTTGCTGGGGTTTTAGTCACTGCATGCATAGTTCTGATAAGATACTGAGTTTTCCCATAAGAAACTTTGTGCTTCCAGTTCCTAGTAGGAAGCTCCCCTTGCTCTGCACTGTAACTAAAGTTAAAGTCAAGGGAGCGCCAGCCTCTATGTAAGGCCCTGAATATCCTTACAAAACGGGAGGCATGCAGCAGTTCCCTGAGGCTTTCAACGCTGTTCTGCTTTAGTTTAACGGTAGTAAGCTTTCCAATACTCCTAGAGACCTGTCTTCAGCACCCGTTTCGGTATCAGAAAACTGCCTAGAGCCAGGAAGCTTTCGTCCTGCGTGAATGCTGCGTATCAACTTACATATTGAAGACTGATGGCACAAGGCTTGTTTGCCCATTATGAAAGCACCGTTTATGCGGCCTCGAAGATTCCTGAAAGGCTTTGTTGTTGCCGGGGTTTTAGTCAAAGCATGCATAGTTCTGATAAGATATTACGTTTTCCCATAAGAAACCTTGTGCTTCCAGTTCCTAGTTGGAAGGTCCCCTTGCTCTGCACTGTAACTAAAGTTAAAGTCAAGGGAGCGCCAGCCTCTAGGTAAGGCCCTGAATATCCTTACAAAACGGGAGGCATGCAGCAGTTCCCTGAGGCTTTCAACGCTGTTCTGCTTTAGTTTAACGGTAGTAAGCTTTCCAAGACTCCTAAAGACCCTGCTTCAGCACCCGTTTCGATATCAGAAAATTGCCTAGAGCCAGGAAGCCCTGGTTCAGCGAGTATGCTGCGTGTCAACCTAGAAATTGGAGACTGATGGCACAAGGCCTGTTTGCCCATTATGAAAGCTCCGTTCATGTGGCCTCGAATATACCTGAAAAGCATTGCTGTTGCCAGAGTTGTAGTCACTGCCGGCATGTTTCTGAGAAGAGATTGAGTTATCCAGTAAGAAACCTTGTGCTTCCAGTTCCTAGTTGGAAGCTCACCTGCTTTGCTCTATACCTAAAGTCAAAGTCAACGTGAGCCCTAGCCTCGAAGGAAGGCCCTGATTTGCCTTGCCAAACTGGAGGCATGGAGCAGCTCCATGAGGCCTTCTTCACTGTTCTGCTTTAGTTTCACCGTAGTAAGCTTTTCAAGACTCCTAGGGACCTTGCTTTAGAAACCGTTTCAGTACCAGTATACTGAGTACAGCCAAGAAGCTCAGGGCCAGCTAAGCAACTTCTGCCCCGTAGGCCTTTTGGAACACCTCAGTGTTGGCTAGAGAAAGGCAACACACTGCACTCCTCCCTGGGAAAGCCAGATGACCTCAGCTCTACACAGGATTCAGGAACACACTTCTAGACTGTCCTCCATGCAATGGATGTAACCTCATTCCCCTAGCTGAAATCTATTGAGAAAAACACTCTGCTTCGAATCCCTTTTCACCTTTTACACTTAGAGTCACGCATCCTGAAGGAGCTGGTCGGCTTGCATCCAAGTACAATTTAAGCACTGTTCTTGGTGTAACACTGCAGGTCTTTGGAGGAAGCACAGGCACCTGTCTCCCTCACGCATCCTTTGTTTAGGCACTTTGCTGCAGGCAGATAAGCTGTCGTAGAAAAAAGTTGAATCAGGGAAAGCCCCACTGGGTATCGTGAATCTCTTTTGACTTGTTAACATCAACATGTCCTTATGCTGCGTGTCAATCTGGAAATGTGAGACTGAGACACAGATCTTGCTTTCCTATTTTGAAAGCTCCACTCATGCAGTCTCCAAGCTACCAGAAAAGCACTGTTGTTACGGTGCTTTGAGTTACTGCCGGCATGGCTCAGAGAAGAAAATGAGTTTTCTGGAAAGAAACTTTGTGCTTCCAGTTCCAAGTTGGAAGCTCAACCTGCGCTCCTCTATACCAAAAGTGAGAGTCAACGTGAGCACCAACCTCCAAGTAAGGCCCTGATTATCCTTGCAAAGCAGGAAGCATGCAGCAGTTCCATGAGGCCTTCATCACTGTTCTTCTTTAGTTTAGCGGTAGTAAGCTTTCCAAGACTCCTAGGAACCTTCCTTCAGCACCCTTTTCGGTAACAGAACCCCGCAGAGAGCCAGGAAGCTCTGGTCCTCCGTGTATGCTGCGTGTCAACCTAGAAATTGGAGACTGATGGCACAAGGCTTGTTTTCTCATTAGGAAAGCTCCGTTCATGCGGCCTCGAAGATACCTGAAAAGCATTGTTGTTCCAAGGGATTTAGTCACTGCCTGCCTGCTTCTGCGAGGAAAATGAGTTTTCCCGAAAGAAACCTTGTGCTTCCAGTTCCTAGTTGGAAGCTCACCCTGCTCTGCTCTATAACTAAAGTGAAAGTCAAGGGGAGCACTTGCCTCGAAGTAAGGCCCTGAATAGCCTTACAAAACGGGAGGCATGCAGCATCTCCATGAGGACTTCAACGCTGCTCTGCTTTAGTTTTTAGGTAGTAAGCTTTCCAATACTCCTAGAGACCTTGCTTCAGCACCCATTTCGGTATCAGAAAACTGCCTAGAGCCAGGAAGCTTTCGTCCTGCGTGAATGCTGCGTATCAACCTACATATTGAAGACTGATGGCACAAGGCTTGTTTGCCCATTATGAAAGCACCGTTTATGCGGCCTCGAAGATTCCTGAAAGGCTTTGTTGTTGCTGGGGTTTTAGTCACTGCATGCATAGTTCTGATAAGATACTGAGTTTTCCCATAAGAAACTTTGTGCTTCCAGTTCCTAGTAGGAAGCTCCCCTTGCTCTGCACTGTAACTAAAGTTAAAGTCAAGGGAGCGCCAGCCTCTATGTAAGGCCCTGAATATCCTTACAAAACGGGAGGCATGCAGCAGTTCCCTGAGGCTTTCAACGCTGTTCTGCTTTAGTTTAACGGTAGTAAGCTTTCCAATACTCCTAGAGACCTGTCTTCAGCACCCGTTTCGGTATCAGAAAACTGCCTAGAGCCAGGAAGCTTTCGTCCTGCGTGAATGCTGCGTATCAACTTACATATTGAAGACTGATGGCACAAGGCTTGTTTGCCCATTATGAAAGCACCGTTTATGCGGCCTCGAAGATTCCTGAAAGGCTTTGTTGTTGCCGGGGTTTTAGTCAAAGCATGCATAGTTCTGATAAGATATTGAGTTTTCCCATAAGAAACCTTGTGCTTCCAGTTCCTAGTTGGAAGGTCCCCTTGCTCTGCACTGTAACTAAAGTTAAAGTCAAGGGAGCGCCAGCCTCTAGGTAAGGCCCTGAATATCCTTACAAAACGGGAGGCATGCAGCAGTTCCCTGAGGCTTTCAACGCTGTTCTGCTTTAGTTTAACGGTAGTAAGCTTTCCAAGACTCCTAAAGACCCTGCTTCAGCACCCGTTTCGATATCAGAAAATTGCCTAGAGCCAGGAAGCCCTGGTTCAGCGAGTATGCTGCGTGTCAACCTAGAAATTGGAGACTGATGGCACAAGGCCTGTTTGCCCATTATGAAAGCTCCGTTCATGTGGCCTCGAATATACCTGAAAAGCATTGCTGTTGCCAGAGTTGTAGTCACTGCCGGCATGTTTCTGAGAAGAGATTGAGTTATCCAGTAAGAAACCTTGTGCTTCCAGTTCCTAGTTGGAAGCTCACCTGCTTTGCTCTATACCTAAAGTCAAAGTCAACGTGAGCCCTAGCCTCGAAGGAAGGCCCTGATTTGCCTTGCCAAACTGGAGGCATGGAGCAGCTCCATGAGGCCTTCTTCACTGTTCTGCTTTAGTTTCACCGTAGTAAGCTTTTCAAGACTCCTAGGGACCTTGCTTTAGAAACCGTTTCAGTACCAGTATACTGAGTACAGCCAAGAAGCTCAGGGCCAGCTAAGCAACTTCTGCCCCGTAGGCCTTTTGGAACACCTCATTGTTGGCTAGAGAAAGGAAACACACTGCACTCCTCCCTGGGAGAGCCAGATGACCTCAGCTCTACACAGGATTCAGGAACACACTCCTAGACTGTCCTCCAGGCAATGGATGTAACCTCATTCCCCTAGCTGAACTCTATTGAGAAAAACACTCTGCTTCGAATCCCTTTTCACCTTTTGCACTTAGAGTCACGCATCCTCAAGGAGGTGGTCGGCTTGCATCCAAGTACAATTTAAGCACTGTTCTTGGTGTAACACTGCAGGTCTTTGGAAGAAGCACAGGCACCTGTCTCCCTCACGCATCCTTTGTTTAGGCACGTTGCTGCAGGCAGATAAGCTGTCGTAGAAAAAAGTTGAATCAGGGAAAGCCCCACTGTGTATCGTGAATCTCTTTTGACTTGTTAACATCAACATGTCCTTATGCTGCGTGTCAATCTGGAAATGTGAGACTGAGACACAGATCTTGCTTTCCCATTTTGAAAGCTCCACTCATGCAGTCTCCAAGCTACCAGAAAAGCACTGTTGTTACGGTGCTTTGAGTTACTGCCGGCATGGCTCAGAGAAGAAAATGAGTTTTCTGGAAAGAAACTTTGTGCTTCCAGTTCCAAGTTGGAAGCTCAACCTGCGCTCCTCTATACCAAAAGTGAGAGTCAACGTGAGCACCAACCTCCAAGTAAGGCCCTGATTATCCTTGCAAAGCAGGAAGCATGCAGCAGTTCCATGAGGCCTTCATCACTGTTCTTCTTTAGTTTAGCGGTAGTAAGCTTTCCAAGACTCCTAGGAACCTTCCTTCAGCACCCGTTTCGGTAACAGAAAACTGCAGAGAGCCAGGAAGCTCTGGTCCTCCGTGTATGCTGCGTGTCAACCTAGAAATTGGAGACTGATGGCACAAGGCTTGTTTTCTCATTAGGAAAGCTCCGTTCATGCGGCCTCGAAGATACCTGAAAAGCGTTGTTGTTGCCAGGGATTTAGTCACTGCCTGCCTGCTTCTGCGAGGAAAATGAGTTTTCCCGAAAGAAACCTTGTGCTTCCAGTTCCTAGTTGGAAGCTCACCCTGCTCTGCTCTATAACTAAAGTGAAAGTCAAGGGGAGCACTTGCCTCGAAGTAAGGCCCTGAATAGCCTTACAAAACGGGAGGCATGCAGCATCTCCATGAGGACTTCAACGCTGCTCTGCTTTAGTTTTTAGGTAGTAAGCTTTCCAATACTCCTAGAGACCTTGCTTCAGCACCCATTTCGGTATCAGAAAACTGCCTAGAGCCAGGAAGCTTTCGTCCTGCGTGAATGCTGCGTATCAACCTACATATTGAAGACTGATGGCACAAGGCTTGTTTGCCCATTATGAAAGCACCGTTTATGCGGCCTCGAAGATTCCTGAAAGGCTTTGTTGTTGCTGGGGTTTTAGTCACTGCATGCATAGTTCTGATAAGATACTGAGTTTTCCCATAAGAAACTTTGTGCTTCCAGTTCCTAGTAGGAAGCTCCCCTTGCTCTGCACTGTAACTAAAGTTAAAGTCAAGGGAGCGCCAGCCTCTATGTAAGGCCCTGAATATCCTTACAAAACGGGAGGCATGCAGCAGTTCCCTGAGGCTTTCAACGCTGTTCTGCTTTAGTTTAACGGTAGTAAGCTTTCCAATACTCCTAGAGACCTGTCTTCAGCACCCGTTTCGGTATCAGAAAACTGCCTAGAGCCAGGAAGCTTTCGTCCTGCGTGAATGCTGCGTATCAACTTACATATTGAAGACTGATGGCACAAGGCTTGTTTGCCCATTATGAAAGCACCGTTTATGCGGCCTCGAAGATTCCTGAAAGGCTTTGTTGTTGCCGGGGTTTTAGTCAAAGCATGCATAGTTCTGATAAGATATTGAGTTTTCCCATAAGAAACCTTGTGCTTCCAGTTCCTAGTTGGAAGGTCCCCTTGCTCTGCACTGTAACTAAAGTTAAAGTCAAGGGAGCGCCAGCCTCTAGGTAAGGCCCTGAATATCCTTACAAAACGGGAGGCATGCAGCAGTTCCCTGAGGCTTTCAACGCTGTTCTGCTTTAGTTTAACGGTAGTAAGCTTTCCAAGACTCCTAAAGACCCTGCTTCAGCACCCGTTTCGATATCAGAAAATTGCCTAGAGCCAGGAAGCCCTGGTTCAGCGAGTATGCTGCGTGTCAACCTAGAAATTGGAGACTGATGGCACAAGGCCTGTTTGCCCATTATGAAAGCTCCGTTCATGTGGCCTCGAATATACCTGAAAAGCATTGCTGTTGCCAGAGTTGTAGTCACTGCCGGCATGTTTCTGAGAAGAGATTGAGTTATCCAGTAAGAAACCTTGTGCTTCCAGTTCCTAGTTGGAAGCTCACCTGCTTTGCTCTATACCTAAAGTCAAAGTCAACGTGAGCCCTAGCCTCGAAGGAAGGCCCTGATTTGCCTTGCCAAACTGGAGGCATGGAGCAGCTCCATGAGGCCTTCTTCACTGTTCTGCTTTAGTTTCACCGTAGTAAGCTTTTCAAGACTCCTAGGGACCTTGCTTTAGAAACCGTTTCAGTACCAGTATACTGAGTACAGCCAAGAAGCTCAGGGCCAGCTAAGCAACTTCTGCCCCGTAGGCCTTTTGGAACACCTCATTGTTGGCTAGAGAAAGGAAACACACTGCACTCCTCCCTGGGAGAGCCAGATGACCTCAGCTCTACACAGGATTCAGGAACACACTCCTAGACTGTCCTCCAGGCAATGGATGTAACCTCATTCCCCTAGCTGAACTCTATTGAGAAAAACACTCTGCTTCGAATCCCTTTTCACCTTTTGCACTTAGAGTCACGCATCCTCAAGGAGGTGGTCGGCTTGCATCCAAGTACAATTTAAGCACTGTTCTTGGTGTAACACTGCAGGTCTTTGGAAGAAGCACAGGCACCTGTCTCCCTCACGCATCCTTTGTTTAGGCACGTTGCTGCAGGCAGATAAGCTGTCGTAGAAAAAAGTTGAATCAGGGAAAGCCCCACTGTGTATCGTGAATCTCTTTTGACTTGTTAACATCAACATGTCCTTATGCTGCGTGTCAATCTGGAAATGTGAGACTGAGACACAGATCTTGCTTTCCCATTTTGAAAGCTCCACTCATGCAGTCTCCAAGCTACCAGAAAAGCACTGTTGTTACGGTGCTTTGAGTTACTGCCGGCATGGCTCAGAGAAGAAAATGAGTTTTCTGGAAAGAAACTTTGTGCTTCCAGTTCCAAGTTGGAAGCTCAACCTGCGCTCCTCTATACCAAAAGTGAGAGTCAACGTGAGCACCAACCTCCAAGTAAGGCCCTGATTATCCTTGCAAAGCAGGAAGCATGCAGCAGTTCCATGAGGCCTTCATCACTGTTCTTCTTTAGTTTAGCGGTAGTAAGCTTTCCAAGACTCCTAGGAACCTTCCTTCAGCACCCGTTTCGGTAACAGAAAACTGCAGAGAGCCAGGAAGCTCTGGTCCTCCGTGTATGCTGCGTGTCAACCTAGAAATTGGAGACTGATGGCACAAGGCTTGTTTTCTCATTAGGAAAGCTCCGTTCATGCGGCCTCGAAGATACCTGAAAAGCGTTGTTGTTGCCAGGGATTTAGTCACTGCCTGCCTGCTTCTGCGAGGAAAATGAGTTTTCCCGAAAGAAACCTTGTGCTTCCAGTTCCTAGTTGGAAGCTCACCCTGCTCTGCTCTATAACTAAAGTGAAAGTCAAGGGGAGCACTTGCCTCGAAGTAAGGCCCTGAATAGCCTTACAAAACGGGAGGCATGCAGCATCTCCATGAGGACTTCAACGCTGCTCTGCTTTAGTTTTTAGGTAGTAAGCTTTCCAATACTCCTAGAGACCTTGCTTCAGCACCCATTTCGGTATCAGAAAACTGCCTAGAGCCAGGAAGCTTTCGTCCTGCGTGAATGCTGCGTATCAACCTACATATTGAAGACTGATGGCACAAGGCTTGTTTGCCCATTATGAAAGCACCGTTTATGCGGCCTCGAAGATTCCTGAAAGGCTTTGTTGTTGCTGGGGTTTTAGTCACTGCATGCATAGTTCTGATAAGATACTGAGTTTTCCCATAAGAAACTTTGTGCTTCCAGTTCCTAGTAGGAAGCTCCCCTTGCTCTGCACTGTAACTAAAGTTAAAGTCAAGGGAGCGCCAGCCTCTATGTAAGGCCCTGAATATCCTTACAAAACGGGAGGCATGCAGCAGTTCCCTGAGGCTTTCAACGCTGTTCTGCTTTAGTTTAACGGTAGTAAGCTTTCCAATACTCCTAGAGACCTGTCTTCAGCACCCGTTTCGGTATCAGAAAACTGCCTAGAGCCAGGAAGCTTTCGTCCTGCGTGAATGCTGCGTATCAACTTACATATTGAAGACTGATGGCACAAGGCTTGTTTGCCCATTATGAAAGCACCGTTTATGCGGCCTCGAAGATTCCTGAAAGGCTTTGTTGTTGCCGGGGTTTTAGTCAAAGCATGCATAGTTCTGATAAGATATTGAGTTTTCCCATAAGAAACCTTGTGCTTCCAGTTCCTAGTTGGAAGGTCCCCTTGCTCTGCACTGTAACTAAAGTTAAAGTCAAGGGAGCGCCAGCCTCTAGGTAAGGCCCTGAATATCCTTACAAAACGGGAGGCATGCAGCAGTTCCCTGAGGCTTTCAACGCTGTTCTGCTTTAGTTTAACGGTAGTAAGCTTTCCAAGACTCCTAAAGACCCTGCTTCAGCACCCGTTTCGATATCAGAAAATTGCCTAGAGCCAGGAAGCCCTGGTTCAGCGAGTATGCTGCGTGTCAACCTAGAAATTGGAGACTGATGGCACAAGGCCTGTTTGCCCATTATGAAAGCTCCGTTCATGTGGCCTCGAATATACCTGAAAAGCATTGCTGTTGCCAGAGTTGTAGTCACTGCCGGCATGTTTCTGAGAAGAGATTGAGTTATCCAGTAAGAAACCTTGTGCTTCCAGTTCCTAGTTGGAAGCTCACCTGCTTTGCTCTATACCTAAAGTCAAAGTCAACGTGAGCCCTAGCCTCGAAGGAAGGCCCTGATTTGCCTTGCCAAACTGGAGGCATGGAGCAGCTCCATGAGGCCTTCTTCACTGTTCTGCTTTAGTTTCACCGTAGTAAGCTTTTCAAGACTCCTAGGGACCTTGCTTTAGAAACCGTTTCAGTACCAGTATACTGAGTACAGCCAAGAAGCTCAGGGCCAGCTAAGCAACTTCTGCCCCGTAGGCCTTTTGGAACACCTCATTGTTGGCTAGAGAAAGGAAACACACTGCACTCCTCCCTGGGAGAGCCAGATGACCTCAGCTCTACACAGGATTCAGGAACACACTCCTAGACTGTCCTCCAGGCAATGGATGTAACCTCATTCCCCTAGCTGAACTCTATTGAGAAAAACACTCTGCTTCGAATCCCTTTTCACCTTTTGCACTTAGAGTCACGCATCCTCAAGGAGGTGGTCGGCTTGCATCCAAGTACAATTTAAGCACTGTTCTTGGTGTAACACTGCAGGTCTTTGGAAGAAGCACAGGCACCTGTCTCCCTCACGCATCCTTTGTTTAGGCACGTTGCTGCAGGCAGATAAGCTGTCGTAGAAAAAAGTTGAATCAGGGAAAGCCCCACTGTGTATCGTGAATCTCTTTTGACTTGTTAACATCAACATGTCCTTATGCTGCGTGTCAATCTGGAAATGTGAGACTGAGACACAGATCTTGCTTTCCCATTTTGAAAGCTCCACTCATGCAGTCTCCAAGCTACCAGAAAAGCACTGTTGTTACGGTGCTTTGAGTTACTGCCGGCATGGCTCAGAGAAGAAAATGAGTTTTCTGGAAAGAAACTTTGTGCTTCCAGTTCCAAGTTGGAAGCTCAACCTGCGCTCCTCTATACCAAAAGTGAGAGTCAACGTGAGCACCAACCTCCAAGTAAGGCCCTGATTATCCTTGCAAAGCAGGAAGCATGCAGCAGTTCCATGAGGCCTTCATCACTGTTCTTCTTTAGTTTAGCGGTAGTAAGCTTTCCAAGACTCCTAGGAACCTTCCTTCAGCACCCGTTTCGGTAACAGAAAACTGCAGAGAGCCAGGAAGCTCTGGTCCTCCGTGTATGCTGCGTGTCAACCTAGAAATTGGAGACTGATGGCACAAGGCTTGTTTTCTCATTAGGAAAGCTCCGTTCATGCGGCCTCGAAGATACCTGAAAAGCGTTGTTGTTGCCAGGGATTTAGTCACTGCCTGCCTGCTTCTGCGAGGAAAATGAGTTTTCCCGAAAGAAACCTTGTGCTTCCAGTTCCTAGTTGGAAGCTCACCCTGCTCTGCTCTATAACTAAAGTGAAAGTCAAGGGGAGCACTTGCCTCGAAGTAAGGCCCTGAATAGCCTTACAAAACGGGAGGCATGCAGCATCTCCATGAGGACTTCAACGCTGCTCTGCTTTAGTTTTTAGGTAGTAAGCTTTCCAATACTCCTAGAGACCTTGCTTCAGCACCCATTTCGGTATCAGAAAACTGCCTAGAGCCAGGAAGCTTTCGTCCTGCGTGAATGCTGCGTATCAACCTACATATTGAAGACTGATGGCACAAGGCTTGTTTGCCCATTATGAAAGCACCGTTTATGCGGCCTCGAAGATTCCTGAAAGGCTTTGTTGTTGCTGGGGTTTTAGTCACTGCATGCATAGTTCTGATAAGATACTGAGTTTTCCCATAAGAAACTTTGTGCTTCCAGTTCCTAGTAGGAAGCTCCCCTTGCTCTGCACTGTAACTAAAGTTAAAGTCAAGGGAGCGCCAGCCTCTATGTAAGGCCCTGAATATCCTTACAAAACGGGAGGCATGCAGCAGTTCCCTGAGGCTTTCAACGCTGTTCTGCTTTAGTTTAACGGTAGTAAGCTTTCCAATACTCCTAGAGACCTGTCTTCAGCACCCGTTTCGGTATCAGAAAACTGCCTAGAGCCAGGAAGCTTTCGTCCTGCGTGAATGCTGCGTATCAACTTACATATTGAAGACTGATGGCACAAGGCTTGTTTGCCCATTATGAAAGCACCGTTTATGCGGCCTCGAAGATTCCTGAAAGGCTTTGTTGTTGCCGGGGTTTTAGTCAAAGCATGCATAGTTCTGATAAGATATTGAGTTTTCCCATAAGAAACCTTGTGCTTCCAGTTCCTAGTTGGAAGGTCCCCTTGCTCTGCACTGTAACTAAAGTTAAAGTCAAGGGAGCGCCAGCCTCTAGGTAAGGCCCTGAATATCCTTACAAAACGGGAGGCATGCAGCAGTTCCCTGAGGCTTTCAACGCTGTTCTGCTTTAGTTTAACGGTAGTAAGCTTTCCAAGACTCCTAAAGACCCTGCTTCAGCACCCGTTTCGATATCAGAAAATTGCCTAGAGCCAGGAAGCCCTGGTTCAGCGAGTATGCTGCGTGTCAACCTAGAAATTGGAGACTGATGGCACAAGGCCTGTTTGCCCATTATGAAAGCTCCGTTCATGTGGCCTCGAATATACCTGAAAAGCATTGCTGTTGCCAGAGTTGTAGTCACTGCCGGCATGTTTCTGAGAAGAGATTGAGTTATCCAGTAAGAAACCTTGTGCTTCCAGTTCCTAGTTGGAAGCTCACCTGCTTTGCTCTATACCTAAAGTCAAAGTCAACGTGAGCCCTAGCCTCGAAGGAAGGCCCTGATTTGCCTTGCCAAACTGGAGGCATGGAGCAGCTCCATGAGGCCTTCTTCACTGTTCTGCTTTAGTTTCACCGTAGTAAGCTTTTCAAGACTCCTAGGGACCTTGCTTTAGAAACCGTTTCAGTACCAGTATACTGAGTACAGCCAAGAAGCTCAGGGCCAGCTAAGCAACTTCTGCCCCGTAGGCCTTTTGGAACACCTCATTGTTGGCTAGAGAAAGGAAACACACTGCACTCCTCCCTGGGAGAGCCAGATGACCTCAGCTCTACACAGGATTCAGGAACACACTCCTAGACTGTCCTCCAGGCAATGGATGTAACCTCATTCCCCTAGCTGAACTCTATTGAGAAAAACACTCTGCTTCGAATCCCTTTTCACCTTTTGCACTTAGAGTCACGCATCCTCAAGGAGGTGGTCGGCTTGCATCCAAGTACAATTTAAGCACTGTTCTTGGTGTAACACTGCAGGTCTTTGGAAGAAGCACAGGCACCTGTCTCCCTCACGCATCCTTTGTTTAGGCACGTTGCTGCAGGCAGATAAGCTGTCGTAGAAAAAAGTTGAATCAGGGAAAGCCCCACTGTGTATCGTGAATCTCTTTTGACTTGTTAACATCAACATGTCCTTATGCTGCGTGTCAATCTGGAAATGTGAGACTGAGACACAGATCTTGCTTTCCCATTTTGAAAGCTCCACTCATGCAGTCTCCAAGCTACCAGAAAAGCACTGTTGTTACGGTGCTTTGAGTTACTGCCAGCATGGCTCAGAGAAGAAAATGAGTTTTCTGGAAAGAAACTTTGTGCTTCCAGTTCCAAGTTGGAAGCTCAACCTGCGCTCCTCTATACCTAAAGTGAGAGTCAACGTGAGCACCATCCTCCAAGTAAGGCCCTGATTATCCTTGCAAAGCGGGAGGCATGCAGCAGTTCCATGAGGCCTTCATCGCTGTTCTTCTTTAGTTTAGCGGTAGTAAGCTTTCCAAGACTCCTAGGAACCTTCCTTCAGCACCCGTTTCGGTAACAGAACCCCGCAGAGAGCCAGGAAGCTCTGGTCCTCCGTGTATGCTGCGTGTCAACCTAGAAATTGGAGACTGATGGCACAAGGCTTGTTTTCTCATTAGGAAAGCTCCGTTCATGCGGCCTCGAAGATACCTGAAAAGCATTGTTGTTGCCAGGGATTTAGTCACTGCCTGCCTGCTTCTGCGAGGAAAATGAGTTTTCCCGAAAGAAACCTTGTGCTTCCAGTTCCTAGTTGGAAGCTCACCCTACTCTGCTCTATAACTAAAGTGAAAGTCAAGGGGAGCACTTGCCTCGAAGTAAGGCCCTGAATAGCCTTACAAAACGGGAGGCATGCAGCATCTCCATGAGGACTTCAACGCTGCTCTGCTTTAGTTTTTAGGTAGTAAGCTTTCCAATATTCCTAGAGACCTTGCTTCAGCACCCATTTCGGTATCAGAAAACTGCCTAGAGCCAGGAAGCTTTCGTTCTGCGTGAATGCTGCGTATCAACCTACATATTGAAGACTGATGGCACAAGGCTTGTTTGCCCATTATGAAAGCACCGTTTATGCGGCCTCGAAGATTCCTGAAAGGCTTTGTTGTTGCTGGGGTTTTAGTCACTGCATGCATAGTTCTGATAAGATACTGAGTTTTCCCATAAGAAACTTTGTGCTTCCAGTTCCTAGTAGGAAGCTCCCCTTGCTCTGCACTGTAACTAAAGTTAAAGTCAAGGGAGCGCCAGCCTCTATGTAAGGCCCTGAATATCCTTACAAAACGGGAGGCATGCAGCAGTTCCCTGAGGCTTTCAACGCTGTTCTGCTTTAGTTTAACGGTAGTAAGCTTTCCAATACTCCTAGAGACCTGTCTTCAGCACCCGTTTCGGTATCAGAAAACTGCCTAGAGCCAGGAAGCTTTCGTCCTGCGTGAATGCTGCGTATCAACTTACATATTGAAGACTGATGGCACAAGGCTTGTTTGCCCATTATGAAAGCACCGTTTATGCGGCCTCGTAGATTCCTGAAAGGCTTTGTTGTTGCCGGGGTTTTAGTCAAAGCATGCATAGTTCTGATAAGATATTGAGTTTTCCCATAAGAAACCTTGTGCTTCCAGTTCCTAGTTGGAAGGTCCCCTTGCTCTGCACTGTAACTAAAGTTAAAGTCAAGGGAGCGCCAGCCTCTAGGTAAGGCCCTGAATTTCCTTACAAAACGGGAGGCATGCAGCAGTTCCCTGAGGCTTTCAACGCTGTTCTGCTTTAGTTTAACGGTAGTAAACTTTCCAAGACTCCTAAAGACCCTGCTTCAGCACCCGTTTCGATATCAGAAAATTGCCTAGAGCCAGGAAGCCCTGGTTCAGCGAGTATGCTGCGTGTCAACCTAGAAATTGGAGACTGATGGCACAAGGCCTATTTGCCCATTATGAAAGCTCCGTTCATGTGGCCTCGTATATACCTGGAAAGCATTGCTGTTGCCAGAGTTGTAGTCACTGCCCGCATGTTTCTGAGAAGATATTGAGTTATCCCATAAGAAACCTTGTGCTTCCAGTTCCTAGTTGGAAGCTCACCCTGCTCTGCTCTATACCTAAAGTCAAAGTCAACGTGATCCCTAGCCTCGAAGGAAGGCCCTGATTTGCCTTGCCAAACTGGAGGCATGGAGCAGCTCCATGAGGCCTTCTTCACTGTTCTGCTTTAGTTTCACCGTAGTAAGCTTTTCAAGACTCCTAGGGACCTTGCTTTAGAAACCGTTTCAGTACCAGTATACTGAGTACAGCCAAGAAGCTCAGGGCCAGCTAAGCAACTTCTTCCCCGTAGGCCTTTTGGAACACCTCATTGTTGGCTAGAGAAAGGAAACACACTGCACTCCTCCCTGGGAGAGCCAGATGACCTCAGCTCTACACAGGATTCAGGAACACACTCCTAGACTGTCCTCCAGGCAATGGATGTAACCTCATTCCCCTAGCTGAACTCTATTGAGAAAAACACTCTGCTTCGAATCCCTTTTCACCTTTTGCACTTAGAGTCACGCATCCTCAAGGAGGTGGTCGGCTTGCATCCAAGTACAATTTAAGCACTGTTCTTGGTGTAACACTGCAGGTCTTTGGAAGAAGCACAGGCACCTGTCTCCCTCACGCATCCTTTGTTTAGGCACGTTGCTGCAGGCAGATAAGCTGTCGTAGAAAAAAGTTGAATCAGGGAAAGCCCCACTGTGTATCGTGAATCTCTTTTGACTTGTTAACATCAACATGTCCTTATGCTGCGTGTCAATCTGGAAATGTGAGACTGAGACACAGATCTTGCTTTCCCATTTTGAAAGCTCCACTCATGCAGTCTCCAAGCTACCAGAAAAGCACTGTTGTTACGGTGCTTTGAGTTACTGCCGGCATGGCTCAGAGAAGAAAATGAGTTTTCTGGAAAGAAACTTTGTGCTTCCAGTTCCAAGTTGGAAGCTCAACCTGCGCTCCTCTATACCAAAAGTGACAGTCAACGTGAGCACCAACCTCCAAGTAAGGCCCTGATTATCCTTGCAAAGCAGGAAGCATGCAGCAGTTCCATGAGGCCTTCATCACTGTTCTTCTTTAGTTTAGCGGTAGTAAGCTTTCCAAGACTCCTAGGAACCTTCCTTCAGCACCCGTTTCGGTAACAGAACCCCGCAGAGAGCCAGGAAGCTCTGGTCCTCCGTGTATGCTGCGTGTCAACCTAGAAATTGGAGACTGATGGCACAAGGCTTGTTTTCTCATTAGGAAAGCTCCGTTCATGCGGCCTCGAAGATACCTGAAAAGCATTGTTGTTGCCAGGGATTTAGTCACTGCCTGCCTGCTTCTGCGAGGAAAATGAGTTTTCCCGAAAGAAACCTTGTGCTTCCAGTTCCTAGTTGGAAGCTCACCCTACTCTGCTCTATAACTAAAGTGAAAGTCAAGGGGAGCACTTGCCTCGAAGTAAGGCCCTGAATAGCCTTACAAAACGGGAGGCATGCAGCATCTCCATGAGGACTTCAACGCTGCTCTGCTTTAGTTTTTAGGTAGTAAGCTTTCCAATACTCCTAGAGACCTTGCTTCAGCACCCATTTCGGTATCAGAAAACTGCCTAGAGCCAGGAAGCTTTCGTCCTGCGTGAATGCTGCGTATCAACCTACATATTGAAGACTGATGGCACAAGGCTTGTTTGCCCATTATGAAAGCACCGTTTATGCGGCCTCGAAGATTCCTGAAAGGCTTTGTTGTTGCTGGGGTTTTAGTCACTGCATGCATAGTTCTGATAAGATACTGAGTTTTCCCATAAGAAACTTTGTGCTTCCAGTTCCTAGTAGGAAGCTCCCCTTGCTCTGCACTGTAACTAAAGTTAAAGTCAAGGGAGCGCCAGCCTCTATGTAAGGCCCTGAATATCCTTACAAAACGGGAGGCATGCAGCAGTTCCCTGAGGCTTTCAACGCTGTTCTGCTTTAGTTTAACGGTAGTAAGCTTTCCAATACTCCTAGAGACCTGTCTTCAGCACCCGTTTCGGTATCAGAAAACTGCCTAGAGCCAGGAAGCTTTCGTCCTGCGTGAATGCTGCGTATCAACTTACATATTGAAGACTGATGGCACAAGGCTTGTTTGCCCATTATGAAAGCACCGTTTATGCGGCCTCGTAGATTCCTGAAAGGCTTTGTTGTTGCCGGGGTTTTAGTCAAAGCATGCATAGTTCTGATAAGATATTGAGTTTTCCCATAAGAAACCTTGTGCTTCCAGTTCCTAGTTGGAAGGTCCCCTCGCTCTGCACTGTAACTAAAGTTAAAGTCAAGGGAGCGCCAGCCTCTAGGTAAGGCCCTGAATTTCCTTACAAAACGGGAGGCATGCAGCAGTTCCCTGAGGCTTTCAACGCTGTTCTGCTTTAGTTTAATGGTAGTAAGCTTTCCAAGACTCCTAAAGACCCTGCTTCAGCACCCGTTTCGATATCAGAAAATTGCCTAGAGCCAGGAAGCCCTGGTTCAGCGAGTATGCTGCGTGTCAACATAGAAATTGGAGACTGATGGCACAAGGCCTATTTGCCCATTATGAAAGCTCCGTTCATGTGGCCTCGTATATACCTGGAAAGCATTGCTGTTGCCAGAGTTGTAGTCACTGCCGGCATGTTTCTGAGAAGATATTGAGTTATCCCATAAGAAACCTTGTGCTTCCAGTTCCTAGTTGGAAGCTCACCCTGCTCTGCTCTATACCTAAAGTCAAAGTCAACGTGAGCCCTAGCCTCGAAGGAAGGCCCTGATTTGCCTTGCCAAACTGGAGGCATGGAGCAGCTCCATGAGGCCTTCTTCACTGTTCTGCTTTAGTTTCACCGTAGTAAGCTTTTCAAGACTCCTAGGGACCTTGCTTTAGAAACCGTTTCAGTACCAGTATACTGAGTACAGCCAAGAAGCTCAGGGCCAGCTAAGCAACTTCTGCCCCGTAGGCCTTTTGGAACACCTCATTGTTGGCTAGAGAAAGGAAACACACTGCACTCCTCCCTGGGAGAGCCAGATGACCTCAGCTCTACACAGGATTCAGGAACACATTCCTAGACTGTCCTCCAGGCAATGGATGTAACCTCATTCCCCTAGCTGAACTCTATTGAGAAAAACACTCTGCTTCGAATCCCTTTTCACCTTTTGCACTTAGAGTCACGCATCCTCAAGGAGGTGGTCGGCTTGCATCCAAGTACAATTTAAGCACTGTTCTTGGTGTAACACTGCAGGTCTTTGGAAGAAGCACAGGCACCTGTCTCCCTCACGCATCCTTTGTTTAGGCACGTTGCTGCAGGCAGATAAGCTGTCGTAGAAAAAAGTTGAATCAGGGAAAGCCCCACTGTGTATCGTGAATCTCTTTTGACTTGTTAACATCAACATGTCCTTATGCTGCGTGTCAATCTGGAAATGTGAGACTGAGACACAGATCTTGCTTTCCCATTTTGAAAGCTCCACTCATGCAGTCTCCAAGCTACCAGAAAAGCACTGTTGTTACGGTGCTTTGAGTTACTGCCGGCATGGCTCAGAGAAGAAAATGAGTTTTCTGGAAAGAAACTTTGTGCTTCCAGTTCCAAGTTGGAAGCTCAACCTGCGCTCCTCTATACCTAAAGTGAGAGTCAACGTGAGCACCATCCTCCAAGTAAGGCCCTGATTATCCTTGCAAAGCGGGAGGCATGCAGCAGTTCCATGAGGCCTTCATCGCTGTTCTTCTTTAGTTTAGCGGTAGTAAGCTTTCCAAGACTCCTAGGAACCTTCCTTCAGCACCCGTTTCGGTAACAGAACCCCGCAGAGAGCCAGGAAGCTCTGGTCCTCCGTGTATGCTGCGTGTCAACCTAGAAATTGGAGACTGATGGCACAAGGCTTGTTTTCTCATTAGGAAAGCTCCGTTCATGCGGCCTCGAAGATACCTGAAAAGCATTGTTGTTCCCAGGGATTTAGTCACTGCCTGCCTGCTTCTGCGAGGAAAATGAGTTTTCCCGAAAGAAACCTTGTGCTTCCAGTTCCTAGTTGGAAGCTCACCCTGCTCTGCTCTATAACTAAAGTGAAAGTCAAGGGGAGCACTTGCCTCGAAGTAAGGCCCTGAATAGCCTTACAAAACGGGAGGCATGCAGCATCTCCATGAGGACTTCAACGCTGCTCTGCTTTAGTTTTTAGGTAGTAAGCTTTCCAATACTCCTAGAGACCTTGCTTCAGCACCCATTTCGGTATCAGAAAACTGCCTAGAGCCAGGAAGCTTTCGTCCTGCGTGAATGCTGCGTATCAACCTACATATTGAAGACTGATGGCACAAGGCTTGTTTGCCCATTATGAAAGCACCGTTTATGCGGCCTCGAAGATTCCTGAAAGGCTTTGTTGTTGCTGGGGTTTTAGTCACTGCATGCATAGTTCTGATAAGATACTGAGTTTTCCCATAAGAAACTTTGTGCTTCCAGTTCCTAGTAGGAAGCTCCCCTTGCTCTGCACTGTAACTAAAGTTAAAGTCAAGGGAGCGCCAGCCTCTATGTAAGGCCCTGAATATCCTTACAAAACGGGAGGCATGCAGCAGTTCCCTGAGGCTTTCAACGCTGTTCTGCTTTAGTTTAACGGTAGTAAGCTTTCCAAGTCTCCTAAAGACCCTGCTTCAGCACCCGTTTCGGTATCAGAAAATTGCCTAGAGCCAGGAAGCCCTGGTTCAGCGAATATGCTGCGTGTCAACCTAGAAATTGGAGACTGATGGCACAAGGCCTGTTTGCCCATTATGAAAGCTCCGTTCATGTGGCCTCGAATATACCTGAAAAGCATTGCTGTTGCCAGAGTTGTAGTCACTGCCGGCATGTTTCTGAGAAGAGATTGAGTTATCCAGTAAGAAACCTTGTGCTTCCAGTTCCTAGTTGGAAGCTCACCTGCTTTGCTCTATACCTAAAGTCAAAGTCAACGTGAGCCCTAGCCTCGAAGGAAGTCCCTGATTTCCCTTGCCAAACGGGAGGCATGGAGCAGCTCCATGAGGCCTTCTTCACTGTTCTGCTTTAGTTTCACCGTAGTAAGCTTTCCCAGACTCCTAGGGACCTTGCTTTAGAAACAGTTTCAGTACCAGTATACTGAGTAGAGCCAAGAAGCTCAGGGCCAGCTAAGCTACTTCTGCCCCGTAGGCCTTTTGGAACACCTCAGTGTTGGCTAGAGAAAGGCAACACACTGCACTCCTCCCTGGGAAAGCCAGATGACCTCAGCTCTACACAGGATTCAGCAACACACTTCTAGACTGTCCTCCATGCAATGGATGTAACCTCATTCCCCTAGCTGAAATCTATTGAGAAAAACACTCTGCTTCGAATCCCTTTTCACCTTTTACACTTAGAGTCACGCATCCGGAAGGAGCTGGTCGGCTTGCATCCAAGTACAATTTAAGCACTGTTCTTGGTGTAACACTGCAGGTCTTTGGAGGAAGCACAGGCACCTGTCTCCCTCACGCATCCTTTGTTTAGGCACTTTGCTGCAGGCAGATAAGCTGTCGTAGAAAAAAGTTGAATCAGGGAAAGCCCCACTGGGTATCGTGAATCTCTTTTGACTTGTTAACATCAACATGTCCTTATGCTGCGTGTCAATCTGGAAATGTGAGACTGAGACACAGATCTTGCTTTCCTATTTTGAAAGCTCCACTCATGCAGTCTCGAAGCTACCAGAAAAGCACTGTTGTTACGGTGCTTTGAGTTACTGCCGGCATGGCTCAGAGAAGAAAATGAGTTTTCTGGAAAGAAACTTTGTGCTTCCAGTTCCAAGTTGGAAGCTCAACCTGCGCTCCTCTATACCAAAAGTGAGAGTCAACGTGAGCACCAACCTCCAAGTAAGGCCCTGATTATCCTTGCAAAGCAGGAAGCATGCAGCAGTTCCATGAGGCCTTCATCACTGTTCTTCTTTAGTTTAGCGGTAGTAAGCTTTCCAAGACTCCTAGGAACCTTCCTTCAGCACCCGTTTCGGTAACAGAAAACTGCAGAGAGCCAGGAAGCTCTGGTCCTCCGTGTATGCTGCGTGTCAACCTAGAAATTGGAGACTGATGGCACAAGGCTTGTTTTCTCATTAGGAAAGCTCCGTTCATGCGGCCTCGAAGATACCTGAAAAGCGTTGTTGTTGCCAGGGATTTAGTCACTGCCTGCCTGCTTCTGCGAGGAAAATGAGTTTTCCCGAAAGAAACCTTGTGCTTCCAGTTCCTAGTTGGAAGCTCACCCTGCTCTGCTCTATAACTAAAGTGAAAGTCAAGGGGAGCACTTGCCTCGAAGTAAGGCCCTGAATAGCCTTACAAAACGGGAGGCATGCAGCATCTCCATGAGGACTTCAACGCTGCTCTGCTTTAGTTTTTAGGTAGTAAGCTTTCCAATACTCCTAGAGACCTTGCTTCAGCACCCATTTCGGTATCAGAAAACTGCCTAGAGCCAGGAAGCTTTCGTCCTGCGTGAATGCTGCGTATCAACCTACATATTGAAGACTGATGGCACAAGGCTTGTTTGCCCATTATGAAAGCACCGTTTATGCGGCCTCGAAGATTCCTGAAAGGCTTTGTTGTTGCTGGGGTTTTAGTCACTGCATGCATAGTTCTGATAAGATACTGAGTTTTCCCATAAGAAACTTTGTGCTTCCAGTTCCTAGTAGGAAGCTCCCCTTGCTCTGCACTGTAACTAAAGTTAAAGTCAAGGGAGCGCCAGCCTCTATGTAAGGCCCTGAATATCCTTACAAAACGGGAGGCATGCAGCAGTTCCCTGAGGCTTTCAACGCTGTTCTGCTTTAGTTTAACGGTAGTAAGCTTTCCAATACTCCTAGAGACCTGTCTTCAGCACCCGTTTCGGTATCAGAAAACTGCCTAGAGCCAGGAAGCTTTCGTCCTGCGTGAATGCTGCGTATCAACTTACATATTGAAGACTGATGGCACAAGGCTTGTTTGCCCATTATGAAAGCACCGTTTATGCGGCCTCGAAGATTCCTGAAAGGCTTTGTTGTTGCCGGGGTTTTAGTCAAAGCATGCATAGTTCTGATAAGATATTGAGTTTTCCCATAAGAAACCTTGTGCTTCCAGTTCCTAGTTGGAAGGTCCCCTTGCTCTGCACTGTAACTAAAGTTAAAGTCAAGGGAGCGCCAGCCTCTAGGTAAGGCCCTGAATATCCTTACAAAACGGGAGGCATGCAGCAGTTCCCTGAGGCTTTCAACGCTGTTCTGCTTTAGTTTAACGGTAGTAAGCTTTCCAAGACTCCTAAAGACCCTGCTTCAGCACCCGTTTCGATATCAGAAAATTGCCTAGAGCCAGGAAGCCCTGGTTCAGCGAGTATGCTGCGTGTCAACCTAGAAATTGGAGACTGATGGCACAAGGCCTGTTTGCCCATTATGAAAGCTCCGTTCATGTGGCCTCGAATATACCTGAAAAGCATTGCTGTTGCCAGAGTTGTAGTCACTGCCGGCATGTTTCTGAGAAGAGATTGAGTTATCCAGTAAGAAACCTTGTGCTTCCAGTTCCTAGTTGGAAGCTCACCTGCTTTGCTCTATACCTAAAGTCAAAGTCAACGTGAGCCCTAGCCTCGAAGGAAGGCCCTGATTTGCCTTGCCAAACTGGAGGCATGGAGCAGCTCCATGAGGCCTTCTTCACTGTTCTGCTTTAGTTTCACCGTAGTAAGCTTTTCAAGACTCCTAGGGACCTTGCTTTAGAAACCGTTTCAGTACCAGTATACTGAGTACAGCCAAGAAGCTCAGGGCCAGCTAAGCAACTTCTGCCCCGTAGGCCTTTTGGAACACCTCATTGTTGGCTAGAGAAAGGAAACACACTGCACTCCTCCCTGGGAGAGCCAGATGACCTCAGCTCTACACAGGATTCAGGAACACACTCCTAGACTGTCCTCCAGGCAATGGATGTAACCTCATTCCAATAGCTGAACTCTATTGAGAAAAACACTCTGCTTCGAATCCCTTTTCACCTTTTGCACTTAGAGTCACGCATCCTCAAGGAGGTGGTCGGCTTGCATCCAAGTACAATTTAAGCACTGTTCTTGGTGTAACACTGCAGGTCTTTGGAAGAAGCACAGGCACCTGTCTCCCTCACGCATCCTTTGTTTAGGCACGTTGCTGCAGGCAGATAAGCTGTCGTAGAAAAAAGTTGAATCAGGGAAAGCCCCACTGTGTATCGTGAATCTCTTTTGACTTGTTAACATCAACATGTCCTTATGCTGCGTGTCAATCTGGAAATGTGAGACTGAGACACAGATCTTGCTTTCCCATTTTGAAAGCTCCACTCATGCAGTCTCCAAGCTACCAGAAAAGCACTGTTGTTACGGTGCTTTGAGTTACTGCCGGCATGGCTCAGAGAAGAAAATGAGTTTTCTGGAATGAAACTTTGTGCTTCCAGTTCCAAGTTGGAAGCTCAACCTGCGCTCCTCTATACCTAAAGTGAGAGTCAACGTGAGCACCATCCTCCAAGTAAGGCCCTGATTATCCTTGCAAAGCGGGAGGCATGCAGCAGTTCCATGAGGCCTTCATCGCTGTTCTTCTTTAGTTTAGCGGTAGTAAGCTTTCCAAGACTCCTAGGAACCTTCCTTCAGCACCCGTTTCGGTAACAGAACCCCGCAGAGAGCCAGGAAGCTCTGGTCCTCCGTGTATGCTGCGTGTCAACCTAGAAATTGGAGACTGATGGCACAAGGCTTGTTTTCTCATTAGGAAAGCTCCGTTCATGCGGCCTCGAAGATACCTGAAAAGCATTGTTGTTGCCAGGGATTTAGTCACTGCCTGCCTGCTTCTGCGAGGAAAATGAGTTTTCCCGAAAGAAACCTTGTGCTTCCAGTTCCTAGTTGGAAGCTCACCCTACTCTGCTCTATAACTAAAGTGAAAGTCAAGGGGAGCACTTGCCTCGAAGTAAGGCCCTGAATAGCCTTACAAAACGGGAGGCATGCAGCATCTCCATGAGGACTTCAACGCTGCTCTGCTTTAGTTTTTAGGTAGTAAGCTTTCCAATATTCCTAGAGACCTTGCTTCAGCACCCATTTCGGTATCAGAAAACTGCCTACAGCCAGGAAGCTTTCGTTCTGCGTGAATGCTGCGTATCAACCTACATATTGAAGACTGATGGCACAAGGCTTGTTTGCCCATTATGAAAGCACCGTTTATGCGGCCTCGAAGATTCCTGAAAGGCTTTGTTGTTGCTGGGGTTTTAGTCACTGCATGCATAGTTCTGATAAGATACTGAGTTTTCCCATAAGAAACTTTGTGCTTCCAGTTCCTAGTAGGAAGCTCCCCTTGCTCTGCACTGTAACTAAAGTTAAAGTCAAGGGAGCGCCAGCCTCTATGTAAGGCCCTGAATATCCTTACAAAACGGGAGGCATGCAGCAGTTCCCTGAGGCTTTCAACGCTGTTCTGCTTTAGTTTAACGGTAGTAAGCTTTCCAATACTCCTAGAGACCTGTCTTCAGCACCCGTTTCGGTATCAGAAAACTGCCTAGAGCCAGGAAGCTTTCGTCCTGCGTGAATGCTGCGTATCAACTTACATATTGAAGACTGATGGCACAAGGCTTGTTTGCCCATTATGAAAGCACCGTTTATGCGGCCTCGAAGATTCCTGAAAGGCTTTGTTGTTGCCGGGGTTTTAGTCAAAGCATGCATAGTTCTGATAAGATATTGAGTTTTCCCATAAGAAACCTTGTGCTTCCAGTTCCTAGTTGGAAGGTCCCCTTGCTCTGCACTGTAACTAAAGTTAAAGTCAAGGGAGCGCCAGCCTCTAGGTAAGGCCCTGAATTTCCTTACAAAACGGGAGGCATGCAGCAGTTCCCTGAGGCTTTCAACGCTGTTCTGCTTTAGTTTAACGGTAGTAAGCTTTCCAAGACTCCTAAAGACCCTGCTTCAGCACCCGTTTCGATATCAGAAAATTGCCTAGAGCCAGGAAGCCCTGGTTCAGCGAGTATGCTGCGTGTCAACCTAGAAATTGGAGACTGATGGCACAAGGCCTATTTGCCCATTATGAAAGCTCCGTTCATGTGGCCTCGTATATACCTGGAAAGCATTGCTGTTGCCAGAGTTGTAGTCACTGCCGGCATGTTTCTGAGAAGATATTGAGTTATCCCATAAGAAACCTTGTGCTTCCAGTTCCTAGTTGGAAGCTCACCCTGCTCTGCTCTATACCTAAAGTCAAAGTCAACGTGATCCCTAGCCTCGAAGGAAGGCCCTGATTTGCCTTGCCAAACTGGAGGCATGGAGCAGCTCCATGAGGCCTTCTTCACTGTTCTGCTTTAGTTTCACCGTAGTAAGCTTTTCAAGACTCCTAGGGACCTTGCTTTAGAAACCGTTTCAGTACCAGTATACTGAGTACAGCCAAGAAGCTCAGGGCCAGCTAAGCAACTTCTGCCCCGTAGGCCTTTTGGAACACCTCATTGTTGGCTAGAGAAAGGAAACACACTGCACTCCTCCCTGGGAGAGCCAGATGACCTCAGCTCTACACAGGATTCAGGAACACACTCCTAGACTGTCCTCCAGGCAATGGATGTAACCTCATTCCCCTAGCTGAACTCTATTGAGAAAAACACTCTGCTTCGAATCCCTTTTCACCTTTTGCACTTAGAGTCACGCATCCTCAAGGAGGTGGTCGGCTTGCATCCAAGTACAATTTAAGCACTGTTCTTGGTGTAACACTGCAGGTCTTTGGAAGAAGCACAGGCACCTGTCTCCCTCACGCATCCTTTGTTTAGGCACGTTGCTGCAGGCAGATAAGCTGTCGTAGAAAAAAGTTGAATCAGGGAAAGCCCCACTGTGTATCGTGAATCTCTTTTGACTTGTTAACATCAACATGTCCTTATGCTGCGTGTCAATCTGGAAATGTGAGACTGAGACACAGATCTTGCTTTCCCATTTTGAAAGCTCCACTCATGCAGTCTCCAAGCTACCAGAAAAGCACTGTTGTTACGGTGCTTTGAGTTACTGCCGGCATGGCTCAGAGAAGAAAATGAGTTTTCTGGAAAGAAACTTTGTGCTTCCAGTTCCAAGTTGGAAGCTCAACCTGCGCTCCTCTATACCTAAAGTGAGAGTCAACGTGAGCACCATCCTCCAAGTAAGGCCCTGATTATCCTTGCAAAGCGGGAGGCATGCAGCAGTTCCATGAGGCCTTCATCGCTGTTCTTCTTTAGTTTAGCGGTAGTAAGCTTTCCAAGACTCCTAGGAACCTTCCTTCAGCACCCGTTTCGGTAACAGAACCCCGCAGAGAGCCAGGAAGCTCTGGTCCTCCGTGTATGCTGCGTGTCAACCTAGAAATTGGAGACTGATGGCACAAGGCTTGTTTTCTCATTAGGAAAGCTCCGTTCATGCGGCCTCGAAGATACCTGAAAAGCATTGTTGTTGCCAGGGATTTAGTCACTGCCTGCCTGCTTCTGCGAGGAAAATGAGTTTTCCCGAAAGAAACCTTGTGCTTCCAGTTCCTAGTTGGAAGCTCACCCTACTCTGCTCTATAACTAAAGTGAAAGTCAAGGGGAGCACTTGCCTCGAAGTAAGGCCCTGAATAGCCTTACAAAACGGGAGGCATGCAGCATCTCCATGAGGACTTCAACGCTGCTCTGCTTTAGTTTTTAGGTAGTAAGCTTTCCAATACTCCTAGAGACCTTGCTTCAGCACCCATTTCGGTATCAGAAAACTGCCTAGAGCCAGGAAGCTTTCGTCCTGCGTGAATGCTGCGTATCAACCTACATATTGAAGACTGATGGCACAAGGCTTGTTTGCCCATTATGAAAGCACCGTTTATGCGGCCTCGAAGATTCCTGAAAGGCTTTGTTGTTGCTGGGGTTTTAGTCACTGCATGCATAGTTCTGATAAGATACTGAGTTTTCCCATAAGAAACTTTGTGCTTCCAGTTCCTAGTAGGAAGCTCCCCTTGCTCTGCACTGTAACTAAAGTTAAAGTCAAGGGAGCGCCAGCCTCTATGTAAGGCCCTGAATATCCTTACAAAACGGGAGGCATGCAGCAGTTCCCTGAGGCTTTCAACGCTGTTCTGCTTTAGTTTAACGGTAGTAAGCTTTCCAATACTCCTAGAGACCTGTCTTCAGCACCCGTTTCGGTATCAGAAAACTGCCTAGAGCCAGGAAGCTTTCGTCCTGCGTGAATGCTGCGTATCAACTTACATATTGAAGACTGATGGCACAAGGCTTGTTTGCCCATTATGAAAGCACCGTTTATGCGGCCTCGTAGATTCCTGAAAGGCTTTGTTGTTGCCGGGGTTTTAGTCAAAGCATGCATAGTTCTGATAAGATATTGAGTTTTCCCATAAGAAACCTTGTGCTTCCAGTTCCTAGTTGGAAGGTCCCCTTGCTCTGCACTGTAACTAAAGTTAAAGTCAAGGGAGCGCCAGCCTCTAGGTAAGGCCCTGAATTTCCTTACAAAACGGGAGGCATGCAGCAGTTCCCTGAGGCTTTCAACGCTGTTCTGCTTTAGTTTAACGGTAGTAAGCTTTCCAAGACTCCTAAAGACCCTGCTTCAGCACCCGTTTCGATATCAGAAAATTGCCTAGAGCCAGGAAGCCCTGGTTCAGCGAGTATGCTGCGTGTCAACATAGAAATTGGAGACTGATGGCACAAGGCCTATTTGCCCATTATGAAAGCTCCGTTCATGTGGCCTCGTATATACCTGGAAAGCATTGCTGTTGCCAGAGTTGTAGTCACTGCCGGCATGTTTCTGAGAAGATATTGAGTTATCCCATAAGAAACCTTGTGCTTCCAGTTCCTAGTTGGAAGCTCACCCTGCTCTGCTCTATACCTAAAGTCAAAGTCAACGTGAGCCCTAGCCTCGAAGGAAGGCCCTGATTTGCCTTGCCAAACTGGAGGCATGGAGCAGCTCCATGAGGCCTTCTTCACTGTTCTGCTTTAGTTTCACCGTAGTAAGCTTTTCAAGACTCCTAGGGACCTTGCTTTAGAAACCGTTTCAGTACCAGTATACTGAGTACAGCCAAGAAGCTCAGGGCCAGCTAAGCAACTTCTGCCCCGTAGGCCTTTTGGAACACCTCATTGTTGGCTAGAGAAAGGAAACACACTGCACTCCTCCCTGGGAGAGCCAGATGACCTCAGCTCTACACAGGATTCAGGAACACACTCCTAGACTGTCCTCCAGGCAATGGATGTAACCTCATTCCCCTAGCTGAACTCTATTGAGAAAAACACTCTGCTTCGAATCCCTTTTCACCTTTTGCACTTAGAGTCACGCATCCTCAAGGAGGTGGTCGGCTTGCATCCAAGTACAATTTAAGCACTGTTCTTGGTGTAACACTGCAGGTCTTTGGAAGAAGCACAGGCACCTGTCTCCCTCACGCATCCTTTGTTTAGGCACGTTGCTGCAGGCAGATAAGCTGTCGTAGAAAAAAGTTGAATCAGGGAAAGCCCCACTGTGTATCGTGAATCTCTTTTGACTTGTTAACATCAACATGTCCTTATGCTGCGTGTCAATCTGGAAATGTGAGACTGAGACACAGATCTTGCTTTCCCATTTTGAAAGCTCCACTCATGCAGTCTCCAAGCTACCAGAAAAGCACTGTTGTTACGGTGCTTTGAGTTACTGCCGGCATGGCTCAGAGAAGAAAATGAGTTTTCTGGAAAGAAACTTTGTGCTTCCAGTTCCAAGTTGGAAGCTCAACCTGCGCTCCTCTATACCTAAAGTGAGAGTCAACGTGAGCACCATCCTCCAAGTAAGGCCCTGATTATCCTTGCAAAGCGGGAGGCATGCAGCAGTTCCATGAGGCCTTCATCGCTGTTCTTCTTTAGTTTAGCGGTAGTAAGCTTTCCAAGACTCCTAGGAACCTTCCTTCAGCACCCGTTTCGGTAACAGAACCCCGCAGAGAGCCAGGAAGCTCTGGTCCTCCGTGTATGCTGCGTGTCAACCTAGAAATTGGAGACTGATGGCACAAGGCTTGTTTTCTCATTAGGAAAGCTCCGTTCATGCGGCCTCGAAGATACCTGAAAAGCATTGTTGTTCCCAGGGATTTAGTCACTGCCTGCCTGCTTCTGCGAGGAAAATGAGTTTTCCCGAAAGAAACCTTGTGCTTTCAGTTCCTAGTTGGAAGCTCACCCTGCTCTGCTCTATAACTAAAGTGAAAGTCAAGGGGAGCACTTGCCTCGAAGTAAGGCCCTGAATAGCCTTACAAAACGGGAGGCATGCAGCATCTCCATGAGGACTTCAACGCTGCTCTGCTTTAGTTTTTAGGTAGTAAGCTTTCCAATACTCCTAGAGACCTTGCTTCAGCACCCATTTCGGTATCAGAAAACTGCCTAGAGCCAGGAAGCTTTCGTCCTGCGTGAATGCTGCGTATCAACCTACATATTGAAGACTGATGGCACAAGGCTTGTTTGCCCATTATGAAAGCACCGTTTATGCGGCCTCGAAGATTCCTGAAAGGCTTTGTTGTTGCTGGGGTTTTAGTCACTGCATGCATAGTTCTGATAAGATACTGAGTTTTCCCATAAGAAACTTTGTGCTTCCAGTTCCTAGTAGGAAGCTCCCCTTGCTCTGCACTGTAACTAAAGTTAAAGTCAAGGGAGCGCCAGCCTCTATGTAAGGCCCTGAATATCCTTACAAAACGGGAGGCATGCAGCAGTTCCCTGAGGCTTTCAACGCTGTTCTGCTTTAGTTTAACGGTAGTAAGCTTTCCAAGTCTCCTAAAGACCCTGCTTCAGCACCCGTTTCGGTATCAGAAAATTCCCTAGAGCCAGGAAGCCCTGGTTCAGCGAATATGCTGCGTGTCAACCTAGAAATTGGAGACTGATGGCACAAGGCCTGTTTGCCCATTATGAAAGCTCCGTTCATGTGGCCTCGAATATACCTGAAAAGCATTGCTGTTGCCAGAGTTGTAGTCACTGCCGGCATGTTTCTGAGAAGAGATTGAGTTATCCAGTAAGAAACCTTGTGCTTCCAGTTCCTAGTTGGAAGCTCACCTGCTTTGCTCTATACCTAAAGTCAAAGTCAACGTGAGCCCTAGCCTCGAAGGAAGTCCCTGATTTCCCTTGCCAAACGGGAGGCATGGAGCAGCTCCATGAGGCCTTCTTCACTGTTCTGCTTTAGTTTCACCGTAGTAAGCTTTCCCAGACTCCTAGGGACCTTGCTTTAGAAACAGTTTCAGTACCAGTATACTGAGTAGAGCCAAGAAGCTCAGGGCCAGCTAAGCTACTTCTGCCCCGTAGGCCTTTTGGAACACCTCAGTGTTGGCTAGAGAAAGGCAACACACTGCACTCCTCCCTGGGAAAGCCAGATGACCTCAGCTCTACACAGGATTCAGCAACACACTTCTAGACTGTCCTCCATGCAATGGATGTAACCTCATTCCCCTAGCTGAAATCTATTGAGAAAAACACTCTGCTTCGAATCCCTTTTCACCTTTTACACTTAGAGTCACGCATCCGGAAGGAGCTGGTCGGCTTGCATCCAAGTACAATTTAAGCACTGTTCTTGGTGTAACACTGCAGGTCTTTGGAGGAAGCACAGGCACCTGTCTCCCTCACGCATCCTTTGTTTAGGCACTTTGCTGCAGGCAGATAAGCTGTCGTAGAAAAAAGTTGAATCAGGGAAAGCCCCACTGGGTATCGTGAATCTCTTTTGACTTGTTAACATCAACATGTCCTTATGCTGCGTGTCAATCTGGAAATGTGAGACTGAGACACAGATCTTGCTTTCCTATTTTGAAAGCTCCACTCATGCAGTCTCGAAGCTACCAGAAAAGCACTGTTGTTACGGTGCTTTGAGTTACTGCCGGCATGGCTCAGAGAAGAAAATGAGTTTTCTGGAAAGAAACTTTGTGCTTCCAGTTCCAAGTTGGAAGCTCAACCTGCGCTCCTCTATACCAAAAGTGAGAGTCAACGTGAGCACCAACCTCCAAGTAAGGCCCTGATTATCCTTGCAAAGCAGGAAGCATGCAGCAGTTCCATGAGGCCTTCATCACTGTTCTTCTTTAGTTTAGCGGTAGTAAGCTTTCCAAGACTCCTAGGAACCTTCCTTCAGCACCCGTTTCGGTAACAGAAAACTGCAGAGAGCCAGGAAGCTCTGGTCCTCCGTGTATGCTGCGTGTCAACCTAGAAATTGGAGACTGATGGCACAAGGCTTGTTTTCTCATTAGGAAAGCTCCGTTCATGCGGCCTCGAAGATACCTGAAAAGCGTTGTTGTTGCCAGGGATTTAGTCACTGCCTGCCTGCTTCTGCGAGGAAAATGAGTTTTCCCGAAAGAAACCTTGTGCTTCCAGTTCCTAGTTGGAAGCTCACCCTGCTCTGCTCTATAACTAAAGTGAAAGTCAAGGGGAGCACTTGCCTCGAAGTAAGGCCCTGAATAGCCTTACAAAACGGGAGGCATGCAGCATCTCCATGAGGACTTCAACGCTGCTCTGCTTTAGTTTTTAGGTAGTAAGCTTTCCAATACTCCTAGAGACCTTGCTTCAGCACCCATTTCGGTATCAGAAAACTGCCTAGAGCCAGGAAGCTTTCGTCCTGCGTGAATGCTGCGTATCAACCTACATATTGAAGACTGATGGCACAAGGCTTGTTTGCCCATTATGAAAGCACCGTTTATGCGGCCTCGAAGATTCCTGAAAGGCTTTGTTGTTGCCGGGGTTTTAGTCAAAGCATGCATAGTTCTGATAAGATATTGAGTTTTCCCATAAGAAACCTTTTGCTTCCAGTTCCTAGTTGGAAGGTCCCCTTGCTCTGCACTGTAACTAAAGTTAAAGTCAAGGGAGCGCCAGCCTCTAGGTAAGGCCCTGAATATCCTTACAAAACGGGAGGCATGCAGCAGTTCCCTGAGGCTTTCAACGCTGTTCTGCTTTAGTTTAACGGTAGTAAGCTTTCCAAGACTCCTAAAGACCCTGCTTCAGCACCCGTTTCGATATCAGAAAATTGCCTAGAGCCAGGAAGCCCTGGTTCAGCGAGTATGCTGCGTGTCAACCTAGAAATTGGAGACTGATGGCACAAGGCCTGTTTGCCCATTATGAAAGCTCCGTTCATGTGGCCTCGAATATACCTGAAAAGCATTGCTGTTGCCAGAGTTGTAGTCACTGCCGGCATGTTTCTGAGAAGAGATTGAGTTATCCAGTAAGAAACCTTGTGCTTCCAGTTCCTAGTTGGAAGCTCACCTGCTTTGCTCTATACCTAAAGTCAAAGTCAACGTGAGCCCTAGCCTCGAAGGAAGGCCCTGATTTGCCTTGCCAAACTGGAGGCATGGAGCAGCTCCATGAGGCCTTCTTCACTGTTCTGCTTTAGTTTCACCGTAGTAAGCTTTTCAAGACTCCTAGGGACCTTGCTTTAGAAACCGTTTCAGTACCAGTATACTGAGTACAGCCAAGAAGCTCAGGGCCAGCTAAGCAACTTCTGCCCCGTAGGCCTTTTGGAACACCTCATTGTTGGCTAGAGAAAGGAAACACACTGCACTCCTCCCTGGGAGAGCCAGATGACCTCAGCTCTACACAGGATTCAGGAACACACTCCTAGACTGTCCTCCAGGCAATGGATGTAACCTCATTCCCCTAGCTGAACTCTATTGAGAAAAACACTCTGCTTCGAATCCCTTTTCACCTTTTGCACTTAGAGTCACGCATCCTCAAGGAGGTGGTCGGCTTGCATCCAAGTACAATTTAAGCACTGTTCTTGGTGTAACACTGCAGGTCTTTGGAAGAAGCACAGGCACCTGTCTCCCTCACGCATCCTTTGTTTAGGCACGTTGCTGCAGGCAGATAAGCTGTCGTAGAAAAAAGTTGAATCAGGGAAAGCCCCACTGTGTATCGTGAATCTCTTTTGACTTGTTAACATCAACATGTCCTTATGCTGCGTGTCAATCTGGAAATGTGAGACTGAGACACAGATCTTGCTTTCCCATTTTGAAAGCTCCACTCATGCAGTCTCCAAGCTACCAGAAAAGCACTGTTGTTACGGTGCTTTGAGTTACTGCCGGCATGGCTCAGAGAAGAAAATGAGTTTTCTGGAAAGAAACTTTGTGCTTCCAGTTCCAAGTTGGAAGCTCAACCTGCGCTCCTCTATACCTAAAGTGAGAGTCAACGTGAGCACCATCCTCCAAGTAAGGCCCTGATTATCCTTGCAAAGCGGGAGGCATGCAGCAGTTCCATGAGGCCTTCATCGCTGTTCTTCTTTAGTTTAGCGGTAGTAAGCTTTCCAAGACTCCTAGGAACCTTCCTTCAGCACCCGTTTCGGTAACAGAACCCCGCAGAGAGCCAGGAAGCTCTGGTCCTCCGTGTATGCTGCGTGTCAACCTAGAAATTGGAGACTGATGGCACAAGGCTTGTTTTCTCATTAGGAAAGCTCCGTTCATGCGGCCTCGAAGATACCTGAAAAGCATTGTTGTTGCCAGGGATTTAGTCACTGCCTGCCTGCTTCTGCGAGGAAAATGAGTTTTCCCGAAAGAAACCTTGTGCTTCCAGTTCCTAGTTGGAAGCTCACCCTACTCTGCTCTATAACTAAAGTGAAAGTCAAGGGGAGCACTTGCCTCGAAGTAAGGCCCTGAATAGCCTTACAAAACGGGAGGCATGCAGCATCTCCATGAGGACTTCAACGCTGCTCTGCTTTAGTTTTTAGGTAGTAAGCTTTCCAATATTCCTAGAGACCTTGCTTCAGCACCCATTTCGGTATCAGAAAACTGCCTACAGCCAGGAAGCTTTCGTTCTGCGTGAATGCTACGTATCAACCTACATATTGAAGACTGATGGCACAAGGCTTGTTTGCCCATTATGAAAGCACCGTTTATGCGGCCTCGAAGATTCCTGAAAGGCTTTGTTGTTGCTGGGGTTTTAGTCACTGCATGCATAGTTCTGATAAGATACTGAGTTTTCCCATAAGAAACTTTGTGCTTCCAGTTCCTAGTAGGAAGCTCCCCTTGCTCTGCACTGTAACTAAAGTTAAAGTCAAGGGAGCGCCAGCCTCTATGTAAGGCCCTGAATATCCTTACAAAACGGGAGGCATGCAGCAGTTCCCTGAGGCTTTCAACGCTGTTCTGCTTTAGTTTAACGGTAGTAAGCTTTCCAATACTCCTAGAGACCTGTCTTCAGCACCCGTTTCGGTATCAGAAAACTGCCTAGAGCCAGGAAGCTTTCGTCCTGCGTGAATGCTGCGTATCAACTTACATATTGAAGACTGATGGCACAAGGCTTGTTTGCCCATTATGAAAGCACCGTTTATGCGGCCTCGTAGATTCCTGAAAGGCTTTGTTGTTGCCGGGGTTTTAGTCAAAGCATGCATAGTTCTGATAAGATATTGAGTTTTCCCATAAGAAACCTTGTGCTTCCAGTTCCTAGTTGGAAGGTCCCCTTGCTCTGCACTGTAACTAAAGTTAAAGTCAAGGGAGCGCCAGCCTCTAGGTAAGGCCCTGAATTTCCTTACAAAACGGGAGGCATGCAGCAGTTCCCTGAGGCTTTCAACGCTGTTCTGCTTTAGTTTAACGGTAGTAAGCTTTCCAAGACTCCTAAAGACCCTGCTTCAGCACCCGTTTCGATATCAGAAAATTGCCTAGAGCCAGGAAGCCCTGGTTCAGCGAGTATGCTGCGTGTCAACATAGAAATTGGAGACTGATGGCACAAGGCCTATTTGCCCATTATGAAAGCTCCGTTCATGTGGCCTCGTATATACCTGGAAAGCATTGCTGTTGCCAGAGTTGTAGTCACTGCCGGCATGTTTCTGAGAAGATATTGAGTTATCCCATAAGAAACCTTGTGCTTCCAGTTCCTAGTTGGAAGCTCACCCTGCTCTGCTCTATACCTAAAGTCAAAGTCAACGTGAGCCCTAGCCTCGAAGGAAGGCCCTGATTTGCCTTGCCAAACTGGAGGCATGGAGCAGCTCCATGAGGCCTTCTTCACTGTTCTGCTTTAGTTTCACCGTAGTAAGCTTTTCAAGACTCCTAGGGACCTTGCTTTAGAAACCGTTTCAGTACCAGTATACTGAGTACAGCCAAGAAGCTCAGGGCCAGCTAAGCAACTTCTGCCCCGTAGGCCTTTTGGAACACCTCATTGTTGGCTAGAGAAAGGAAACACACTGCACTCCTCCCTGGGAGAGCCAGATGACCTCAGCTCTACACAGGATTCAGGAACACACTCCTAGACTGTCCTCCAGGCAATGGATGTAACCTCATTCCCCTAGCTGAACTCTATTGAGAAAAACACTCTGCTTCGAATCCCTTTTCACCTTTTGCACTTAGAGTCACGCATCCTCAAGGAGGTGGTCGGCTTGCATCCAAGTACAATTTAAGCACTGTTCTTGGTGTAACACTGCAGGTCTTTGGAAGAAGCACAGGCACCTGTCTCCCTCACGCATCCTTTGTTTAGGCACGTTGCTGCAGGCAGATAAGCTGTCGTAGAAAAAAGTTGAATCAGGGAAAGCCCCACTGTGTATCGTGAATCTCTTTTGACTTGTTAACATCAACATGTCCTTATGCTGCGTGTCAATCTGGAAATGTGAGACTGAGACACAGATCTTGCTTTCCCATTTTGAAAGCTCCACTCATGCAGTCTCCAAGCTACCAGAAAAGCACTGTTGTTACGGTGCTTTGAGTTACTGCCGGCATGGCTCAGAGAAGAAAATGAGTTTTCTGGAAAGAAACTTTGTGCTTCCAGTTCCAAGTTGGAAGCTCAACCTGCGCTCCTCTATACCTAAAGTGAGAGTCAACGTGAGCACCATCCTCCAAGTAAGGCCCTGATTATCCTTGCAAAGCGGGAGGCATGCAGCAGTTCCATGAGGCCTTCATCGCTGTTCTTCTTTAGTTTAGCGGTAGTAAGCTTTCCAAGACTCCTAGGAACCTTCCTTCAGCACCCGTTTCGGTAACAGAACCCCGCAGAGAGCCAGGAAGCTCTGGTCCTCCGTGTATGCTGCGTGTCAACCTAGAAATTGGAGACTGATGGCACAAGGCTTGTTTTCTCATTAGGAAAGCTCCGTTCATGCGGCCTCGAAGATACCTGAAAAGCATTGTTGTTCCCAGGGATTTAGTCACTGCCTGCCTGCTTCTGCGAGGAAAATGAGTTTTCCCGAAAGAAACCTTGTGCTTTCAGTTCCTAGTTGGAAGCTCACCCTGCTCTGCTCTATAACTAAAGTGAAAGTCAAGGGGAGCACTTGCCTCGAAGTAAGGCCCTGAATAGCCTTACAAAACGGGAGGCATGCAGCATCTCCATGAGGACTTCAACGCTGCTCTGCTTTAGTTTTTAGGTAGTAAGCTTTCCAATACTCCTAGAGACCTTGCTTCAGCACCCATTTCGGTATCAGAAAACTGCCTAGAGCCAGGAAGCTTTCGTCCTGCGTGAATGCTGCGTATCAACCTACATATTGAAGACTGATGGCACAAGGCTTGTTTGCCCATTATGAAAGCACCGTTTATGCGGCCTCGAAGATTCCTGAAAGGCTTTGTTGTTGCTGGGGTTTTAGTCACTGCATGCATAGTTCTGATAAGATACTGAGTTTTCCCATAAGAAACTTTGTGCTTCCAGTTCCTAGTAGGAAGCTCCCCTTGCTCTGCACTGTAACTAAAGTTAAAGTCAAGGGAGCGCCAGCCTCTAGGTAAGGCCCTGAATATCCTTACAAAACGGGAGGCATGCAGCAGTTCCCTGAGGCTTTCAACGCTGTTCTGCTTTAGTTTAACGGTAGTAAGCTTTCCAAGACTCCTAAAGACCCTGCTTCAGCACCCGTTTCGATATCAGAAAATTGCCTAGAGCCAGGAAGCCCTGGTTCAGCGAGTATGCTGCGTGTCAACCTAGAAATTGGAGACTGATGGCACAAGGCCTGTTTGCCCATTATGAAAGCTCCGTTCATGTGGCCTCGAATATACCTGAAAAGCATTGCTGTTGCCAGAGTTGTAGTCACTGCCGGCATGTTTCTGAGAAGAGATTGAGTTATCCAGTAAGAAACCTTGTGCTTCCAGTTCCTAGTTGGAAGCTCACCTGCTTTGCTCTATACCTAAAGTCAAAGTCAACGTGAGCCCTAGCCTCGAAGGAAGGCCCTGATTTGCCTTGCCAAACTGGAGGCATGGAGCAGCTCCATGAGGCCTTCTTCACTGTTCTGCTTTAGTTTCACCGTAGTAAGCTTTTCAAGACTCCTAGGGACCTTGCTTTAGAAACCGTTTCAGTACCAGTATACTGAGTACAGCCAAGAAGCTCAGGGCCAGCTAAGCAACTTCTGCCCCGTAGGCCTTTTGGAACACCTCATTGTTGGCTAGAGAAAGGCAACACACTGCACTCCTCCCTGGGAGAGCCAGATGACCTCAGCTCTACACAGGATTCAGGAACACACTCCTAGACTGTCCTCCAGGCAATGGATGTAACCTCATTCCAATAGCTGAACTCTATTGAGAAAAACACTCTGCTTCGAATCCCTTTTCACCTTTTGCACTTAGAGTCACGCATCCTCAAGGAGGTGGTCGGCTTGCATCCAAGTACAATTTAAGCACTGTTCTTGGTGTAACACTGCAGGTCTTTGGAAGAAGCACAGGCACCTGTCTCCCTCACGCATCCTTTGTTTAGGCACGTTGCTGCAGGCAGATAAGCTGTCGTAGAAAAAAGTTGAATCAGGGAAAGCCCCACTGTGTATCGTGAATCTCTTTTGACTTGTTAACATCAACATGTCCTTATGCTGCGTGTCAATCTGGAAATGTGAGACTGAGACACAGATCTTGCTTTCCCATTTTGAAAGCTCCACTCATGCAGTCTCCAAGCTACCAGAAAAGCACTGTTGTTACGGTGCTTTGAGTTACTGCCGGCATGGCTCAGAGAAGAAAATGAGTTTTCTGGAAAGAAACTTTGTGCTTCCAGTTCCAAGTTGGAAGCTCAACCTGCGCTCCTCTATACCTAAAGTGAGAGTCAACGTGAGCACCATCCTCCAAGTAAGGCCCTGATTATCCTTGCAAAGCGGGAGGCATGCAGCAGTTCCATGAGGCCTTCATCGCTGTTCTTCTTTAGTTTAGCGGTAGTAAGCTTTCCAAGACTCCTAGGAACCTTCCTTCAGCACCCGTTTCGGTAACAGAACCCCGCAGAGAGCCAGGAAGCTCTGGTCCTCCGTGTATGCTGCGTGTCAACCTAGAAATTGGAGACTGATGGCACAAGGCTTGTTTTCTCATTAGGAAAGCTCCGTTCATGCGGCCTCGAAGATACCTGAAAAGCATTGTTGTTGCCAGGGATTTAGTCACTGCCTGCCTGCTTCTGCGAGGAAAATGAGTTTTCCCGAAAGAAACCTTGTGCTTCCAGTTCCTAGTTGGAAGCTCACCCTACTCTGCTCTATAACTAAAGTGAAAGTCAAGGGGAGCACTTGCCTCGAAGTAAGGCCCTGAATAGCCTTACAAAACGGGAGGCATGCAGCATCTCCATGAGGACTTCAACGCTGCTCTGCTTTAGTTTTTAGGTAGTAAGCTTTCCAATATTCCTAGAGACCTTGCTTCAGCACCCATTTCGGTATCAGAAAACTGCCTACAGCCAGGAAGCTTTCGTTCTGCGTGAATGCTACGTATCAACCTACATATTGAAGACTGATGGCACAAGGCTTGTTTGCCCATTATGAAAGCACCGTTTATGCGGCCTCGAAGATTCCTGAAAGGCTTTGTTGTTGCTGGGGTTTTAGTCACTGCATGCATAGTTCTGATAAGATACTGAGTTTTCCCATAAGAAACTTTGTGCTTCCAGTTCCTAGTAGGAAGCTCCCCTTGCTCTGCACTGTAACTAAAGTTAAAGTCAAGGGAGCGCCAGCCTCTATGTAAGGCCCTGAATATCCTTACAAAACGGGAGGCATGCAGCAGTTCCCTGAGGCTTTCAACGCTGTTCTGCTTTAGTTTAACGGTAGTAAGCTTTCCAATACTCCTAGAGACCTGTCTTCAGCACCCGTTTCGGTATCAGAAAACTGCCTAGAGCCAGGAAGCTTTCGTCCTGCGTGAATGCTGCGTATCAACTTACATATTGAAGACTGATGGCACAAGGCTTGTTTGCCCATTATGAAAGCACCGTTTATGCGGCCTCGCAGATTCCTGAAAGGCTTTGTTGTTGCCGGGGTTTTAGTCAAAGCATGCATAGTTCTGATAAGATATTGAGTTTTCCCATAAGAAACCTTGTGCTTCCAGTTCCTAGTTGGAAGGTCCCCTTGCTCTGCACTGTAACTAAAGTTAAAGTCAAGGGAGCGCCAGCCTCTAGGTAAGGCCCTGAATTTCCTTACAAAACGGGAGGCATGCAGCAGTTCCCTGAGGCTTTCAACGCTGTTCTGCTTTAGTTTAACGGTAGTAAGCTTTCCAAGACTCCTAAAGACCCTGCTTCAGCACCCGTTTCGATATCAGAAAATTGCCTAGAGCCAGGAAGCCCTGGTTCAGCGAGTATGCTGCGTGTCAACCTAGAAATTGGAGACTGATGGCACAAGGCCTGTTTGCCCATTATGAAAGCTCCGTTCATGTGGCCTCGAATATACCTGAAAAGCATTGCTGTTGCCAGAGTTGTAGTCACTGCCGGCATGTTTCTGAGAAGAGATTGAGTTATCCAGTAAGAAACCTTGTGCTTCCAGTTCCTAGTTGGAAGCTCACCTGCTTTGCTCTATACCTAAAGTCAAAGTCAACGTGAGCCCTAGCCTCGAAGGAAGGCCCTGATTTGCCTTGCCAAACTGGAGGCATGGAGCAGCTCCATGAGGCCTTCTTCACTGTTCTGCTTTAGTTTCACCGTAGTAAGCTTTTCAAGACTCCTAGGGACCTTGCTTTAGAAACCGTTTCAGTACCAGTATACTGAGTACAGCCAAGAAGCTCAGGGCCAGCTAAGCAACTTCTGCCCCGTAGGCCTTTTGGAACACCTCATTGTTGGCTAGAGAAAGGAAACACACTGCACTCCTCCCTGGGAGAGCCAGATGACCTCAGCTCTACACAGGATTCAGGAACACACTCCTAGACTGTCCTCCAGGCAATGGATGTAACCTCATTCCAATAGCTGAACTCTATTGAGAAAAACACTCTGCTTCGAATCCCTTTTCACCTTTTGCACTTAGAGTCACGCATCCTCAAGGAGGTGGTCGGCTTGCATCCAAGTACAATTTAAGCACTGTTCTTGGTGTAACACTGCAGGTCTTTGGAAGAAGCACAGGCACCTGTCTCCCTCACGCATCCTTTGTTTAGGCACGTTGCTGCAGGCAGATAAGCTGTCGTAGAAAAAAGTTGAATCAGGGAAAGCCCCACTGTGTATCGTGAATCTCTTTTGACTTGTTAACATCAACATGTCCTTATGCTGCGTGTCAATCTGGAAATGTGAGACTGAGACACAGATCTTGCTTTCCCATTTTGAAAGCTCCACTCATGCAGTCTCCAAGCTACCAGAAAAGCACTGTTGTTACGGTGCTTTGAGTTACTGCCGGCATGGCTCAGAGAAGAAAATGAGTTTTCTGGAATGAAACTTTGTGCTTCCAGTTCCAAGTTGGAAGCTCAACCTGCGCTCCTCTATACCTAAAGTGAGAGTCAACGTGAGCACCATCCTCCAAGTAAGGCCCTGATTATCCTTGCAAAGCGGGAGGCATGCAGCAGTTCCATGAGGCCTTCATCGCTGTTCTTCTTTAGTTTAGCGGTAGTAAGCTTTCCAAGACTCCTAGGAACCTTCCTTCAGCACCCGTTTCGGTAACAGAACCCCGCAGAGAGCCAGGAAGCTCTGGTCCTCCGTGTATGCTGCGTGTCAACCTAGAAATTGGAGACTGATGGCACAAGGCTTGTTTTCTCATTAGGAAAGCTCCGTTCATGCGGCCTCGAAGATACCTGAAAAGCATTGTTGTTGCCAGGGATTTAGTCACTGCCTGCCTGCTTCTGCGAGGAAAATGAGTTTTCCCGAAAGAAACCTTGTGCTTCCAGTTCCTAGTTGGAAGCTCACCCTACTCTGCTCTATAACTAAAGTGAAAGTCAAGGGGAGCACTTGCCTCGAAGTAAGGCCCTGAATAGCCTTACAAAACGGGAGGCATGCAGCATCTCCATGAGGACTTCAACGCTGCTCTGCTTTAGTTTTTAGGTAGTAAGCTTTCCAATATTCCTAGAGACCTTGCTTCAGCACCCATTTCGGTATCAGAAAACTGCCTACAGCCAGGAAGCTTTCGTTCTGCGTGAATGCTGCGTATCAACCTACATATTGAAGACTGATGGCACAAGGCTTGTTTGCCCATTATGAAAGCACCGTTTATGCGGCCTCGAAGATTCCTGAAAGGCTTTGTTGTTGCTGGGGTTTTAGTCACTGCATGCATAGTTCTGATAAGATACTGAGTTTTCCCATAAGAAACTTTGTGCTTCCAGTTCCTAGTAGGAAGCTCCCCTTGCTCTGCACTGTAACTAAAGTTAAAGTCAAGGGAGCGCCAGCCTCTATGTAAGGCCCTGAATATCCTTACAAAACGGGAGGCATGCAGCAGTTCCCTGAGGCTTTCAACGCTGTTCTGCTTTAGTTTAACGGTAGTAAGCTTTCCAATACTCCTAGAGACCTGTCTTCAGCACCCGTTTCGGTATCAGAAAACTGCCTAGAGCCAGGAAGCTTTCGTCCTGCGTGAATGCTGCGTATCAACTTACATATTGAAGACTGATGGCACAAGGCTTGTTTGCCCATTATGAAAGCACCGTTTATGCGGCCTCGAAGATTCCTGAAAGGCTTTGTTGTTGCCGGGGTTTTAGTCAAAGCATGCATAGTTCTGATAAGATATTGAGTTTTCCCATAAGAAACCTTGTGCTTCCAGTTCCTAGTTGGAAGGTCCCCTTGCTCTGCACTGTAACTAAAGTTAAAGTCAAGGGAGCGCCAGCCTCTAGGTAAGGCCCTGAATTTCCTTACAAAACGGGAGGCATGCAGCAGTTCCCTGAGGCTTTCAACGCTGTTCTGCTTTAGTTTAACGGTAGTAAGCTTTCCAAGACTCCTAAAGACCCTGCTTCAGCACCCGTTTCGATATCAGAAAATTGCCTAGAGCCAGGAAGCCCTGGTTCAGCGAGTATGCTGCGTGTCAACCTAGAAATTGGAGACTGATGGCACAAGGCCTATTTGCCCATTATGAAAGCTCCGTTCATGTGGCCTCGTATATACCTGGAAAGCATTGCTGTTGCCAGAGTTGTAGTCACTGCCGGCATGTTTCTGAGAAGATATTGAGTTATCCCATAAGAAACCTTGTGCTTCCAGTTCCTAGTTGGAAGCTCACCCTGCTCTGCTCTATACCTAAAGTCAAAGTCAACGTGATCCCTAGCCTCGAAGGAAGGCCCTGATTTGCCTTGCCAAACTGGAGGCATGGAGCAGCTCCATGAGGCCTTCTTCACTGTTCTGCTTTAGTTTCACCGTAGTAAGCTTTTCAAGACTCCTAGGGACCTTGCTTTAGAAACCGTTTCAGTACCAGTATACTGAGTACAGCCAAGAAGCTCAGGGCCAGCTAAGCAACTTCTGCCCCGTAGGCCTTTTGGAACACCTCATTGTTGGCTAGAGAAAGGAAACACACTGCACTCCTCCCTGGGAGAGCCAGATGACCTCAGCTCTACACAGGATTCAGGAACACACTCCTAGACTGTCCTCCAGGCAATGGATGTAACCTCATTCCCCTAGCTGAACTCTATTGAGAAAAACACTCTGCTTCGAATCCCTTTTCACCTTTTGCACTTAGAGTCACGCATCCTCAAGGAGGTGGTCGGCTTGCATCCAAGTACAATTTAAGCACTGTTCTTGGTGTAACACTGCAGGTCTTTGGAAGAAGCACAGGCACCTGTCTCCCTCACGCATCCTTTGTTTAGGCACGTTGCTGCAGGCAGATAAGCTGTCGTAGAAAAAAGTTGAATCAGGGAAAGCCCCACTGTGTATCGTGAATCTCTTTTGACTTGTTAACATCAACATGTCCTTATGCTGCGTGTCAATCTGGAAATGTGAGACTGAGACACAGATCTTGCTTTCCCATTTTGAAAGCTCCACTCATGCAGTCTCCAAGCTACCAGAAAAGCACTGTTGTTACGGTGCTTTGAGTTACTGCCGGCATGGCTCAGAGAAGAAAATGAGTTTTCTGGAAAGAAACTTTGTGCTTCCAGTTCCAAGTTGGAAGCTCAACCTGCGCTCCTCTATACCTAAAGTGAGAGTCAACGTGAGCACCATCCTCCAAGTAAGGCCCTGATTATCCTTGCAAAGCGGGAGGCATGCAGCAGTTCCATGAGGCCTTCATCGCTGTTCTTCTTTAGTTTAGCGGTAGTAAGCTTTCCAAGACTCCTAGGAACCTTCCTTCAGCACCCGTTTCGGTAACAGAACCCCGCAGAGAGCCAGGAAGCTCTGGTCCTCCGTGTATGCTGCGTGTCAACCTAGAAATTGGAGACTGATGGCACAAGGCTTGTTTTCTCATTAGGAAAGCTCCGTTCATGCGGCCTCGAAGATACCTGAAAAGCATTGTTGTTGCCAGGGATTTAGTCACTGCCTGCCTGCTTCTGCGAGGAAAATGAGTTTTCCCGAAAGAAACCTTGTGCTTCCAGTTCCTAGTTGGAAGCTCACCCTACTCTGCTCTATAACTAAAGTGAAAGTCAAGGGGAGCACTTGCCTCGAAGTAAGGCCCTGAATAGCCTTACAAAACGGGAGGCATGCAGCATCTCCATGAGGACTTCAACGCTGCTCTGCTTTAGTTTTTAGGTAGTAAGCTTTCCAATACTCCTAGAGACCTTGCTTCAGCACCCATTTCGGTATCAGAAAACTGCCTAGAGCCAGGAAGCTTTCGTCCTGCGTGAATGCTGCGTATCAACCTACATATTGAAGACTGATGGCACAAGGCTTGTTTGCCCATTATGAAAGCACCGTTTATGCGGCCTCGAAGATTCCTGAAAGGCTTTGTTGTTGCTGGGGTTTTAGTCACTGCATGCATAGTTCTGATAAGATACTGAGTTTTCCCATAAGAAACTTTGTGCTTCCAGTTCCTAGTAGGAAGCTCCCCTTGCTCTGCACTGTAACTAAAGTTAAAGTCAAGGGAGCGCCAGCCTCTATGTAAGGCCCTGAATATCCTTACAAAACGGGAGGCATGCAGCAGTTCCCTGAGGCTTTCAACGCTGTTCTGCTTTAGTTTAACGGTAGTAAGCTTTCCAATACTCCTAGAGACCTGTCTTCAGCACCCGTTTCGGTATCAGAAAACTGCCTAGAGCCAGGAAGCTTTCGTCCTGCGTGAATGCTGCGTATCAACTTACATATTGAAGACTGATGGCACAAGGCTTGTTTGCCCATTATGAAAGCACCGTTTATGCGGCCTCGTAGATTCCTGAAAGGCTTTGTTGTTGCCGGGGTTTTAGTCAAAGCATGCATAGTTCTGATAAGATATTGAGTTTTCCCATAAGAAACCTTGTGCTTCCAGTTCCTAGTTGGAAGGTCCCCTTGCTCTGCACTGTAACTAAAGTTAAAGTCAAGGGAGCGCCAGCCTCTAGGTAAGGCCCTGAATTTCCTTACAAAACGGGAGGCATGCAGCAGTTCCCTGAGGCTTTCAACGCTGTTCTGCTTTAGTTTAACGGTAGTAAGCTTTCCAAGACTCCTAAAGACCCTGCTTCAGCACCCGTTTCGATATCAGAAAATTGCCTAGAGCCAGGAAGCCCTGGTTCAGCGAGTATGCTGCGTGTCAACATAGAAATTGGAGACTGATGGCACAAGGCCTATTTGCCCATTATGAAAGCTCCGTTCATGTGGCCTCGTATATACCTGGAAAGCATTGCTGTTGCCAGAGTTGTAGTCACTGCCGGCATGTTTCTGAGAAGATATTGAGTTATCCCATAAGAAACCTTGTGCTTCCAGTTCCTAGTTGGAAGCTCACCCTGCTCTGCTCTATACCTAAAGTCAAAGTCAACGTGAGCCCTAGCCTCGAAGGAAGGCCCTGATTTGCCTTGCCAAACTGGAGGCATGGAGCAGCTCCATGAGGCCTTCTTCACTGTTCTGCTTTAGTTTCACCGTAGTAAGCTTTTCAAGACTCCTAGGGACCTTGCTTTAGAAACCGTTTCAGTACCAGTATACTGAGTACAGCCAAGAAGCTCAGGGCCAGCTAAGCAACTTCTGCCCCGTAGGCCTTTTGGAACACCTCATTGTTGGCTAGAGAAAGGAAACACACTGCACTCCTCCCTGGGAGAGCCAGATGACCTCAGCTCTACACAGGATTCAGGAACACACTCCTAGACTGTCCTCCAGGCAATGGATGTAACCTCATTCCCCTAGCTGAACTCTATTGAGAAAAACACTCTGCTTCGAATCCCTTTTCACCTTTTGCACTTAGAGTCACGCATCCTCAAGGAGGTGGTCGGCTTGCATCCAAGTACAATTTAAGCACTGTTCTTGGTGTAACACTGCAGGTCTTTGGAAGAAGCACAGGCACCTGTCTCCCTCACGCATCCTTTGTTTAGGCACGTTGCTGCAGGCAGATAAGCTGTCGTAGAAAAAAGTTGAATCAGGGAAAGCCCCACTGTGTATCGTGAATCTCTTTTGACTTGTTAACATCAACATGTCCTTATGCTGCGTGTCAATCTGGAAATGTGAGACTGAGACACAGATCTTGCTTTCCCATTTTGAAAGCTCCACTCATGCAGTCTCCAAGCTACCAGAAAAGCACTGTTGTTACGGTGCTTTGAGTTACTGCCGGCATGGCTCAGAGAAGAAAATGAGTTTTCTGGAAAGAAACTTTGTGCTTCCAGTTCCAAGTTGGAAGCTCAACCTGCGCTCCTCTATACCTAAAGTGAGAGTCAACGTGAGCACCATCCTCCAAGTAAGGCCCTGATTATCCTTGCAAAGCGGGAGGCATGCAGCAGTTCCATGAGGCCTTCATCGCTGTTCTTCTTTAGTTTAGCGGTAGTAAGCTTTCCAAGACTCCTAGGAACCTTCCTTCAGCACCCGTTTCGGTAACAGAACCCCGCAGAGAGCCAGGAAGCTCTGGTCCTCCGTGTATGCTGCGTGTCAACCTAGAAATTGGAGACTGATGGCACAAGGCTTGTTTTCTCATTAGGAAAGCTCCGTTCATGCGGCCTCGAAGATACCTGAAAAGCATTGTTGTTCCCAGGGATTTAGTCACTGCCTGCCTGCTTCTGCGAGGAAAATGAGTTTTCCCGAAAGAAACCTTGTGCTTTCAGTTCCTAGTTGGAAGCTCACCCTGCTCTGCTCTATAACTAAAGTGAAAGTCAAGGGGAGCACTTGCCTCGAAGTAAGGCCCTGAATAGCCTTACAAAACGGGAGGCATGCAGCATCTCCATGAGGACTTCAACGCTGCTCTGCTTTAGTTTTTAGGTAGTAAGCTTTCCAATACTCCTAGAGACCTTGCTTCAGCACCCATTTCGGTATCAGAAAACTGCCTAGAGCCAGGAAGCTTTCGTCCTGCGTGAATGCTGCGTATCAACCTACATATTGAAGACTGATGGCACAAGGCTTGTTTGCCCATTATGAAAGCACCGTTTATGCGGCCTCGAAGATTCCTGAAAGGCTTTGTTGTTGCTGGGGTTTTAGTCACTGCATGCATAGTTCTGATAAGATACTGAGTTTTCCCATAAGAAACTTTGTGCTTCCAGTTCCTAGTAGGAAGCTCCCCTTGCTCTGCACTGTAACTAAAGTTAAAGTCAAGGGAGCGCCAGCCTCTAGGTAAGGCCCTGAATATCCTTACAAAACGGGAGGCATGCAGCAGTTCCCTGAGGCTTTCAACGCTGTTCTGCTTTAGTTTAACGGTAGTAAGCTTTCCAAGACTCCTAAAGACCCTGCTTCAGCACCCGTTTCGATATCAGAAAATTGCCTAGAGCCAGGAAGCCCTGGTTCAGCGAGTATGCTGCGTGTCAACCTAGAAATTGGAGACTGATGGCACAAGGCCTGTTTGCCCATTATGAAAGCTCCGTTCATGTGGCCTCGAATATACCTGAAAAGCATTGCTGTTGCCAGAGTTGTAGTCACTGCCGGCATGTTTCTGAGAAGAGATTGAGTTATCCAGTAAGAAACCTTGTGCTTCCAGTTCCTAGTTGGAAGCTCACCTGCTTTGCTCTATACCTAAAGTCAAAGTCAACGTGAGCCCTAGCCTCGAAGGAAGGCCCTGATTTGCCTTGCCAAACTGGAGGCATGGAGCAGCTCCATGAGGCCTTCTTCACTGTTCTGCTTTAGTTTCACCGTAGTAAGCTTTTCAAGACTCCTAGGGACCTTGCTTTAGAAACCGTTTCAGTACCAGTATACTGAGTACAGCCAAGAAGCTCAGGGCCAGCTAAGCAACTTCTGCCCCGTAGGCCTTTTGGAACACCTCATTGTTGGCTAGAGAAAGGCAACACACTGCACTCCTCCCTGGGAGAGCCAGATGACCTCAGCTCTACACAGGATTCAGGAACACACTCCTAGACTGTCCTCCAGGCAATGGATGTAACCTCATTCCAATAGCTGAACTCTATTGAGAAAAACACTCTGCTTCGAATCCCTTTTCACCTTTTGCACTTAGAGTCACGCATCCTCAAGGAGGTGGTCGGCTTGCATCCAAGTACAATTTAAGCACTGTTCTTGGTGTAACACTGCAGGTCTTTGGAAGAAGCACAGGCACCTGTCTCCCTCACGCATCCTTTGTTTAGGCACGTTGCTGCAGGCAGATAAGCTGTCGTAGAAAAAAGTTGAATCAGGGAAAGCCCCACTGTGTATCGTGAATCTCTTTTGACTTGTTAACATCAACATGTCCTTATGCTGCGTGTCAATCTGGAAATGTGAGACTGAGACACAGATCTTGCTTTCCCATTTTGAAAGCTCCACTCATGCAGTCTCCAAGCTACCAGAAAAGCACTGTTGTTACGGTGCTTTGAGTTACTGCCGGCATGGCTCAGAGAAGAAAATGAGTTTTCTGGAAAGAAACTTTGTGCTTCCAGTTCCAAGTTGGAAGCTCAACCTGCGCTCCTCTATACCTAAAGTGAGAGTCAACGTGAGCACCATCCTCCAAGTAAGGCCCTGATTATCCTTGCAAAGCGGGAGGCATGCAGCAGTTCCATGAGGCCTTCATCGCTGTTCTTCTTTAGTTTAGCGGTAGTAAGCTTTCCAAGACTCCTAGGAACCTTCCTTCAGCACCCGTTTCGGTAACAGAACCCCGCAGAGAGCCAGGAAGCTCTGGTCCTCCGTGTATGCTGCGTGTCAACCTAGAAATTGGAGACTGATGGCACAAGGCTTGTTTTCTCATTAGGAAAGCTCCGTTCATGCGGCCTCGAAGATACCTGAAAAGCATTGTTGTTGCCAGGGATTTAGTCACTGCCTGCCTGCTTCTGCGAGGAAAATGAGTTTTCCCGAAAGAAACCTTGTGCTTCCAGTTCCTAGTTGGAAGCTCACCCTACTCTGCTCTATAACTAAAGTGAAAGTCAAGGGGAGCACTTGCCTCGAAGTAAGGCCCTGAATAGCCTTACAAAACGGGAGGCATGCAGCATCTCCATGAGGACTTCAACGCTGCTCTGCTTTAGTTTTTAGGTAGTAAGCTTTCCAATATTCCTAGAGACCTTGCTTCAGCACCCATTTCGGTATCAGAAAACTGCCTACAGCCAGGAAGCTTTCGTTCTGCGTGAATGCTACGTATCAACCTACATATTGAAGACTGATGGCACAAGGCTTGTTTGCCCATTATGAAAGCACCGTTTATGCGGCCTCGAAGATTCCTGAAAGGCTTTGTTGTTGCTGGGGTTTTAGTCACTGCATGCATAGTTCTGATAAGATACTGAGTTTTCCCATAAGAAACTTTGTGCTTCCAGTTCCTAGTAGGAAGCTCCCCTTGCTCTGCACTGTAACTAAAGTTAAAGTCAAGGGAGCGCCAGCCTCTATGTAAGGCCCTGAATATCCTTACAAAACGGGAGGCATGCAGCAGTTCCCTGAGGCTTTCAACGCTGTTCTGCTTTAGTTTAACGGTAGTAAGCTTTCCAATACTCCTAGAGACCTGTCTTCAGCACCCGTTTCGGTATCAGAAAACTGCCTAGAGCCAGGAAGCTTTCGTCCTGCGTGAATGCTGCGTATCAACTTACATATTGAAGACTGATGGCACAAGGCTTGTTTGCCCATTATGAAAGCACCGTTTATGCGGCCTCGCAGATTCCTGAAAGGCTTTGTTGTTGCCGGGGTTTTAGTCAAAGCATGCATAGTTCTGATAAGATATTGAGTTTTCCCATAAGAAACCTTGTGCTTCCAGTTCCTAGTTGGAAGGTCCCCTTGCTCTGCACTGTAACTAAAGTTAAAGTCAAGGGAGCGCCAGCCTCTAGGTAAGGCCCTGAATTTCCTTACAAAACGGGAGGCATGCAGCAGTTCCCTGAGGCTTTCAACGCTGTTCTGCTTTAGTTTAACGGTAGTAAGCTTTCCAAGACTCCTAAAGACCCTGCTTCAGCACCCGTTTCGATATCAGAAAATTGCCTAGAGCCAGGAAGCCCTGGTTCAGCGAGTATGCTGCGTGTCAACCTACAAATTGGAGACTGATGGCACAAGGCCTATTTGCCCATTATGAAAGCTCCGTTCATGTGGCCTCGTATATACCTGGAAAGCATTGCTGTTGCCAGAGTTGTAGTCACTGCCGGCATGTTTCTGAGAAGATATTGAGTTATCCCATAAGAAACCTTGTGCTTCCAGTTCCTAGTTGGAAGCTCACCCTGCTCTGCTCTATACCTAAAGTCAAAGTCAACGTGATCCCTAGCCTCGAAGGAAGGCCCTGATTTGCCTTGCCAAACTGGAGGCATGGAGCAGCTCCATGAGGCCTTCTTCACTGTTCTGCTTTAGTTTCACCGTAGTAAGCTTTTCAAGACTCCTAGGGACCTTGCTTTAGAAACCGTTTCAGTACCAGTATACTGAGTACAGCCAAGAAGCTCAGGGCCAGCTAAGCAACTTCTGCCCCGTAGGCCTTTTGGAACACCTCATTGTTGGCTAGAGAAAGGAAACACACTGCACTCCTCCCTGGGAGAGCCAGATGACCTCAGCTCTACACAGGATTCAGGAACACACTCCTAGACTGTCCTCCAGATAATGGATGTAACCTCATTCCCCTAGCTGAACTCTATTGAGAAAAACACTCTGCTTCGAATCCCTTTTCACCTTTTGCACTTAGAGTCACGCATCCTCAAGGAGGTGGTCGGCTTGCATCCAAGTACAATTTAAGCACTGTTCTTGGTGTAACACTGCAGGTCTTTGGAAGAAGCACAGGCACCTGTCTCCCTCACGCATCCTTTGTTTAGGCACGTTGCTGCAGGCAGATAAGCTGTCGTAGAAAAAAGTTGAATCAGGGAAAGCCCCACTGTGTATCGTGAATCTCTTTTGACTTGTTAACATCAACATGTCCTTATGCTGCGTGTCAATCTGGAAATGTGAGACTGAGACACAGATCTTGCTTTCCCATTTTGAAAGCTCCACTCATGCAGTCTCCAAGCTACCAGAAAAGCACTGTTGTTACGGTGCTTTGAGTTACTGCCGGCATGGCTCAGAGAAGAAAATGAGTTTTCTGGAAAGAAACTTTGTGCTTCCAGTTCCAAGTTGGAAGCTCAACCTGCGCTCCTCTATACCTAAAGTGAGAGTCAACGTGAGCACCATCCTCCAAGTAAGGCCCTGATTATCCTTGCAAAGCGGGAGGCATGCAGCAGTTCCATGAGGCCTTCATCGCTGTTCTTCTTTAGTTTAGCGGTAGTAAGCTTTCCAAGACTCCTAGGAACCTTCCTTCAGCACCCGTTTCGGTAACAGAACCCCGCAGAGAGCCAGGAAGCTCTGGTCCTCCGTGTATGCTGCGTGTCAACCTAGAAATTGGAGACTGATGGCACAAGGCTTGTTTTCTCATTAGGAAAGCTCCGTTCATGCGGCCTCGAAGATACCTGAAAAGCATTGTTGTTGCCAGGGATTTAGTCACTGCCTGCCTGCTTCTGCGAGGAAAATGAGTTTTCCCGAAAGAAACCTTGTGCTTCCAGTTACTAGTTGGAAGCTCACCCTACTCTGCTCTATAACTAAAGTGAAAGTCAAGGGGAGCACTTGCCTCGAAGTAAGGCCCTGAATAGCCTTACAAAACGGGAGGCATGCAGCATCTCCATGAGGACTTCAACGCTGCTCTGCTTTAGTTTTTAGGTAGTAAGCTTTCCAATACTCCTAGAGACCTTGCTTCAGCACCCATTTCGGTATCAGAAAACTGCCTAGAGCCAGGAAGCTTTCGTCCTGCGTGAATGCTGCGTATCAACCTACATATTGAAGACTGATGGCACAAGGCTTGTTTGCCCATTATGAAAGCACCGTTTATGCGGCCTCGAAGATTCCTGAAAGGCTTTGTTGTTGCTGGGGTTTTAGTCACTGCATGCATAGTTCTGATAAGATACTGAGTTTTCCCATAAGAAACTTTGTGCTTCCAGTTCCTAGTAGGAAGCTCCCCTTGCTCTGCACTGTAACTAAAGTTAAAGTCAAGGGAGCGCCAGCCTCTATGTAAGGCCCTGAATATCCTTACAAAACGGGAGGCATGCAGCAGTTCCCTGAGGCTTTCAACGCTGTTCTGCTTTAGTTTAACGGTAGTAAGCTTTCCAATACTCCTAGAGACCTGTCTTCAGCACCCGTTTCGGTATCAGAAAACTGCCTAGAGCCAGGAAGCTTTCGTCCTGCGTGAATGCTGCGTATCAACTTACATATTGAAGACTGATGGCACAAGGCTTGTTTGCCCATTATGAAAGCACCGTTTATGCGGCCTCGTAGATTCCTGAAAGGCTTTGTTGTTGCCGGGGTTTTAGTCAAAGCATGCATAGTTCTGATAAGATATTGAGTTTTCCCATAAGAAACCTTGTGCTTCCAGTTCCTAGTTGGAAGGTCCCCTTGCTCTGCACTGTAACTAAAGTTAAAGTCAAGGGAGCGCCAGCCTCTAGGTAAGGCCCTGAATTTCCTTACAAAACGGGAGGCATGCAGCAGTTCCCTGAGGCTTTCAACGCTGTTCTGCTTTAGTTTAACGGTAGTAAGCTTTCCAAGACTCCTAAAGACCCTGCTTCAGCACCCGTTTCGATATCAGAAAATTGCCTAGAGCCAGGAAGCCCTGGTTCAGCGAGTATGCTGCGTGTCAACATAGAAATTGGAGACTGATGGCACAAGGCCTATTTGCCCATTATGAAAGCTCCGTTCATGTGGCCTCGTATATACCTGGAAAGCATTGCTGTTGCCAGAGTTGTAGTCACTGCCGGCATGTTTCTGAGAAGATATTGAGTTATCCCATAAGAAACCTTGTGCTTCCAGTTCCTAGTTGGAAGCTCACCCTGCTCTGCTCTATACCTAAAGTCAAAGTCAACGTGAGCCCTAGCCTCGAAGGAAGGCCCTGATTTGCCTTGCCAAACTGGAGGCATGGAGCAGCTCCATGAGGCCTTCTTCACTGTTCTGCTTTAGTTTCACCGTAGTAAGCTTTTCAAGACTCCTAGGGACCTTGCTTTAGAAACCGTTTCAGTACCAGTATACTGAGTACAGCCAAGAAGCTCAGGGCCAGCTAAGCAACTTCTGCCCCGTAGGCCTTTTGGAACACCTCATTGTTGGCTAGAGAAAGGAAACACACTGCACTCCTCCCTGGGAGAGCCAGATGACCTCAGCTCTACACAGGATTCAGGAACACACTCCTAGACTGTCCTCCAGGCAATGGATGTAACCTCATTCCCCTAGCTGAACTCTATTGAGAAAAACACTCTGCTTCGAATCCCTTTTCACCTTTTGCACTTAGAGTCACGCATCCTCAAGGAGGTGGTCGGCTTGCATCCAAGTACAATTTAAGCACTGTTCTTGGTGTAACACTGCAGGTCTTTGGAAGAAGCACAGGCACCTGTCTCCCTCACGCATCCTTTGTTTAGGCACGTTGCTGCAGGCAGATAAGCTGTCGTAGAAAAAAGTTGAATCAGGGAAAGCCCCACTGTGTATCGTGAATCTCTTTTGACTTGTTAACATCAACATGTCCTTATGCTGCGTGTCAATCTGGAAATGTGAGACTGAGACACAGATCTTGCTTTCCCATTTTGAAAGCTCCACTCATGCAGTCTCCAAGCTACCAGAAAAGCACTGTTGTTACGGTGCTTTGAGTTACTGCCGGCATGGCTCAGAGAAGAAAATGAGTTTTCTGGAAAGAAACTTTGTGCTTCCAGTTCCAAGTTGGAAGCTCAACCTGCGCTCCTCTATACCTAAAGTGAGAGTCAACGTGAGCACCATCCTCCAAGTAAGGCCCTGATTATCCTTGCAAAGCGGGAGGCATGCAGCAGTTCCATGAGGCCTTCATCGCTGTTCTTCTTTAGTTTAGCGGTAGTAAGCTTTCCAAGACTCCTAGGAACCTTCCTTCAGCACCCGTTTCGGTAACAGAACCCCGCAGAGAGCCAGGAAGCTCTGGTCCTCCGTGTATGCTGCGTTTCAACCTAGAAATTGGAGACTGATGGCACAAGGCTTGTTTTCTCATTAGGAAAGCTCCGTTCATGCGGCCTCGAAGATACCTGAAAAGCATTGTTGTTGCCAGGGATTTAGTCACTGCCTGCCTGCTTCTGCGAGGAAAATGAGTTTTCCCGAAAGAAACCTTGTGCTTCCAGTTCCTAGTTGGAAGCTCACCCTGCTCTGCTCTATAACTAAAGTGAAAGTCAAGGGGAGCACTTGCCTCGAAGTAAGGCCCTGAATAGCCTTACAAAACGGGAGGCATGCAGCATCTCCATGAGGACTTCAACGCTGCTCTGCTTTAGTTTTTAGGTAGTAAGCTTTCCAATACTCCTAGAGACCTTGCTTCAGCACCCATTTCGGTATCAGAAAACTGCCTAGAGCCAGGAAGCTTTCGTCCTGCGTGAATGCTGCGTATCAACCTACATATTGAAGACTGATGGCACAAGGCTTGTTTGCCCATTATGAAAGCACCGTTTATGCGGCCTCGAAGATTCCTGAAAGGCTTTGTTGTTGCTGGGGTTTTAGTCACTGCATGCATAGTTCTGATAAGATACTGAGTTTTCCCATAAGAAACTTTGTGCTTCCAGTTCCTAGTAGGAAGCTCCCCTTGCTCTGCACTGTAACTAAAGTTAAAGTCAAGGGAGCGCCAGCCTCTATGTAAGGCCCTGAATATCCTTACAAAACGGGAGGCATGCAGCAGTTCCCTGAGGCTTTCAACGCTGTTCTGCTTTAGTTTAACGGTAGTAAGCTTTCCAATACTCCTAGAGACCTGTCTTCAGCACCCGTTTCGGTATCAGAAAACTGCCTAGAGCCAGGAAGCTTTCGTCCTGCGTGAATGCTGCGTATCAACTTACATATTGAAGACTGATGGCACAAGGCTTGTTTGCCCATTATGAAAGCACCGTTTATGCGGCCTCGAAGATTCCTGAAAGGCTTTGTTGTTGCCGGGGTTTTAGTCAAAGCATGCATAGTTCTGATAAGATATTGAGTTTTCCCATAAGAAACCTTGTGCTTCCAGTTCCTAGTTGGAAGGTCCCCTTGCTCTGCACTGTAACTAAAGTTAAAGTCAAGGGAGCGCCAGCCTCTAGGTAAGGCCCTGAATTTCCTTACAAAACGGGAGGCATGCAGCAGTTCCCTGAGGCTTTCAACGCTGTTCTGCTTTAGTTTAACGGTAGTAAGCTTTCCAAGACTCCTAAAGACCCTGCTTCAGCACCCGTTTCGATATCAGAAAATTGCCTAGAGCCAGGAAGCCCTGGTTCAGCGAGTATGCTGCGTGTCAACCTAGAAATTGGAGACTGATGGCACAAGGCCTGTTTGCCCATTATGAAAGCTCCGTTCATGTGGCCTCGAATATACCTGAAAAGCATTGCTGTTGCCAGAGTTGTAGTCACTGCCGGCATGTTTCTGAGAAGAGATTGAGTTATCCAGTAAGAAACCTTGTGCTTCCAGTTCCTAGTTGGAAGCTCACCTGCTTTGCTCTATACCTAAAGTCAAAGTCAACGTGAGCCCTAGCCTCGAAGGAAGTCCCTGATTTCCCTTGCCAAACGGGAGGCATGGAGCAGCTCCATGAGGCCTTCTTCACTGTTCTGCTTTAGTTTCACCGTAGTAAGCTTTCCCAGACTCCTAGGGACCTTGCTTTAGAAACAGTTTCAGTACCAGTATACTGAGTAGAGCCAAGAAGCTCAGGGCCAGCTAAGCTACTTCTGCCCCGTAGGCCTTTTGGAACACCTCAGTGTTGGCTAGAGAAAGGCAACACACTGCACTCCTCCCTGGGAAAGCCAGATGACCTCAGCTCTACACAGGATTCAGCAACACACTTCTAGACTGTCCTCCATGCAATGGATGTAACCTCATTCCCCTAGCTGAAATCTATTGAGAAAAACACTCTGCTTCGAATCCCTTTTCACCTTTTACACTTAGAGTCACGCATCCGGAAGGAGCTGGTCGGCTTGCATCCAAGTACAATTTAAGCACTGTTCTTGGTGTAACACTGCAGGTCTTTGGAGGAAGCACAGGCACCTGTCTCCCTCACGCATCCTTTGTTTAGGCACTTTGCTGCAGGCAGATAAGCTGTCGTAGAAAAAAGTTGAATCAGGGAAAGCCCCACTGGGTATCGTGAATCTCTTTTGACTTGTTAACATCAACATGTCCTTATGCTGCGTGTCAATCTGGAAATGTGAGACTGAGACACAGATCTTGCTTTCCTATTTTGAAAGCTCCACTCATGCAGTCTCGAAGCTACCAGAAAAGCACTGTTGTTACGGTGCTTTGAGTTACTGCCGGCATGGCTCAGAGAAGAAAATGAGTTTTCTGGAAAGAAACTTTGTGCTTCCAGTTCCAAGTTGGAAGCTCAACCTGCGCTCCTCTATACCTAAAGTGAGAGTCAACGTGAGCACCATCCTCCAAGTAAGGCCCTGATTATCCTTGCAAAGCGGGAGGCATGCAGCAGTTCCATGAGGCCTTCATCGCTGTTCTTCTTTAGTTTAGCGGTAGTAAGCTTTCCAAGACTCCTAGGAACCTTCCTTCAGCACCCGTTTCGGTAACAGAACCCCGCAGAGAGCCAGGAAGCTCTTGTCCTCCGTGTATGCTGCGTGTCAACCTAGAAATTGGAGACTGATGGCACAAGGCTTGTTTTCTCATTAGGAAAGCTCCGTTCATGCGGCCTCGAAGATACCTGAAAAGCATTGTTGTTGCCAGGGATTTAGTCACTGCCTGCCTGCTTCTGCGAGGAAAATGAGTTTTCCCGAAAGAAACCTTGTGCTTCCAGTTCCTAGTTGGAAGCTCACCCTGCTCTGCTCTATAACTAAAGTGAAAGTCAAGGGGAGCACTTGCCTCGAAGTAAGGCCCTGAATAGCCTTACAAAACGGGAGGCATGCAGCATCTCCATGAGGACTTCAACGCTGCTCTGCTTTAGTTTTTAGGTAGTAAGCTTTCCAATACTCCTAGAGACCTTGCTTCAGCACCCATTTCGGTATCAGAAAACTGCCTAGAGCCAGGAAGCTTTCGTCCTGCGTGAATGCTGCGTATCAACCTACATATTGAAGACTGATGGCACAAGGCTTGTTTGCCCATTATGAAAGCACCGTTTATGTGGCCTCGAAGATTCCTGAAAGGCTTTGTTGTTGCTGGGGTTTTAGTCACTGCATGCATAGTTCTGATAAGATACTGAGTTTTCCCATAAGAAACTTTGTGCTTCCAGTTCCTAGTAGGAAGCTCCCCTTGCTCTGCACTGTAACTAAAGTTAAAGTCAAGGGAGCGCCAGCCTCTATGTAAGGCCCTGAATATCCTTACAAAACGGGAGGCATGCAGCAGTTCCCTGAGGCTTTCAACGCTGTTCTGCTTTAGTTTAACGGTAGTAAGCTTTCCAAGTCTCCTAAAGACCCTGCTTCAGCACCTGTTTCGGTATCAGAAAATTGCCTAGAGCCAGGAAGCCCTGGTTCAGCGAATATGCTGCGTGTCAACCTAGAAATTGGAGACTGATGGCACAAGGCCTGTTTGCCCATTATGAAAGCTCCGTTCATGTGGCCTCGAATATACCTGAAAAGCATTGCTGTTGCCAGAGTTGTAGTCACTGCCGGCATGTTTCTGAGAAGAGATTGAGTTATCCAGTAAGAAACCTTGTGCTTCCAGTTCCTAGTTGGAAGCTCACCTGCTTTGCTCTATACCTAAAGTCAAAGTCAACGTGAGCCCTAGCCTCGAAGGAAGTCCCTGATTTCCCTTGCCAAACGGGAGGCATGGAGCAGCTCCATGAGGCCTTCTTCACTGTTCTGCTTTAGTTTCACCGTAGTAAGCTTTCCCAGACTCCTAGGGACCTTGCTTTAGAAACAGTTTCAGTACCAGTATACTGAGTAGAGCCAAGAAGCTCAGGGCCAGCTAAGCTACTTCTGCCCCGTAGGCCTTTTGGAACACCTCAGTGTTGGCTAGAGAAAGGCAACACACTGCACTCCTCCCTGGGAAAGCCAGATGACCTCAGCTCTACACAGGATTCAGCAACACACTTCTAGACTGTCCTCCATGCAATGGATGTAACCTCATTCCCCTAGCTGAAATCTATTGAGAAAAACACTCTGCTTCGAATCCCTTTTCACCTTTTACACTTAGAGTCACGCATCCGGAAGGAGCTGGTCGGCTTGCATCCAAGTACAATTTAAGCACTGTTCTTGGTGTAACACTGCAGGTCTTTGGAGGAAGCACAGGCACCTGTCTCCCTCACGCATCCTTTGTTTAGGCACTTTGCTGCAGGCAGATAAGCTGTCGTAGAAAAAAGTTGAATCAGGGAAAGCCCCACTGGGTATCGTGAATCTCTTTTGACTTGTTAACATCAACATGTCCTTATGCTGCGTGTCAATCTGGAAATGTGAGACTGAGACACAGATCTTGCTTTCCTATTTTGAAAGCTCCACTCATGCAGTCTCGAAGCTACCAGAAAAGCACTGTTGTTACGGTGCTTTGAGTTACTGCCGGCATGGCTCAGAGAAGAAAATGAGTTTTCTGGAAAGAAACTTTGTGCTTCCAGTTCCAAGTTGGAAGCTCAACCTGCGCTCCTCTATACCAAAAGTGAGAGTCAACGTGAGCACCAACCTCCAAGTAAGGCCCTGATTATCCTTGCAAAGCAGGAAGCATGCAGCAGTTCCATGAGGCCTTCATCACTGTTCTTCTTTAGTTTAGCGGTAGTAAGCTTTCCAAGACTCCTAGGAACCTTCCTTCAGCACCCGTTTCGGTAACAGAAAACTGCAGAGAGCCAGGAAGCTCTGGTCCTCCGTGTATGCTGCGTGTCAACCTAGAAATTGGAGACTGATGGCACAAGGCTTGTTTTCTCATTAGGAAAGCTCCGTTCATGCGGCCTCGAAGATACCTGAAAAGCGTTGTTGTTGCCAGGGATTTAGTCACTGCCTGCCTGCTTCTGCGAGGAAAATGAGTTTTCCCGAAAGAAACCTTGTGCTTCCAGTTCCTAGTTGGAAGCTCACCCTGCTCTGCTCTATAACTAAAGTGAAAGTCAAGGGGAGCACTTGCCTCGAAGTAAGGCCCTGAATAGCCTTACAAAACGGGAGGCATGCAGCATCTCCATGAGGACTTCAACGCTGCTCTGCTTTAGTTTTTAGGTAGTAAGCTTTCCAATACTCCTAGAGACCTTGCTTCAGCACCCATTTCGGTATCAGAAAACTGCCTAGAGCCAGGAAGCTTTCGTCCTGCGTGAATGCTGCGTATCAACCTACATATTGAAGACTGATGGCACAAGGCTTGTTTGCCCATTATGAAAGCACCGTTTATGCGGCCTCGAAGATTCCTGAAAGGCTTTGTTGTTGCTGGGGTTTTAGTCACTGCATGCATAGTTCTGATAAGATACTGAGTTTTCCCATAAGAAACTTTGTGCTTCCAGTTCCTAGTAGGAAGCTCCCCTTGCTCTGCACTGTAACTAAAGTTAAAGTCAAGGGAGCGCCAGCCTCTATGTAAGGCCCTGAATATCCTTACAAAACGGGAGGCATGCAGCAGTTCCCTGAGGCTTTCAACGCTGTTCTGCTTTAGTTTAACGGTAGTAAGCTTTCCAATACTCCTAGAGACCTGTCTTCAGCACCCGTTTCGGTATCAGAAAACTGCCTAGAGCCAGGAAGCTTTCGTCCTGCGTGAATGCTGCGTATCAACTTACATATTGAAGACTGATGGCACAAGGCTTGTTTGCCCATTATGAAAGCACCGTTTATGCGGCCTCGAAGATTCCTGAAAGGCTTTGTTGTTGCCGGGGTTTTAGTCAAAGCATGCATAGTTCTGATAAGATATTGAGTTTTCCCATAAGAAACCTTGTGCTTCCAGTTCCTAGTTGGAAGGTCCCCTTGCTCTGCACTGTAACTAAAGTTAAAGTCAAGGGAGCGCCAGCCTCTAGGTAAGGCCCTGAATATCCTTACAAAACGGGAGGCATGCAGCAGTTCCCTGAGGCTTTCAACGCTGTTCTGCTTTAGTTTAACGGTAGTAAGCTTTCCAAGACTCCTAAAGACCCTGCTTCAGCACCCGTTTCGATATCAGAAAATTGCCTAGAGCCAGGAAGCCCTGGTTCAGCGAGTATGCTGCGTGTCAACCTAGAAATTGGAGACTGATGGCACAAGGCCTGTTTGCCCATTATGAAAGCTCCGTTCATGTGGCCTCGAATATACCTGAAAAGCATTGCTGTTGCCAGAGTTGTAGTCACTGCCGGCATGTTTCTGAGAAGAGATTGAGTTATCCAGTAAGAAACCTTGTGCTTCCAGTTCCTAGTTGGAAGCTCACCTGCTTTGCTCTATACCTAAAGTCAAAGTCAACGTGAGCCCTAGCCTCGAAGGAAGGCCCTGATTTGCCTTGCCAAACTGGAGGCATGGAGCAGCTCCATGAGGCCTTCTTCACTGTTCTGCTTTAGTTTCACCGTAGTAAGCTTTTCAAGACTCCTAGGGACCTTGCTTTAGAAACCGTTTCAGTACCAGTATACTGAGTACAGCCAAGAAGCTCAGGGCCAGCTAAGCAACTTCTGCCCCGTAGGCCTTTTGGAACACCTCATTGTTGGCTAGAGAAAGGAAACACACTGCACTCCTCCCTGGGAGAGCCAGATGACCTCAGCTCTACACAGGATTCAGGAACACACTCCTAGACTGTCCTCCAGGCAATGGATGTAACCTCATTCCAATAGCTGAACTCTATTGAGAAAAACACTCTGCTTCGAATCCCTTTTCACCTTTTGCACTTAGAGTCACGCATCCTCAAGGAGGTGGTCGGCTTGCATCCAAGTACAATTTAAGCACTGTTCTTGGTGTAACACTGCAGGTCTTTGGAAGAAGCACAGGCACCTGTCTCCCTCACGCATCCTTTGTTTAGGCACGTTGCTGCAGGCAGATAAGCTGTCGTAGAAAAAAGTTGAATCAGGGAAAGCCCCACTGTGTATCGTGAATCTCTTTTGACTTGTTAACATCAACATGTCCTTATGCTGCGTGTCAATCTGGAAATGTGAGACTGAGACACAGATCTTGCTTTCCCATTTTGAAAGCTCCACTCATGCAGTCTCCAAGCTACCAGAAAAGCACTGTTGTTACGGTGCTTTGAGTTACTGCCGGCATGGCTCAGAGAAGAAAATGAGTTTTCTGGAAAGAAACTTTGTGCTTCCAGTTCCAAGTTGGAAGCTCAACCTGCGCTCCTCTATACCTAAAGTGAGAGTCAACGTGAGCACCATCCTCCAAGTAAGGCCCTGATTATCCTTGCAAAGCGGGAGGCATGCAGCAGTTCCATGAGGCCTTCATCGCTGTTCTTCTTTAGTTTAGCGGTAGTAAGCTTTCCAAGACTCCTAGGAACCTTCCTTCAGCACCCGTTTCGGTAACAGAACCCCGCAGAGAGCCAGGAAGCTCTGGTCCTCCGTGTATGCTGCGTGTCAACCTAGAAATTGGAGACTGATGGCACAAGGCTTGTTTTCTCATTAGGAAAGCTCCGTTCATGCGGCCTCGAAGATACCTGAAAAGCATTGTTGTTGCCAGGGATTTAGTCACTGCCTGCCTGCTTCTGCGAGGAAAATGAGTTTTCCCGAAAGAAACCTTGTGCTTCCAGTTCCTAGTTGGAAGCTCACCCTACTCTGCTCTATAACTAAAGTGAAAGTCAAGGGGAGCACTTGCCTCGAAGTAAGGCCCTGAATAGCCTTACAAAACGGGAGGCATGCAGCATCTCCATGAGGACTTCAACGCTGCTCTGCTTTAGTTTTTAGGTAGTAAGCTTTCCAATACTCCTAGAGACCTTGCTTCAGCACCCATTTCGGTATCAGAAAACTGCCTAGAGCCAGGAAGCTTTCGTCCTGCGTGAATGCTGCGTATCAACCTACATATTGAAGACTGATGGCACAAGGCTTGTTTGCCCATTATGAAAGCACCGTTTATGCGGCCTCGAAGATTCCTGAAAGGCTTTGTTGTTGCTGGGGTTTTAGTCACTGCATGCATAGTTCTGATAAGATACTGAGTTTTCCCATAAGAAACTTTGTGCTTCCAGTTCCTAGTAGGAAGCTCCCCTTGCTCTGCACTGTAACTAAAGTTAAAGTCAAGGGAGCGCCAGCCTCTATGTAAGGCCCTGAATATCCTTACAAAACGGGAGGCATGCAGCAGTTCCCTGAGGCTTTCAACGCTGTTCTGCTTTAGTTTAACGGTAGTAAGCTTTCCAATACTCCTAGAGACCTGTCTTCAGCACCCGTTTCGGTATCAGAAAACTGCCTAGAGCCAGGAAGCTTTCGTCCTGCGTGAATGCTGCGTATCAACTTACATATTGAAGACTGATGGCACAAGGCTTGTTTGCCCATTATGAAAGCACCGTTTATGCGGCCTCGTAGATTCCTGAAAGGCTTTGTTGTTGCCGGGGTTTTAGTCAAAGCATGCATAGTTCTGATAAGATATTGAGTTTTCCCATAAGAAACCTTGTGCTTCCAGTTCCTAGTTGGAAGGTCCCCTTGCTCTGCACTGTAACTAAAGTTAAAGTCAAGGGAGCGCCAGCCTCTAGGTAAGGCCCTGAATTTCCTTACAAAACGGGAGGCATGCAGCAGTTCCCTGAGGTTTTCAACGCTGTTCTGCTTTAGTTTAACGGTAGTAAGCTTTCCAAGACTCCTAAAGACCCTGCTTCAGCACCCGTTTCGATATCAGAAAATTGCCTAGAGCCAGGAAGCCCTGGTTCAGCGAGTATGCTGCGTGTCAACATAGAAATTGGAGACTGATGGCACAAGGCCTATTTGCCCATTATGAAAGCTCCGTTCATGTGGTCTCGTATATACCTGGAAAGCATTGCTGTTGCCAGAGTTGTAGTCACTGCCGGCATGTTTCTGAGAAGATATTGAGTTATCCCATAAGAAACCTTGTGCTTCCAGTTCCTAGTTGGAAGCTCACCCTGCTCTGCTCTATACCTAAAGTCAAAGTCAACGTGATCCCTAGCCTCGAAGGAAGGCCCTGATTTGCCTTGCCAAACTGGAGGCATGGAGCAGCTCCATGAGGCCTTCTTCACTGTTCTGCTTTAGTTTCACCGTAGTAAGCTTTTCAAGACTCCTAGGGACCTTGCTTTAGAAACCGTTTCAGTACCAGTATACTGAGTACAGCCAAGAAGCTCAGGGCCAGCTAAGCAACTTCTGCCCCGTAGGCCTTTTGGAACACCTCATTGTTGGCTAGAGAAAGGAAACACACTGCACTCCTCCCTGGGAGAGCCAGATGACCTCAGCTCTACACAGGATTCAGGAACACACTCCTAGACTGTCCTCCAGGCAATGGATGTAACCTCATTCCCCTAGCTGAACTCTATTGAGAAAAACACTCTGCTTCGAATCCCTTTTCACCTTTTGCACTTAGAGTCACGCATCCTCAAGGAGGTGGTCGGCTTGCATCCAAGTACAATTTAAGCACTGTTCTTGGTGTAACACTGCAGGTCTTTGGAAGAAGCACAGGCACCTGTCTCCCTCACGCATCCTTTGTTTAGGCACGTTGCTGCAGGCAGATAAGCTGTCGTAGAAAAAAGTTGAATCAGGGAAAGCCCCACTGTGTATCGTGAATCTCTTTTGACTTGTTAACATCAACATGTCCTTATGCTGCGTGTCAATCTGGAAATGTGAGACTGAGACACAGATCTTGCTTTCCCATTTTGAAAGCTCCACTCATGCAGTCTCCAAGCTACCAGAAAAGCACTGTTGTTACGGTGCTTTGAGTTACTGCCGGCATGGCTCAGAGAAGAAAATGAGTTTTCTGGAAAGAAACTTTGTGCTTCCAGTTCCAAGTTGGAAGCTCAACCTGCGCTCCTCTATACCTAAAGTGAGAGTCAACGTGAGCACCATCCTCCAAGTAAGGCCCTGATTATCCTTGCAAAGCGGGAGGCATGCAGCAGTTCCATGAGGCCTTCATCGCTGTTCTTCTTTAGTTTAGCGGTAGTAAGCTTTCCAAGACTCCTAGGAACCTTCCTTCAGCACCCGTTTCGGTAACAGAACCCCGCAGAGAGCCAGGAAGCTCTGGTCCTCCGTGTATGCTGCGTGTCAACCTAGAAATTGGAGACTGATGGCACAAGGCTTGTTTTCTCATTAGGAAAGCTCCGTTCATGCGGCCTCGAAGATACCTGAAAAGCATTGTTGTTGCCAGGGATTTAGTCACTGCCTGCCTGCTTCTGCGAGGAAAATGAGTTTTCCCGAAAGAAACCTTGTGCTTCCAGTTCCTAGTTGGAAGCTCACCCTACTCTGCTCTATAACTAAAGTGAAAGTCAAGGGGAGCACTTGCCTCGAAGTAAGGCCCTGAATAGCCTTACAAAACGGGAGGCATGCAGCATCTCCATGAGGACTTCAACGCTGCTCTGCTTTAGTTTTTAGGTAGTAAGCTTTCCAATACTCCTAGAGACCTTGCTTCAGCACCCATTTCGGTATCAGAAAACTGCCTAGAGCCAGGAAGCTTTCGTCCTGCGTGAATGCTGCGTATCAACCTACATATTGAAGACTGATGGCACAAGGCTTGTTTGCCCATTATGAAAGCACCGTTTATGCGGCCTCGAAGATTCCTGAAAGGCTTTGTTGTTGCTGGGGTTTTAGTCACTGCATGCATAGTTCTGATAAGATACTGAGTTTTCCCATAAGAAACTTTGTGCTTCCAGTTCCTAGTAGGAAGCTCCCCTTGCTCTGCACTGTAACTAAAGTTAAAGTCAAGGGAGCGCCAGCCTCTATGTAAGGCCCTGAATATCCTTACAAAACGGGAGGCATGCAGCAGTTCCCTGAGGCTTTCAACGCTGTTCTGCTTTAGTTTAACGGTAGTAAGCTTTCCAATACTCCTAGAGACCTGTCTTCAGCACCCGTTTCGGTATCAGAAAACTGCCTAGAGCCAGGAAGCTTTCGTCCTGCGTGAATGCTGCGTATCAACTTACATATTGAAGACTGATGGCACAAGGCTTGTTTGCCCATTATGAAAGCACCGTTTATGCGGCCTCGTAGATTCCTGAAAGGCTTTGTTGTTGCCGGGGTTTTAGTCAAAGCATGCATAGTTCTGATAAGATATTGAGTTTTCCCATAAGAAACCTTGTGCTTCCAGTTCCTAGTTGGAAGGTCCCCTTGCTCTGCACTGTAACTAAAGTTAAAGTCAAGGGAGCGCCAGCCTCTAGGTAAGGCCCTGAATTTCCTTACAAAACGGGAGGCATGCAGCAGTTCCCTGAGGCTTTCAACGCTGTTCTGCTTTAGTTTAACGGTAGTAAGCTTTCCAAGACTCCTAAAGACCCTGCTTCAGCACCCGTTTCGATATCAGAAAATTGCCTAGAGCCAGGAAGCCCTGGTTCAGCGAGTATGCTGCGTGTCAACATAGAAATTGGAGACTGATGGCACAAGGCCTATTTGCCCATTATGAAAGCTCCGTTCATGTGGTCTCGTATATACCTGGAAAGCATTGCTGTTGCCAGAGTTGTAGTCACTGCCGGCATGTTTCTGAGAAGATATTGAGTTATCCCATAAGAAACCTTGTGCTTCCAGTTCCTAGTTGGAAGCTCACCCTGCTCTGCTCTATACCTAAAGTCAAAGTCAACGTGATCCCTAGCCTCGAAGGAAGGCCCTGATTTGCCTTGCCAAACTGGAGGCATGGAGCAGCTCCATGAGGCCTTCTTCACTGTTCTGCTTTAGTTTCACCGTAGTAAGCTTTTCAAGACTCCTAGGGACCTTGCTTTAGAAACCGTTTCAGTACCAGTATACTGAGTACAGCCAAGAAGCTCAGGGCCAGCTAAGCAACTTCTGCCCCGTAGGCCTTTTGGAGCACCTCATTGTTGGCTAGAGAAAGGAAACACACTGCACTCCTCCCTGGGAGAGCCAGATGACCTCAGCTCTACACAGGATTCAGGAACACACTCCTAGACTGTCCTCCAGGCAATGGATGTAACCTCATTCCCCTAGCTGAACTCTATTGAGAAAAACACTCTGCTTCGAATCCCTTTTCACCTTTTGCACTTAGAGTCACGCATCCTCAAGGAGGTGGTCGGCTTGCATCCAAGTACAATTTAAGCACTGTTCTTGGTGTAACACTGCAGGTCTTTGGAAGAAGCACAGGCACCTGTCTCCCTCACGCATCCTTTGTTTAGGCACGTTGCTGCAGGCAGATAAGCTGTCGTAGAAAAAAGTTGAATCAGGGAAAGCCCCACTGTGTATCGTGAATCTCTTTTGACTTGTTAACATCAACATGTCCTTATGCTGCGTGTCAATCTGGAAATGTGAGACTGAGACACAGATCTTGCTTTCCCATTTTGAAAGCTCCACTCATGCAGTCTCCAAGCTACCAGAAAAGCACTGTTGTTACGGTGCTTTGAGTTACTGCCGGCATGGCTCAGAGAAGAAAATGAGTTTTCTGGAAAGAAACTTTGTGCTTCCAGTTCCAAGTTGGAAGCTCAACCTGCGCTCCTCTATACCTAAAGTGAGAGTCAACGTGAGCACCATCCTCCAAGTAAGGCCCTGATTATCCTTGCAAAGCGGGAGGCATGCAGCAGTTCCATGAGGCCTTCATCGCTGTTCTTCTTTAGTTTAGCGGTAGTAAGCTTTCCAAGACTCCTAGGAACCTTCCTTCAGCACCCGTTTCGGTAACAGAACCCCGCAGAGAGCCAGGAAGCTCTGGTCCTCCGTGTATGCTGCGTGTCAACCTAGAAATTGGAGACTGATGGCACAAGGCTTGTTTTCTCATTAGGAAAGCTCCGTTCATGCGGCCTCGAAGATACCTGAAAAGCATTGTTGTTGCCAGGGATTTAGTCACTGCCTGCCTGCTTCTGCGAGGAAAATGAGTTTTCCCGAAAGAAACCTTGTGCTTCCAGTTCCTAGTTGGAAGCTCACCCTACTCTGCTCTATAACTAAAGTGAAAGTCAAGGGGAGCACTTGCCTCGAAGTAAGGCCCTGAATAGCCTTACAAAACGGGAGGCATGCAGCAGTTCCCTGAGGCTTTCAACGCTGTTCTGCTTTAGTTTAACGGTAGTAAGCTTTCCAAGTCTCCTAAAGACCCTGCTTCAGCACCCGTTTCGGTATCAGAAAATTGCCTAGAGCCAGGAAGCCCTGGTTCAGCGAATATGCTGCGTGTCAACCTAGAAATTGGAGACTGATGGCACAAGGCCTGTTTGCCCATTATGAAAGCTCCGTTCATGTGGCCTCGAATATACCTGAAAAGCATTGCTGTTGCCAGAGTTGTAGTCACTGCCGGCATGTTTCTGAGAAGAGATTGAGTTATCCAGTAAGAAACCTTGTGCTTCCAGTTCCTAGTTGGAAGCTCACCTGCTTTGCTCTATACCTAAAGTCAAAGTCAACGTGAGCCCTAGCCTCGAAGGAAGTCCCTGATTTCCCTTGCCAAACGGGAGGCATGGAGCAGCTCCATGAGGCCTTCTTCACTGTTCTGCTTTAGTTTCACCGTAGTAAGCTTTCCCAGACTCCTAGGGACCTTGCTTTAGAAACAGTTTCAGTACCAGTATACTGAGTAGAGCCAAGAAGCTCAGGGCCAGCTAAGCTACTTCTGCCCCGTAGGCCTTTTGGAACACCTCAGTGTTGGCTAGAGAAAGGCAACACACTGCACTCCTCCCTGGGAAAGCCAGATGACCTCAGCTCTACACAGGATTCAGCAACACACTTCTAGACTGTCCTCCATGCAATGGATGTAACCTCATTCCCCTAGCTGAAATCTATTGAGAAAAACACTCTGCTTCGAATCCCTTTTCACCTTTTACACTTAGAGTCACGCATCCGGAAGGAGCTGGTCGGCTTGCATCCAAGTACAATTTAAGCACTGTTCTTGGTGTAACACTGCAGGTCTTTGGAGGAAGCACAGGCACCTGTCTCCCTCACGCATCCTTTGTTTAGGCACTTTGCTGCAGGCAGATAAGCTGTCGTAGAAAAAAGTTGAATCAGGGAAAGCCCCACTGGGTATCGTGAATCTCTTTTGACTTGTTAACATCAACATGTCCTTATGCTGCGTGTCAATCTGGAAATGTGAGACTGAGACACAGATCTTGCTTTCCTATTTTGAAAGCTCCACTCATGCAGTCTCGAAGCTACCAGAAAAGCACTGTTGTTACGGTGCTTTGAGTTACTGCCGGCATGGCTCAGAGAAGAAAATGAGTTTTCTGGAAAGAAACTTTGTGCTTCCAGTTCCAAGTTGGAAGCTCAACCTGCGCTCCTCTATACCAAAAGTGAGAGTCAACGTGAGCACCAACCTCCAAGTAAGGCCCTGATTATCCTTGCAAAGCAGGAAGCATGCAGCAGTTCCATGAGGCCTTCATCACTGTTCTTCTTTAGTTTAGCGGTAGTAAGCTTTCCAAGACTCCTAGGAACCTTCCTTCAGCACCCGTTTCGGTAACAGAAAACTGCAGAGAGCCAGGAAGCTCTGGTCCTCCGTGTATGCTGCGTGTCAACCTAGAAATTGGAGACTGATGGCACAAGGCTTGTTTTCTCATTAGGAAAGCTCCGTTCATGCGGCCTCGAAGATACCTGAAAAGCGTTGTTGTTGCCAGGGATTTAGTCACTGCCTGCCTGCTTCTGCGAGGAAAATGAGTTTTCCCGAAAGAAACCTTGTGCTTCCAGTTCCTAGTTGGAAGCTCACCCTGCTCTGCTCTATAACTAAAGTGAAAGTCAAGGGGAGCACTTGCCTCGAAGTAAGGCCCTGAATAGCCTTACAAAACGGGAGGCATGCAGCATCTCCATGAGGACTTCAACGCTGCTCTGCTTTAGTTTTTAGGTAGTAAGCTTTCCAATACTCCTAGAGACCTTGCTTCAGCACCCATTTCGGTATCAGAAAACTGCCTAGAGCCAGGAAGCTTTCGTCCTGCGTGAATGCTGCGTATCAACCTACATATTGAAGACTGATGGCACAAGGCTTGTTTGCCCATTATGAAAGCACCGTTTATGCGGCCTCGAAGATTCCTGAAAGGCTTTGTTGTTGCTGGGGTTTTAGTCACTGCATGCATAGTTCTGATAAGATACTGAGTTTTCCCATAAGAAACTTTGTGCTTCCAGTTCCTAGTAGGAAGCTCCCCTTGCTCTGCACTGTAACTAAAGTTAAAGTCAAGGGAGCGCCAGCCTCTATGTAAGGCCCTGAATATCCTTACAAAACGGGAGGCATGCAGCAGTTCCCTGAGGCTTTCAACGCTGTTCTGCTTTAGTTTAACGGTAGTAAGCTTTCCAATACTCCTAGAGACCTGTCTTCAGCACCCGTTTCGGTATCAGAAAACTGCCTAGAGCCAGGAAGCTTTCGTCCTGCGTGAATGCTGCGTATCAACTTACATATTGAAGACTGATGGCACAAGGCTTGTTTGCCCATTATGAAAGCACCGTTTATGCGGCCTCGAAGATTCCTGAAAGGCTTTGTTGTTGCCGGGGTTTTAGTCAAAGCATGCATAGTTCTGATAAGATATTGAGTTTTCCCATAAGAAACCTTGTGCTTCCAGTTCCTAGTTGGAAGGTCCCCTTGCTCTGCACTGTAACTAAAGTTAAAGTCAAGGGAGCGCCAGCCTCTAGGTAAGGCCCTGAATATCCTTACAAAACGGGAGGCATGCAGCAGTTCCCTGAGGCTTTCAACGCTGTTCTGCTTTAGTTTAACGGTAGTAAGCTTTCCAAGACTCCTAAAGACCCTGCTTCAGCACCCGTTTCGATATCAGAAAATTGCCTAGAGCCAGGAAGCCCTGGTTCAGCGAGTATGCTGCGTGTCAACCTAGAAATTGGAGACTGATGGCACAAGGCCTGTTTGCCCATTATGAAAGCTCCGTTCATGTGGCCTCGAATATACCTGAAAAGCATTGCTGTTGCCAGAGTTGTAGTCACTGCCGGCATGTTTCTGAGAAGAGATTGAGTTATCCAGTAAGAAACCTTGTGCTTCCAGTTCCTAGTTGGAAGCTCACCTGCTTTGCTCTATACCTAAAGTCAAAGTCAACGTGAGCCCTAGCCTCGAAGGAAGGCCCTGATTTGCCTTGCCAAACTGGAGGCATGGAGCAGCTCCATGAGGCCTTCTTCACTGTTCTGCTTTAGTTTCACCGTAGTAAGCTTTTCAAGACTCCTAGGGACCTTGCTTTAGAAACCGTTTCAGTACCAGTATACTGAGTACAGCCAAGAAGCTCAGGGCCAGCTAAGCAACTTCTGCCCCGTAGGCCTTTTGGAACACCTCATTGTTGGCTAGAGAAAGGCAACACACTGCACTCCTCCCTGGGAGAGCCAGATGACCTCAGCTCTACACAGGATTCAGGAACACACTCCTAGACTGTCCTCCAGGCAATGGATGTAACCTCATTCCAATAGCTGAACTCTATTGAGAAAAACACTCTGCTTCGAATCCCTTTTCACCTTTTGCACTTAGAGTCACGCATCCTCAAGGAGGTGGTCGGCTTGCATCCAAGTACAATTTAAGCACTGTTCTTGGTGTAACACTGCAGGTCTTTGGAAGAAGCACAGGCACCTGTCTCCCTCACGCATCCTTTGTTTAGGCACGTTGCTGCAGGCAGATAAGCTGTCGTAGAAAAAAGTTGAATCAGGGAAAGCCCCACTGTGTATCGTGAATCTCTTTTGACTTGTTAACATCAACATGTCCTTATGCTGCGTGTCAATCTGGAAATGTGAGACTGAGACACAGATCTTGCTTTCCCATTTTGAAAGCTCCACTCATGCAGTCTCCAAGCTACCAGAAAAGCACTGTTGTTACGGTGCTTTGAGTTACTGCCGGCATGGCTCAGAGAAGAAAATGAGTTTTCTGGAAAGAAACTTTGTGCTTCCAGTTCCAAGTTGGAAGCTCAACCTGCGCTCCTCTATACCTAAAGTGAGAGTCAACGTGAGCACCATCCTCCAAGTAAGGCCCTGATTATCCTTGCAAAGCGGGAGGCATGCAGCAGTTCCATGAGGCCTTCATCGCTGTTCTTCTTTAGTTTAGCGGTAGTAAGCTTTCCAAGACTCCTAGGAACCTTCCTTCAGCACCCGTTTCGGTAACAGAACCCCGCAGAGAGCCAGGAAGCTCTGGTCCTCCGTGTATGCTGCGTGTCAACCTAGAAATTGGAGACTGATGGCACAAGGCTTGTTTTCTCATTAGGAAAGCTCTGTTCATGCGGCCTCGAAGATACCTGAAAAGCATTGTTGTTGCCAGGGATTTAGTCACTGCCTGCCTGCTTCTGCGAGGAAAATGAGTTTTCCCGAAAGAAACCTTGTGCTTCCAGTTACTAGTTGGAAGCTCACCCTACTCTGCTCTATAACTAAAGTGAAAGTCAAGGGGAGCACTTGCCTCGAAGTAAGGCCCTGAATAGCCTTACAAAACGGGAGGCATGCAGCATCTCCATGAGGACTTCAACGCTGCTCTGCTTTAGTTTTTAGGTAGTAAGCTTTCCAATACTCCTAGAGACCTTGCTTCAGCACCCATTTCGGTATCAGAAAACTGCCTAGAGCCAGGAAGCTTTCGTCCTGCGTGAATGCTGCGTATCAACCTACATATTGAAGACTGATGGCACAAGGCTTGTTTGCCCATTATGAAAGCACCGTTTATGCGGCCTCGAAGATTCCTGAAAGGCTTTGTTGTTGCTGGGGTTTTAGTCACTGCATGCATAGTTCTGATAAGATACTGAGTTTTCCCATAAGAAACTTTGTGCTTCCAGTTCCTAGTAGGAAGCTCCCCTTGCTCTGCACTGTAACTAAAGTTAAAGTCAAGGGAGCGCCAGCCTCTATGTAAGGCCCTGAATATCCTTACAAAACGGGAGGCATGCAGCAGTTCCCTGAGGCTTTCAACGCTGTTCTGCTTTAGTTTAACGGTAGTAAGCTTTCCAATACTCCTAGAGACCTGTCTTCAGCACCCGTTTCGGTATCAGAAAACTGCCTAGAGCCAGGAAGCTTTCGTCCTGCGTGAATGCTGCGTATCAACTTACATATTGAAGACTGATGGCACAAGGCTTGTTTGCCCATTATGAAAGCACCGTTTATGCGGCCTCGTAGATTCCTGAAAGGCTTTGTTGTTGCCGGGGTTTTAGTCAAAGCATGCATAGTTCTGATAAGATATTGAGTTTTCCCATAAGAAACCTTGTGCTTCCAGTTCCTAGTTGGAAGGTCCCCTTGCTCTGCACTGTAACTAAAGTTAAAGTCAAGGGAGCGCCAGCCTCTAGGTAAGGCCCTGAATTTCCTTACAAAACGGGAGGCATGCAGCAGTTCCCTGAGGCTTTCAACGCTGTTCTGCTTTAGTTTAACGGTAGTAAGCTTTCCAAGACTCCTAAAGACCCTGCTTCAGCACCCGTTTCGATATCAGAAAATTGCCTAGAGCCAGGAAGCCCTGGTTCAGCGAGTATGCTGCGTGTCAACATAGAAATTGGAGACTGATGGCACAAGGCCTATTTGCCCATTATGAAAGCTCCGTTCATGTGGCCTCGTATATACCTGGAAAGCATTGCTGTTGCCAGAGTTGTAGTCACTGCCGGCATGTTTCTGAGAAGATATTGAGTTATCCCATAAGAAACCTTGTGCTTCCAGTTCCTAGTTGGAAGCTCACCCTGCTCTGCTCTATACCTAAAGTCAAAGTCAACGTGAGCCCTAGCCTCGAAGGAAGGCCCTGATTTGCCTTGCCAAACTGGAGGCATGGAGCAGCTCCATGAGGCCTTCTTCACTGTTCTGCTTTAGTTTCACCGTAGTAAGCTTTTCAAGACTCCTAGGGACCTTGCTTTAGAAACCGTTTCAGTACCAGTATACTGAGTACAGCCAAGAAGCTCAGGGCCAGCTAAGCAACTTCTGCCCCGTAGGCCTTTTGGAACACCTCATTGTTGGCTAGAGAAAGGAAACACACTGCACTCCTCCCTGGGAGAGCCAGATGACCTCAGCTCTACACAGGATTCAGGAACACACTCCTAGACTGTCCTCCAGGCAATGGATGTAACCTCATTCCCCTAGCTGAACTCTATTGAGAAAAACACTCTGCTTCGAATCCCTTTTCACCTTTTGCACTTAGAGTCACGCATCCTCAAGGAGGTGGTCGGCTTGCATCCAAGTACAATTTAAGCACTGTTCTTGGTGTAACACTGCAGGTCTTTGGAAGAAGCACAGGCACCTGTCTCCCTCACGCATCCTTTGTTTAGGCACGTTGCTGCAGGCAGATAAGCTGTCGTAGAAAAAAGTTGAATCAGGGAAAGCCCCACTGTGTATCGTGAATCTCTTTTGACTTGTTAACATCAACATGTCCTTATGCTGCGTGTCAATCTGGAAATGTGAGACTGAGACACAGATCTTGCTTTCCCATTTTGAAAGCTCCACTCATGCAGTCTCCAAGCTACCAGAAAAGCACTGTTGTTACGGTGCTTTGAGTTACTGCCGGCATGGCTCAGAGAAGAAAATGAGTTTTCTGGAAAGAAACTTTGTGCTTCCAGTTCCAAGTTGGAAGCTCAACCTGCGCTCCTCTATACCTAAAGTGAGAGTCAACGTGAGCACCATCCTCCAAGTAAGGCCCTGATTATCCTTGCAAAGCGGGAGGCATGCAGCAGTTCCATGAGGCCTTCATCGCTGTTCTTCTTTAGTTTAGCGGTAGTAAGCTTTCCAAGACTCCTAGGAACCTTCCTTCAGCACCCGTTTCGGTAACAGAACCCCGCAGAGAGCCAGGAAGCTCTGGTCCTCCGTGTATGCTGCGTGTCAACCTAGAAATTGGAGACTGATGGCACAAGGCTTGTTTTCTCATTAGGAAAGCTCCGTTCATGCGGCCTCGAAGATACCTGAAAAGCATTGTTGTTGCCAGGGATTTAGTCACTGCCTGCCTGCTTCTGCGAGGAAAATGAGTTTTCCCGAAAGAAACCTTGTGCTTCCAGTTCCTAGTTGGAAGCTCACCCTGCTCTGCTCTATAACTAAAGTGAAAGTCAAGGGGAGCACTTGCCTCGAAGTAAGGCCCTGAATAGCCTTACAAAACGGGAGGCATGCAGCATCTCCATGAGGACTTCAACGCTGCTCTGCTTTAGTTTTTAGGTAGTAAGCTTTCCAATACTCCTAGAGACCTTGCTTCAGCACCCATTTCGGTATCAGAAAACTGCCTAGAGCCAGGAAGCTTTCGTCCTGCGTGAATGCTGCGTATCAACCTACATATTGAAGACTGATGGCACAAGGCTTGTTTGCCCATTATGAAAGCACCGTTTATGCGGCCTCGAAGATTCCTGAAAGGCTTTGTTGTTGCTGGGGTTTTAGTCACTGCATGCATAGTTCTGATAAGATACTGAGTTTTCCCATAAGAAACTTTGTGCTTCCAGTTCCTAGTAGGAAGCTCCCCTTGCTCTGCACTGTAACTAAAGTTAAAGTCAAGGGAGCGCCAGCCTCTATGTAAGGCCCTGATAATCCTTACAAAACGGGAGGCATGCAGCAGTTCCCTGAGGCTTTCAACGCTGTTCTGCTTTAGTTTAACGGTAGTAAGCTTTCCAATACTCCTAGAGACCTGTCTTCAGCACCCGTTTCGGTATCAGAAAACTGCCTAGAGCCAGGAAGCTTTCGTCCTGCGTGAATGCTGCGTATCAACTTACATATTGAAGACTGATGGCACAAGGCTTGTTTGCCCATTATGAAAGCACCGTTTATGCGGCCTCGAAGATTCCTGAAAGGCTTTGTTGTTGCCGGGGTTTTAGCCAAAGCATGCATAGTTCTGATAAGATATTGAGTTTTCCCATAAGAAACCTTGTGCTTCCAGTTCCTAGTTGGAAGGTCCCCTTGCTCTGCACTGTAACTAAAGTTAAAGTCAAGGGAGCGCCAGCCTCTAGGTAAGGCCCTGAATTTCCTTACAAAACGGGAGGCATGCAGCAGTTCCCTGAGGCTTTCAACGCTGTTCTGCTTTAGTTTAACGGTAGTAAGCTTTCCAAGACTCCTAAAGACCCTGCTTCAGCACCCGTTTCGATATCAGAAAATTGCCTAGAGCCAGGAAGCCCTGGTTCAGCGAGTATGCTGCGTGTCAACATAGAAATTGGAGACTGATGGCACAAGGCCTATTTGCCCATTATGAAAGCTCCGTTCATGTGGCCTCGTATATACCTGGAAAGCATTGCTGTTGCCAGAGTTGTAGTCACTGCCGGCATGTTTCTGAGAAGATATTGAGTTATCCCATAAGAAACCTTGTGCTTCCAGTTCCTAGTTGGAAGCTCACCCTGCTCTGCTCTATACCTAAAGTCAAAGTCAACGTGAGCCCTAGCCTCGAAGGAAGGCCCTGATTTGCCTTGCCAAACTGGAGGCATGGAGCAGCTCCATGAGGCCTTCTTCACTGTTCTGCTTTAGTTTCACCGTAGTAAGCTTTTCAAGACTCCTAGGGACCTTGCTTTAGAAACCGTTTCAGTACCAGTATACTGAGTACAGCCAAGAAGCTCAGGGCCAGCTAAGCAACTTCTGCCCCGTAGGCCTTTTGGAACACCTCATTGTTGGCTAGAGAAAGGAAACACACTGCACTCCTCCCTGGGAGAGCCAGATGACCTCAGCTCTACACAGGATTCAGGAACACACTCCTAGACTGTCCTCCAGGCAATGGATGTAACCTCATTCCAATAGCTGAACTCTATTGAGAAAAACACTCTGCTTCGAATCCCTTTTCACCTTTTGCACTTAGAGTCACGCATCCTCAAGGAGGTGGTCGGCTTGCATCCAAGTACAATTTAAGCACTGTTCTTGGTGTAACACTGCAGGTCTTTGGAAGAAGCACAGGCACCTGTCTCCCTCACGCATCCTTTGTTTAGGCACGTTGCTGCAGGCAGATAAGCTGTCGTAGAAAAAAGTTGAATCAGGGAAAGCCCCACTGTGTATCGTGAATCTCTTTTGACTTGTTAACATCAACATGTCCTTATGCTGCGTGTCAATCTGGAAATGTGAGACTGAGACACAGATCTTGCTTTCCCATTTTGAAAGCTCCACTCATGCAGTCTCCAAGCTACCAGAAAAGCACTGTTGTTACGGTGCTTTGAGTTACTGCCGGCATGGCTCAGAGAAGAAAATGAGTTTTCTGGAAAGAAACTTTGTGCTTCCAGTTCCAAGTTGGAAGCTCAACCTGCGCTCCTCTATACCTAAAGTGAGAGTCAACGTGAGCACCATCCTCCAAGTAAGGCCCTGATTATCCTTGCAAAGCGGGAGGCATGCAGCAGTTCCATGAGGCCTTCATCGCTGTTCTTCTTTAGTTTAGCGGTAGTAAGCTTTCCAAGACTCCTAGGAACCTTCCTTCAGCACCCGTTTCGGTAACAGAACCCCGCAGAGAGCCAGGAAGCTCTGGTCCTCCGTGTATGCTGCGTGTCAACCTAGAAATTGGAGACTGATGGCACAAGGCTTGTTTTCTCATTAGGAAAGCTCCGTTCATGCGGCCTCGAAGATACCTGAAAAGCATTGTTGTTCCCAGGGATTTAGTCACTGCCTGCCTGCTTCTGCGAGGAAAATGAGTTTTCCCGAAAGAAACCTTGTGCTTCCAGTTCCTAGTTGGAAGCTCACCCTGCTCTGCTCTATAACTAAAGTGAAAGTCAAGGGGAGCACTTGCCTCGAAGTAAGGCCCTGAATAGCCTTACAAAACGGGAGGCATGCAGCATCTCCATGAGGACTTCAACGCTGCTCTGCTTTAGTTTTTAGGTAGTAAGCTTTCCAATACTCCTAGAGACCTTGCTTCAGCACCCATTTCGGTATCAGAAAACTGCCTAGAGCCAGGAAGCTTTCGTCCTGCGTGAATGCTGCGTATCAACCTACATATTGAAGACTGATGGCACAAGGCTTGTTTGCCCATTATGAAAGCACCGTTTATGCGGCCTCGAAGATTCCTGAAAGGCTTTGTTGTTGCTGGGGTTTTAGTCACTGCATGCATAGTTCTGATAAGATACTGAGTTTTCCCATAAGAAACTTTGTGCTTCCAGTTCCTAGTAGGAAGCTCCCCTTGCTCTGCACTGTAACTAAAGTTAAAGTCAAGGGAGCGCCAGCCTCTATGTAAGGCCCTGAATATCCTTACAAAACGGGAGGCATGCAGCAGTTCCCTGAGGCTTTCAACGCTGTTCTGCTTTAGTTTAACGGTAGTAAGCTTTCCAAGTCTCCTAAAGACCCTGCTTCAGCACCCGTTTCGGTATCAGAAAATTGCCTAGAGCCAGGAAGCCCTGGTTCAGCGAATATGCTGCGTGTCAACCTAGAAATTGGAGACTGATGGCACAAGGCCTGTTTGCCCATTATGAAAGCTCCGTTCATGTGGCCTCGAATATACCTGAAAAGCATTGCTGTTGCCAGAGTTGTAGTCACTGCCGGCATGTTTCTGAGAAGAGATTGAGTTATCCAGTAAGAAACCTTGTGCTTCCAGTTCCTAGTTGGAAGCTCACCTGCTTTGCTCTATACCTAAAGTCAAAGTCAACGTGAGCCCTAGCCTCGAAGGAAGTCCCTGATTTCCCTTGCCAAACGGGAGGCATGGAGCAGCTCCATGAGGCCTTCTTCACTGTTCTGCTTTAGTTTCACCGTAGTAAGCTTTCCCAGACTCCTAGGGACCTTGCTTTAGAAACAGTTTCAGTACCAGTATACTGAGTAGAGCCAAGAAGCTCAGGGCCAGCTAAGCTACTTCTGCCCCGTAGGCCTTTTGGAACACCTCAGTGTTGGCTAGAGAAAGGCAACACACTGCACTCCTCCCTGGGAAAGCCAGATGACCTCAGCTCTACACAGGATTCAGCAACACACTTCTAGACTGTCCTCCATGCAATGGATGTAACCTCATTCCCCTAGCTGAAATCTATTGAGAAAAACACTCTGCTTCGAATCCCTTTTCACCTTTTACACTTAGAGTCACGCATCCGGAAGGAGCTGGTCGGCTTGCATCCAAGTACAATTTAAGCACTGTTCTTGGTGTAACACTGCAGGTCTTTGGAGGAAGCACAGGCACCTGTCTCCCTCACGCATCCTTTGTTTAGGCACTTTGCTGCAGGCAGATAAGCTGTCGTAGAAAAAAGTTGAATCAGGGAAAGCCCCACTGGGTATCGTGAATCTCTTTTGACTTGTTAACATCAACATGTCCTTATGCTGCGTGTCAATCTGGAAATGTGAGACTGAGACACAGATCTTGCTTTCCTATTTTGAAAGCTCCACTCATGCAGTCTCGAAGCTACCAGAAAAGCACTGTTGTTACGGTGCTTTGAGTTACTGCCGGCATGGCTCAGAGAAGAAAATGAGTTTTCTGGAAAGAAACTTTGTGCTTCCAGTTCCAAGTTGGAAGCTCAACCTGCGCTCCTCTATACCAAAAGTGAGAGTCAACGTGAGCACCAACCTCCAAGTAAGGCCCTGATTATCCTTGCAAAGCAGGAAGCATGCAGCAGTTCCATGAGGCCTTCATCACTGTTCTTCTTTAGTTTAGCGGTAGTAAGCTTTCCAAGACTCCTAGGAACCTTCCTTCAGCACCCGTTTCGGTAACAGAAAACTGCAGAGAGCCAGGAAGCTCTGGTCCTCCGTGTATGCTGCGTGTCAACCTAGAAATTGGAGACTGATGGCACAAGGCTTGTTTTCTCATTAGGAAAGCTCCGTTCATGCGGCCTCGAAGATACCTGAAAAGCGTTGTTGTTGCCAGGGATTTAGTCACTGCCTGCCTGCTTCTGCGAGGAAAATGAGTTTTCCCGAAAGAAACCTTGTGCTTCCAGTTCCTAGTTGGAAGCTCACCCTGCTCTGCTCTATAACTAAAGTGAAAGTCAAGGGGAGCACTTGCCTCGAAGTAAGGCCCTGAATAGCCTTACAAAACGGGAGGCATGCAGCATCTCCATGAGGACTTCAACGCTGTTCTGCTTTAGTTTTTAGGTAGTAAGCTTTCCAATACTCCTAGAGACCTTGCTTCAGCACCCATTTCGGTATCAGAAAACTGCCTAGAGCCAGGAAGCTTTCGTCCTGCGTGAATGCTGCGTATCAACCTACATATTGAAGACTGATGGCACAAGGCTTGTTTGCCCATTATGAAAGCACCGTTTATGCGGCCTCGAAGATTCCTGAAAGGCTTTGTTGTTGCTGGGGTTTTAGTCACTGCATGCATAGTTCTGATAAGATACTGAGTTTTCCCATAAGAAACTTTGTGCTTCCAGTTCCTAGTAGGAAGCTCCCCTTGCTCTGCACTGTAACTAAAGTTAAAGTCAAGGGAGCGCCAGCCTCTATGTAAGGCCCTGAATATCCTTACAAAACGGGAGGCATGCAGCAGTTCCCTGAGGCTTTCAACGCTGTTCTGCTTTAGTTTAACGGTAGTAAGCTTTCCAATACTCCTAGAGACCTGTCTTCAGCACCCGTTTCGGTATCAGAAAACTGCCTAGAGCCAGGAAGCTTTCGTCCTGCGTGAATGCTGCGTATCAACTTACATATTGAAGACTGATGGCACAAGGCTTGTTTGCCCATTATGAAAGCACCGTTTATGCGGCCTCGAAGATTCCTGAAAGGCTTTGTTGTTGCCGGGGTTTTAGTCAAAGCATGCATAGTTCTGATAAGATATTGAGTTTTCCCATAAGAAACCTTGTGCTTCCAGTTCCTAGTTGGAAGGTCCCCTTGCTCTGCACTGTAACTAAAGTTAAAGTCAAGGGAGCGCCAGCCTCTAGGTAAGGCCCTGAATATCCTTACAAAACGGGAGGCATGCAGCAGTTCCCTGAGGCTTTCAACGCTGTTCTGCTTTAGTTTAACGGTAGTAAGCTTTCCAAGACTCCTAAAGACCCTGCTTCAGCACCCGTTTCGATATCAGAAAATTGCCTAGAGCCAGGAAGCCCTGGTTCAGCGAGTATGCTGCGTGTCAACCTAGAAATTGGAGACTGATGGCACAAGGCCTGTTTGCCCATTATGAAAGCTCCGTTCATGTGGCCTCGAATATACCTGAAAAGCATTGCTGTTGCCAGAGTTGTAGTCACTGCCGGCATGTTTCTGAGAAGAGATTGAGTTATCCAGTAAGAAACCTTGTGCTTCCAGTTCCTAGTTGGAAGCTCACCTGCTTTGCTCTATACCTAAAGTCAAAGTCAACGTGAGCCCTAGCCTCGAAGGAAGGCCCTGATTTGCCTTGCCAAACTGGAGGCATGGAGCAGCTCCATGAGGCCTTCTTCACTGTTCTGCTTTAGTTTCACCGTAGTAAGCTTTTCAAGACTCCTAGGGACCTTGCTTTAGAAACCGTTTCAGTACCAGTATACTGAGTACAGCCAAGAAGCTCAGGGCCAGCTAAGCAACTTCTGCCCCGTAGGCCTTTTGGAACACCTCATTGTTGGCTAGAGAAAGGAAACACACTGCACTCCTCCCTGGGAGAGCCAGATGACCTCAGCTCTACACAGGATTCAGGAACACACTCCTAGACTGTCCTCCAGGCAATGGATGTAACCTCATTCCCCTAGCTGAACTCTATTGAGAAAAACACTCTGCTTTGAATCCCTTTTCACCTTTTGCACTTAGAGTCACGCATCCTCAAGGAGGTGGTCGGCTTGCATCCAAGTACAATTTAAGCACTGTTCTTGGTGTAACACTGCAGGTCTTTGGAAGAAGCACAGGCACCTGTCTCCCTCACGCATCCTTTGTTTAGGCACGTTGCTGCAGGCAGATAAGCTGTCGTAGAAAAAAGTTGAATCAGGGAAAGCCCCACTGTGTATCGTGAATCTCTTTTGACTTGTTAACATCAACATGTCCTTATGCTGCGTGTCAATCTGGAAATGTGAGACTGAGACACAGATCTTGCTTTCCCATTTTGAAAGCTCCACTCATGCAGTCTCCAAGCTACCAGAAAAGCACTGTTGTTACGGTGCTTTGAGTTACTGCCGGCATGGCTCAGAGAAGAAAATGAGTTTTCTGGAAAGAAACTTTGTGCTTCCAGTTCCAAGTTGGAAGCTCAACCTGCGCTCCTCTATACCTAAAGTGAGAGTCAACGTGAGCACCATCCTCCAAGTAAGGCCCTGATTATCCTTGCAAAGCGGGAGGCATGCAGCAGTTCCATGAGGCCTTCATCGCTGTTCTTCTTTAGTTTAGCGGTAGTAAGCTTTCCAAGACTCCTAGGAACCTTCCTTCAGCACCCGTTTCGGTAACAGAACCCCGCAGAGAGCCAGGAAGCTCTGGTCCTCCGTGTATGCTGCGTGTCAACCTAGAAATTGGAGACTGATGGCACAAGGCTTGTTTTCTCATTAGGAAAGCTCCGTTCATGCGGCCTCGAAGATACCTGAAAAGCATTGTTGTTGCTGGGGTTTTAGTCACTGCATGCATAGTTCTGATAAGATACTGAGTTTTCCCATAAGAAACTTTGTGCTTCCAGTTCCAAGTTGGAAGCTCAACCTGCGCTCCTCTATACCAAAAGTGAGAGTCAACGTGAGCACCAACCTCCAAGTAAGGCCCTGATTATCCTTGCAAAGCGGGAGGCATGCAGCAGTTCCATGAGGCCTTCATCGCTGTTCTTCTTTAGTTTAGCGGTAGTAAGCTTTCCAAGACTCCTAGGAACCTTCCTTCAGCACCCGTTTCGGTAACAGAACCCCGCAGAGAGCCAGGAAGCTCTGGTCCTCCGTGTATGCTGCGTGTCAACCTAGAAATTGGAGACTGATGGCACAAGGCTTGTTTTCTCATTAGGAAAGCTCTGTTCATGCGGCCTCGAAGATACCTGAAAAGCATTGTTGTTGCCAGGGATTTAGTCACTGCCTGCCTGCTTCTGCGAGGAAAATGAGTTTTCCCGAAAGAAACCTTGTGCTTCCAGTTACTAGTTGGAAGCTCACCCTACTCTGCTCTATAACTAAAGTGAAAGTCAAGGGGAGCACTTGCCTCGAAGTAAGGCCCTGAATAGCCTTACAAAACGGGAGGCATGCAGCATCTCCATGAGGACTTCAACGCTGCTCTGCTTTAGTTTTTAGGTAGTAAGCTTTCCAATACTCCTAGAGACCTTGCTTCAGCACCCATTTCGGTATCAGAAAACTGCCTAGAGCCAGGAAGCTTTCGTCCTGCGTGAATGCTGCGTATCAACCTACATATTGAAGACTGATGGCACAAGGCTTGTTTGCCCATTATGAAAGCACCGTTTATGCGGCCTCGAAGATTCCTGAAAGGCTTTGTTGTTGCTGGGGTTTTAGTCACTGCATGCATAGTTCTGATAAGATACTGAGTTTTCCCATAAGAAACTTTGTGCTTCCAGTTCCTAGTAGGAAGCTCCCCTTGCTCTGCACTGTAACTAAAGTTAAAGTCAAGGGAGCGCCAGCCTCTATGTAAGGCCCTGAATATCCTTACAAAACGGGAGGCATGCAGCAGTTCCCTGAGGCTTTCAACGCTGTTCTGCTTTAGTTTAACGGTAGTAAGCTTTCCAATACTCCTAGAGACCTGTCTTCAGCACCCGTTTCGGTATCAGAAAACTGCCTAGAGCCAGGAAGCTTTCGTCCTGCGTGAATGCTGCGTATCAACTTACATATTGAAGACTGATGGCACAAGGCTTGTTTGCCCATTATGAAAGCACCGTTTATGCGGCCTCGTAGATTCCTGAAAGGCTTTGTTGTTGCCGGGGTTTTAGTCAAAGCATGCATAGTTCTGATAAGATATTGAGTTTTCCCATAAGAAACCTTGTGCTTCCAGTTCCTAGTTGGAAGGTCCCCTTGCTCTGCACTGTAACTAAAGTTAAAGTCAAGGGAGCGCCAGCCTCTAGGTAAGGCCCTGAATTTCCTTACAAAACGGGAGGCATGCAGCAGTTCCCTGAGGCTTTCAACGCTGTTCTGCTTTAGTTTAACGGTAGTAAGCTTTCCAAGACTCCTAAAGACCCTGCTTCAGCACCCGTTTCGATATCAGAAAATTGCCTAGAGCCAGGAAGCCCTGGTTCAGCGAGTATGCTGCGTGTCAACATAGAAATTGGAGACTGATGGCACAAGGCCTATTTGCCCATTATGAAAGCTCCGTTCATGTGGCCTCGTATATACCTGGAAAGCATTGCTGTTGCCAGAGTTGTAGTCACTGCCGGCATGTTTCTGAGAAGATATTGAGTTATCCCATAAGAAACCTTGTGCTTCCAGTTCCTAGTTGGAAGCTCACCCTGCTCTGCTCTATACCTAAAGTCAAAGTCAACGTGAGCCCTAGCCTCGAAGGAAGGCCCTGATTTGCCTTGCCAAACTGGAGGCATGGAGCAGCTCCATGAGGCCTTCTTCACTGTTCTGCTTTAGTTTCACCGTAGTAAGCTTTTCAAGACTCCTAGGGACCTTGCTTTAGAAACCGTTTCAGTACCAGTATACTGAGTACAGCCAAGAAGCTCAGGGCCAGCTAAGCAACTTCTGCCCCGTAGGCCTTTTGGAACACCTCATTGTTGGCTAGAGAAAGGAAACACACTGCACTCCTCCCTGGGAGAGCCAGATGACCTCAGCTCTACACAGGATTCAGGAACACACTCCTAGACTGTCCTCCAGGCAATGGATGTAACCTCATTCCCCTAGCTGAACTCTATTGAGAAAAACACTCTGCTTCGAATCCCTTTTCACCTTTTGCACTTAGAGTCACGCATCCTCAAGGAGGTGGTCGGCTTGCATCCAAGTACAATTTAAGCACTGTTCTTGGTGTAACACTGCAGGTCTTTGGAAGAAGCACAGGCACCTGTCTCCCTCACGCATCCTTTGTTTAGGCACGTTGCTGCAGGCAGATAAGCTGTCGTAGAAAAAAGTTGAATCAGGGAAAGCCCCACTGTGTATCGTGAATCTCTTTTGACTTGTTAACATCAACATGTCCTTATGCTGCGTGTCAATCTGGAAATGTGAGACTGAGACACAGATCTTGCTTTCCCATTTTGAAAGCTCCACTCATGCAGTCTCCAAGCTACCAGAAAAGCACTGTTGTTACGGTGCTTTGAGTTACTGCCGGCATGGCTCAGAGAAGAAAATGAGTTTTCTGGAAAGAAACTTTGTGCTTCCAGTTCCAAGTTGGAAGCTCAACCTGCGCTCCTCTATACCTAAAGTGAGAGTCAACGTGAGCACCATCCTCCAAGTAAGGCCCTGATTATCCTTGCAAAGCGGGAGGCATGCAGCAGTTCCATGAGGCCTTCATCGCTGTTCTTCTTTAGTTTAGCGGTAGTAAGCTTTCCAAGACTCCTAGGAACCTTCCTTCAGCACCCGTTTCGGTAACAGAACCCCGCAGAGAGCCAGGAAGCTCTGGTCCTCCGTGTATGCTGCGTGTCAACCTAGAAATTGGAGACTGATGGCACAAGGCTTGTTTTCTCATTAGGAAAGCTCCGTTCATGCGGCCTCGAAGATACCTGAAAAGCATTGTTGTTGCCAGGGATTTAGTCACTGCCTGCCTGCTTCTGCGAGGAAAATGAGTTTTCCCGAAAGAAACCTTGTGCTTCCAGTTCCTAGTTGGAAGCTCACCCTGCTCTGCTCTATAACTAAAGTGAAAGTCAAGGGGAGCACTTGCCTCGAAGTAAGGCCCTGAATAGCCTTACAAAACGGGAGGCATGCAGCATCTCCATGAGGACTTCAACGCTGCTCTGCTTTAGTTTTTAGGTAGTAAGCTTTCCAATACTCCTAGAGACCTTGCTTCAGCACCCATTTCGGTATCAGAAAACTGCCTAGAGCCAGGAAGCTTTCGTCCTGCGTGAATGCTGCGTATCAACCTACATATTGAAGACTGATGGCACAAGGCTTGTTTGCCCATTATGAAAGCACCGTTTATGCGGCCTCGAAGATTCCTGAAAGGCTTTGTTGTTGCTGGGGTTTTAGTCACTGCATGCATAGTTCTGATAAGATACTGAGTTTTCCCATAAGAAACTTTGTGCTTCCAGTTCCTAGTAGGAAGCTCCCCTTGCTCTGCACTGTAACTAAAGTTAAAGTCAAGGGAGCGCCAGCCTCTATGTAAGGCCCTGATAATCCTTACAAAACGGGAGGCATGCAGCAGTTCCCTGAGGCTTTCAACGCTGTTCTGCTTTAGTTTAACGGTAGTAAGCTTTCCAATACTCCTAGAGACCTGTCTTCAGCACCCGTTTCGGTATCAGAAAACTGCCTAGAGCCAGGAAGCTTTCGTCCTGCGTGAATGCTGCGTATCAACTTACATATTGAAGACTGATGGCACAAGGCTTGTTTGCCCATTATGAAAGCACCGTTTATGCGGCCTCGAAGATTCCTGAAAGGCTTTGTTGTTGCCGGGGTTTTAGCCAAAGCATGCATAGTTCTGATAAGATATTGAGTTTTCCCATAAGAAACCTTGTGCTTCCAGTTCCTAGTTGGAAGGTCCCCTTGCTCTGCACTGTAACTAAAGTTAAAGTCAAGGGAGCGCCAGCCTCTAGGTAAGGCCCTGAATTTCCTTACAAAACGGGAGGCATGCAGCAGTTCCCTGAGGCTTTCAACGCTGTTCTGCTTTAGTTTAACGGTAGTAAGCTTTCCAAGACTCCTAAAGACCCTGCTTCAGCACCCGTTTCGATATCAGAAAATTGCCTAGAGCCAGGAAGCCCTGGTTCAGCGAGTATGCTGCGTGTCAACATAGAAATTGGAGACTGATGGCACAAGGCCTATTTGCCCATTATGAAAGCTCCGTTCATGTGGCCTCGTATATACCTGGAAAGCATTGCTGTTGCCAGAGTTGTAGTCACTGCCGGCATGTTTCTGAGAAGATATTGAGTTATCCCATAAGAAACCTTGTGCTTCCAGTTCCTAGTTGGAAGCTCACCCTGCTCTGCTCTATACCTAAAGTCAAAGTCAACGTGAGCCCTAGCCTCGAAGGAAGGCCCTGATTTGCCTTGCCAAACTGGAGGCATGGAGCAGCTCCATGAGGCCTTCTTCACTGTTCTGCTTTAGTTTCACCGTAGTAAGCTTTTCAAGACTCCTAGGGACCTTGCTTTAGAAACCGTTTCAGTACCAGTATACTGAGTACAGCCAAGAAGCTCAGGGCCAGCTAAGCAACTTCTGCCCCGTAGGCCTTTTGGAACACCTCATTGTTGGCTAGAGAAAGGAAACACACTGCACTCCTCCCTGGGAGAGCCAGATGACCTCAGCTCTACACAGGATTCAGGAACACACTCCTAGACTGTCCTCCAGGCAATGGATGTAACCTCATTCCAATAGCTGAACTCTATTGAGAAAAACACTCTGCTTCGAATCCCTTTTCACCTTTTGCACTTAGAGTCACGCATCCTCAAGGAGGTGGTCGGCTTGCATCCAAGTACAATTTAAGCACTGTTCTTGGTGTAACACTGCAGGTCTTTGGAAGAAGCACAGGCACCTGTCTCCCTCACGCATCCTTTGTTTAGGCACGTTGCTGCAGGCAGATAAGCTGTCGTAGAAAAAAGTTGAATCAGGGAAAGCCCCACTGTGTATCGTGAATCTCTTTTGACTTGTTAACATCAACATGTCCTTATGCTGCGTGTCAATCTGGAAATGTGAGACTGAGACACAGATCTTGCTTTCCCATTTTGAAAGCTCCACTCATGCAGTCTCCAAGCTACCAGAAAAGCACTGTTGTTACGGTGCTTTGAGTTACTGCCGGCATGGCTCAGAGAAGAAAATGAGTTTTCTGGAAAGAAACTTTGTGCTTCCAGTTCCAAGTTGGAAGCTCAACCTGCGCTCCTCTATACCTAAAGTGAGAGTCAACGTGAGCACCATCCTCCAAGTAAGGCCCTGATTATCCTTGCAAAGCGGGAGGCATGCAGCAGTTCCATGAGGCCTTCATCGCTGTTCTTCTTTAGTTTAGCGGTAGTAAGCTTTCCAAGACTCCTAGGAACCTTCCTTCAGCACCCGTTTCGGTAACAGAACCCCGCAGAGAGCCAGGAAGCTCTGGTCCTCCGTGTATGCTGCGTGTCAACCTAGAAATTGGAGACTGATGGCACAAGGCTTGTTTTCTCATTAGGAAAGCTCCGTTCATGCGGCCTCGAAGATACCTGAAAAGCATTGTTGTTCCCAGGGATTTAGTCACTGCCTGCCTGCTTCTGCGAGGAAAATGAGTTTTCCCGAAAGAAACCTTGTGCTTCCAGTTCCTAGTTGGAAGCTCACCCTGCTCTGCTCTATAACTAAAGTGAAAGTCAAGGGGAGCACTTGCCTCGAAGTAAGGCCCTGAATAGCCTTACAAAACGGGAGGCATGCAGCATCTCCATGAGGACTTCAACGCTGCTCTGCTTTAGTTTTTAGGTAGTAAGCTTTCCAATACTCCTAGAGACCTTGCTTCAGCACCCATTTCGGTATCAGAAAACTGCCTAGAGCCAGGAAGCTTTCGTCCTGCGTGAATGCTGCGTATCAACCTACATATTGAAGACTGATGGCACAAGGCTTGTTTGCCCATTATGAAAGCACCGTTTATGCGGCCTCGAAGATTCCTGAAAGGCTTTGTTGTTGCTGGGGTTTTAGTCACTGCATGCATAGTTCTGATAAGATACTGAGTTTTCCCATAAGAAACTTTGTGCTTCCAGTTCCTAGTAGGAAGCTCCCCTTGCTCTGCACTGTAACTAAAGTTAAAGTCAAGGGAGCGCCAGCCTCTATGTAAGGCCCTGAATATCCTTACAAAACGGGAGGCATGCAGCAGTTCCCTGAGGCTTTCAACGCTGTTCTGCTTTAGTTTAACGGTAGTAAGCTTTCCAAGTCTCCTAAAGACCCTGCTTCAGCACCCGTTTCGGTATCAGAAAATTGCCTAGAGCCAGGAAGCCCTGGTTCAGCGAATATGCTGCGTGTCAACCTAGAAATTGGAGACTGATGGCACAAGGCCTGTTTGCCCATTATGAAAGCTCCGTTCATGTGGCCTCGAATATACCTGAAAAGCATTGCTGTTGCCAGAGTTGTAGTCACTGCCGGCATGTTTCTGAGAAGAGATTGAGTTATCCAGTAAGAAACCTTGTGCTTCCAGTTCCTAGTTGGAAGCTCACCTGCTTTGCTCTATACCTAAAGTCAAAGTCAACGTGAGCCCTAGCCTCGAAGGAAGTCCCTGATTTCCCTTGCCAAACGGGAGGCATGGAGCAGCTCCATGAGGCCTTCTTCACTGTTCTGCTTTAGTTTCACCGTAGTAAGCTTTCCCAGACTCCTAGGGACCTTGCTTTAGAAACAGTTTCAGTACCAGTATACTGAGTAGAGCCAAGAAGCTCAGGGCCAGCTAAGCTACTTCTGCCCCGTAGGCCTTTTGGAACACCTCAGTGTTGGCTAGAGAAAGGCAACACACTGCACTCCTCCCTGGGAAAGCCAGATGACCTCAGCTCTACACAGGATTCAGCAACACACTTCTAGACTGTCCTCCATGCAATGGATGTAACCTCATTCCCCTAGCTGAAATCTATTGAGAAAAACACTCTGCTTCGAATCCCTTTTCACCTTTTACACTTAGAGTCACGCATCCGGAAGGAGCTGGTCGGCTTGCATCCAAGTACAATTTAAGCACTGTTCTTGGTGTAACACTGCAGGTCTTTGGAGGAAGCACAGGCACCTGTCTCCCTCACGCATCCTTTGTTTAGGCACTTTGCTGCAGGCAGATAAGCTGTCGTAGAAAAAAGTTGAATCAGGGAAAGCCCCACTGGGTATCGTGAATCTCTTTTGACTTGTTAACATCAACATGTCCTTATGCTGCGTGTCAATCTGGAAATGTGAGACTGAGACACAGATCTTGCTTTCCTATTTTGAAAGCTCCACTCATGCAGTCTCGAAGCTACCAGAAAAGCACTGTTGTTACGGTGCTTTGAGTTACTGCCGGCATGGCTCAGAGAAGAAAATGAGTTTTCTGGAAAGAAACTTTGTGCTTCCAGTTCCAAGTTGGAAGCTCAACCTGCGCTCCTCTATACCAAAAGTGAGAGTCAACGTGAGCACCAACCTCCAAGTAAGGCCCTGATTATCCTTGCAAAGCAGGAAGCATGCAGCAGTTCCATGAGGCCTTCATCACTGTTCTTCTTTAGTTTAGCGGTAGTAAGCTTTCCAAGACTCCTAGGAACCTTCCTTCAGCACCCGTTTCGGTAACAGAAAACTGCAGAGAGCCAGGAAGCTCTGGTCCTCCGTGTATGCTGCGTGTCAACCTAGAAATTGGAGACTGATGGCACAAGGCTTGTTTTCTCATTAGGAAAGCTCCGTTCATGCGGCCTCGAAGATACCTGAAAAGCGTTGTTGTTGCCAGGGATTTAGTCACTGCCTGCCTGCTTCTGCGAGGAAAATGAGTTTTCCCGAAAGAAACCTTGTGCTTCCAGTTCCTAGTTGGAAGCTCACCCTGCTCTGCTCTATAACTAAAGTGAAAGTCAAGGGGAGCACTTGCCTCGAAGTAAGGCCCTGAATAGCCTTACAAAACGGGAGGCATGCAGCATCTCCATGAGGACTTCAACGCTGTTCTGCTTTAGTTTTTAGGTAGTAAGCTTTCCAATACTCCTAGAGACCTTGCTTCAGCACCCATTTCGGTATCAGAAAACTGCCTAGAGCCAGGAAGCTTTCGTCCTGCGTGAATGCTGCGTATCAACCTACATATTGAAGACTGATGGCACAAGGCTTGTTTGCCCATTATGAAAGCACCGTTTATGCGGCCTCGAAGATTCCTGAAAGGCTTTGTTGTTGCTGGGGTTTTAGTCACTGCATGCATAGTTCTGATAAGATACTGAGTTTTCCCATAAGAAACTTTGTGCTTCCAGTTCCTAGTAGGAAGCTCCCCTTGCTCTGCACTGTAACTAAAGTTAAAGTCAAGGGAGCGCCAGCCTCTATGTAAGGCCCTGAATATCCTTACAAAACGGGAGGCATGCAGCAGTTCCCTGAGGCTTTCAACGCTGTTCTGCTTTAGTTTAACGGTAGTAAGCTTTCCAATACTCCTAGAGACCTGTCTTCAGCACCCGTTTCGGTATCAGAAAACTGCCTAGAGCCAGGAAGCTTTCGTCCTGCGTGAATGCTGCGTATCAACTTACATATTGAAGACTGATGGCACAAGGCTTGTTTGCCCATTATGAAAGCACCGTTTATGCGGCCTCGAAGATTCCTGAAAGGCTTTGTTGTTGCCGGGGTTTTAGTCAAAGCATGCATAGTTCTGATAAGATATTGAGTTTTCCCATAAGAAACCTTGTGCTTCCAGTTCCTAGTTGGAAGGTCCCCTTGCTCTGCACTGTAACTAAAGTTAAAGTCAAGGGAGCGCCAGCCTCTAGGTAAGGCCCTGAATATCCTTACAAAACGGGAGGCATGCAGCAGTTCCCTGAGGCTTTCAACGCTGTTCTGCTTTAGTTTAACGGTAGTAAGCTTTCCAAGACTCCTAAAGACCCTGCTTCAGCACCCGTTTCGATATCAGAAAATTGCCTAGAGCCAGGAAGCCCTGGTTCAGCGAGTATGCTGCGTGTCAACCTAGAAATTGGAGACTGATGGCACAAGGCCTGTTTGCCCATTATGAAAGCTCCGTTCATGTGGCCTCGAATATACCTGAAAAGCATTGCTGTTGCCAGAGTTGTAGTCACTGCCGGCATGTTTCTGAGAAGAGATTGAGTTATCCAGTAAGAAACCTTGTGCTTCCAGTTCCTAGTTGGAAGCTCACCTGCTTTGCTCTATACCTAAAGTCAAAGTCAACGTGAGCCCTAGCCTCGAAGGAAGGCCCTGATTTGCCTTGCCAAACTGGAGGCATGGAGCAGCTCCATGAGGCCTTCTTCACTGTTCTGCTTTAGTTTCACCGTAGTAAGCTTTTCAAGACTCCTAGGGACCTTGCTTTAGAAACCGTTTCAGTACCAGTATACTGAGTACAGCCAAGAAGCTCAGGGCCAGCTAAGCAACTTCTGCCCCGTAGGCCTTTTGGAACACCTCATTGTTGGCTAGAGAAAGGAAACACACTGCACTCCTCCCTGGGAGAGCCAGATGACCTCAGCTCTACACAGGATTCAGGAACACACTCCTAGACTGTCCTCCAGGCAATGGATGTAACCTCATTCCCCTAGCTGAACTCTATTGAGAAAAACACTCTGCTTTGAATCCCTTTTCACCTTTTGCACTTAGAGTCACGCATCCTCAAGGAGGTGGTCGGCTTGCATCCAAGTACAATTTAAGCACTGTTCTTGGTGTAACACTGCAGGTCTTTGGAAGAAGCACAGGCACCTGTCTCCCTCACGCATCCTTTGTTTAGGCACGTTGCTGCAGGCAGATAAGCTGTCGTAGAAAAAAGTTGAATCAGGGAAAGCCCCACTGTGTATCGTGAATCTCTTTTGACTTGTTAACATCAACATGTCCTTATGCTGCGTGTCAATCTGGAAATGTGAGACTGAGACACAGATCTTGCTTTCCCATTTTGAAAGCTCCACTCATGCAGTCTCCAAGCTACCAGAAAAGCACTGTTGTTACGGTGCTTTGAGTTACTGCCGGCATGGCTCAGAGAAGAAAATGAGTTTTCTGGAAAGAAACTTTGTGCTTCCAGTTCCAAGTTGGAAGCTCAACCTGCGCTCCTCTATACCTAAAGTGAGAGTCAACGTGAGCACCATCCTCCAAGTAAGGCCCTGATTATCCTTGCAAAGCGGGAGGCATGCAGCAGTTCCATGAGGCCTTCATCGCTGTTCTTCTTTAGTTTAGCGGTAGTAAGCTTTCCAAGACTCCTAGGAACCTTCCTTCAGCACCCGTTTCGGTAACAGAACCCCGCAGAGAGCCAGGAAGCTCTGGTCCTCCGTGTATGCTGCGTGTCAACCTAGAAATTGGAGACTGATGGCACAAGGCTTGTTTTCTCATTAGGAAAGCTCCGTTCATGCGGCCTCGAAGATACCTGAAAAGCATTGTTGTTGCTGGGGTTTTAGTCACTGCATGCATAGTTCTGATAAGATACTGAGTTTTCCCATAAGAAACTTTGTGCTTCCAGTTCCTAGTAGGAAGCTCCCCTTGCTCTGCACTGTAACTAAAGTTAAAGTCAAGGGAGCGCCAGCCTCTATGTAAGGCCCTGAATATCCTTACAAAACGGGAGGCATGCAGCAGTTCCCTGAGGCTTTCAACGCTGTTCTGCTTTAGTTTAACGGTAGTAAACTTTCCAATACTCCTAGAGACCTGTCTTCAGCACCCGTTTCGGTATCAGAAAACTGCCTAGAGCCAGGAAGCTTTCGTCCTGCGTGAATGCTGCGTATCAACTTACATATTGAAGACTGATGGCACAAGGCTTGTTTGCCCATTATGAAAGCACCGTTTATGCGGCCTCGAAGATTCCTGAAAGGCTTTGTTGTTGCCGGGGTTTTAGTCAAAGCATGCATAGTTCTGATAAGATATTGAGTTTTCCCATAAGAAACCTTGTGCTTCCAGTTCCTAGTTGGAAGGTCCCCTTGCTCTGCACTGTAACTAAAGTTAAAGTCAAGGGAGCGCCAGCCTCTAGGTAAGGCCCTGAATTTCCTTACAAAACGGGAGGCATGCAGCAGTTCCCTGAGGCTTTCAACGCTGTTCTGCTTTAGTTTAACGGTAGTAAGCTTTCCAAGACTCCTAAAGACCCTGCTTCAGCACCCGTTTCGATATCAGAAAATTGCCTAGAGCCAGGAAGCCCTGGTTCAGCGAGTATGCTGCGTGTCAACATAGAAATTGGAGACTGATGGCACAAGGCCTATTTGCCCATTATGAAAGCTCCGTTCATGTGGCCTCGTATATACCTGGAAAGCATTGCTGTTGCCAGAGTTGTAGTCACTGCCGGCATGTTTCTGAGAAGATATTGAGTTATCCCATAAGAAACCTTGTGCTTCCAGTTCCTAGTTGGAAGCTCACCCTGCTCTGCTCTATACCTAAAGTCAAAGTCAACGTGAGCCCTAGCCTCGAAGGAAGGCCCTGATTTGCCTTGCCAAACTGGAGGCATGGAGCAGCTCCATGAGGCCTTCTTCACTGTTCTGCTTTAGTTTCACCGTAGTAAGCTTTTCAAGACTCCTAGGGACCTTGCTTTAGAAACCGTTTCAGTACCAGTATACTGAGTACAGCCAAGAAGCTCAGGGCCAGCTAAGCAACTTCTGCCCCGTAGGCCTTTTGGAACACCTCATTGTTGGCTAGAGAAAGGAAACACACTGCACTCCTCCCTGGGAGAGCCAGATGACCTCAGCTCTACACAGGATTCAGGAACACACTCCTAGACTGTCCTCCAGGCAATGGATGTAACCTCATTCCCCTAGCTGAACTCTATTGAGAAAAACACTCTGCTTCGAATCCCTTTTCACCTTTTGCACTTAGAGTCACGCATCCTCAAGGAGGTGGTCGGCTTGCATCCAAGTACAATTTAAGCACTGTTCTTGGTGTAACACTGCAGGTCTTTGGAAGAAGCACAGGCACCTGTCTCCCTCACGCATCCTTTGTTTAGGCACGTTGCTGCAGGCAGATAAGCTGTCGTAGAAAAAAGTTGAATCAGGGAAAGCCCCACTGTGTATCGTGAATCTCTTTTGACTTGTTAACATCAACATGTCCTTATGCTGCGTGTCAATCTGGAAATGTGAGACTGAGACACAGATCTTGCTTTCCCATTTTGAAAGCTCCACTCATGCAGTCTCCAAGCTACCAGAAAAGCACTGTTGTTACGGTGCTTTGAGTTACTGCCGGCATGGCTCAGAGAAGAAAATGAGTTTTCTGGAAAGAAACTTTGTGCTTCCAGTTCCAAGTTGGAAGCTCAACCTGCGCTCCTCTATACCTAAAGTGAGAGTCAACGTGAGCACCATCCTCCAAGTAAGGCCCTGATTATCCTTGCAAAGCGGGAGGCATGCAGCAGTTCCATGAGGCCTTCATCGCTGTTCTTCTTTAGTTTAGCGGTAGTAAGCTTTCCAAGACTCCTAGGAACCTTCCTTCAGCACCCGTTTCGGTAACAGAACCCCGCAGAGAGCCAGGAAGCTCTGGTCCTCCGTGTATGCTGCGTGTCAACCTAGAAATTGGAGACTGATGGCACAAGGCTTGTTTTCTCATTAGGAAAGCTCCGTTCATGCGGCCTCGAAGATACCTGAAAAGCATTGTTGTTCCCAGGGATTTAGTCACTGCCTGCCTGCTTCTGCGAGGAAAATGAGTTTTCCCGAAAGAAACCTTGTGCTTCCAGTTCCTAGTTGGAAGCTCACCCTGCTCTGCTCTATAACTAAAGTGAAAGTCAAGGGGAGCACTTGCCTCGAAGTAAGGCCCTGAATAGCCTTACAAAACGGGAGGCATGCAGCATCTCCATGAGGACTTCAACGCTGCTCTGCTTTAGTTTTTAGGTAGTAAGCTTTCCAATACTCCTAGAGACCTTGCTTCAGCACCCATTTCGGTATCAGAAAACTGCCTAGAGCCAGGAAGCTTTCGTCCTGCGTGAATGCTGCGTATCAACCTACATATTGAAGACTGATGGCACAAGGCTTGTTTGCCCATTATGAAAGCACCGTTTATGCGGCCTCGAAGATTCCTGAAAGGCTTTGTTGTTGCTGGGGTTTTAGTCACTGCATGCATAGTTCTGATAAGATACTGAGTTTTCCCATAAGAAACTTTGTGCTTCCAGTTCCTAGTAGGAAGCTCCCCTTGCTCTGCACTGTAACTAAAGTTAAAGTCAAGGGAGCGCCAGCCTCTATGTAAGGCCCTGAATATCCTTACAAAACGGGAGGCATGCAGCAGTTCCCTGAGGCTTTCAACGCTGTTCTGCTTTAGTTTAACGGTAGTAAGCTTTCCAAGTCTCCTAAAGACCCTGCTTCAGCACCCGTTTCGGTATCAGAAAATTCCCTAGAGCCAGGAAGGCCTGGTTCAGCGAATATGCTGCGTGTCAACCTAGAAATTGGAGACTGATGGCACAAGGCCTGTTTGCCCATTATGAAAGCTCCGTTCATGTGGCCTCGAATATACCTGAAAAGCATTGCTGTTGCCAGAGTTGTAGTCACTGCCGGCATGTTTCTGAGAAGAGATTGAGTTATCCAGTAAGAAACCTTGTGCTTCCAGTTCCTAGTTGGAAGCTCACCTGCTTTGCTCTATACCTAAAGTCAAAGTCAACGTGAGCCCTAGCCTCGAAGGAAGTCCCTGATTTCCCTTGCCAAACGGGAGGCATGGAGCAGCTCCATGAGGCCTTCTTCACTGTTCTGCTTTAGTTTCACCGTAGTAAGCTTTCCCAGACTCCTAGGGACCTTGCTTTAGAAACAGTTTCAGTACCAGTATACTGAGTAGAGCCAAGAAGCTCAGGGCCAGCTAAGCTACTTCTGCCCCGTAGGCCTTTTGGAACACCTCAGTGTTGGCTAGAGAAAGGCAACACACTGCACTCCTCCCTGGGAAAGCCAGATGACCTCAGCTCTACACAGGATTCAGCAACACACTTCTAGACTGTCCTCCATGCAATGGATGTAACCTCATTCCCCTAGCTGAAATCTATTGAGAAAAACACTCTGCTTCGAATCCCTTTTCACCTTTTACACTTAGAGTCACGCATCCGGAAGGAGCTGGTCGGCTTGCATCCAAGTACAATTTAAGCACTGTTCTTGGTGTAACACTGCAGGTCTTTGGAGGAAGCACAGGCACCTGTCTCCCTCACGCATCCTTTGTTTAGGCACTTTGCTGCAGGCAGATAAGCTGTCGTAGAAAAAAGTTGAATCAGGGAAAGCCCCACTGGGTATCGTGAATCTCTTTTGACTTGTTAACATCAACATGTCCTTATGCTGCGTGTCAATCTGGAAATGTGAGACTGAGACACAGATCTTGCTTTCCTATTTTGAAAGCTCCACTCATGCAGTCTCGAAGCTACCAGAAAAGCACTGTTGTTACGGTGCTTTTAGTTACTGCCGGCATGGCTCAGAGAAGAAAATGAGTTTTCTGGAAAGAAACTTTGTGCTTCCAGTTCCAAGTTGGAAGCTCAACCTGCGCTCCTCTATACCAAAAGTGAGAGTCAACGTGAGCACCAACCTCCAAGTAAGGCCCTGATTATCCTTGCAAAGCAGGAAGCATGCAGCAGTTCCATGAGGCCTTCATCACTGTTCTTCTTTAGTTTAGCGGTAGTAAGCTTTCCAAGACTCCTAGGAACCTTCCTTCAGCACCCGTTTCGGTAACAGAAAACTGCAGAGAGCCAGGAAGCTCTGGTCCTCCGTGTATGCTGCGTGTCAACCTAGAAATTGGAGACTGATGGCACAAGGCTTGTTTTCTCATTAGGAAAGCTCCGTTCATGCGGCCTCGAAGATACCTGAAAAGCGTTGTTGTTGCCAGGGATTTAGTCACTGCCTGCCTGCTTCTGCGAGGAAAATGAGTTTTCCCGAAAGAAACCTTGTGCTTCCAGTTCCTAGTTGGAAGCTCACCCTGCTCTGCTCTATAACTAAAGTGAAAGTCAAGGGGAGCACTTGCCTCGAAGTAAGGCCCTGAATAGCCTTACAAAACGGGAGGCATGCAGCATCTCCATGAGGACTTCAACGCTGCTCTGCTTTAGTTTTTAGGTAGTAAGCTTTCCAATACTCCTAGAGACCTTGCTTCAGCACCCATTTCGGTATCAGAAAACTGCCTAGAGCCAGGAAGCTTTCGTCCTGCGTGAATGCTGCGTATCAACCTACATATTGAAGACTGATGGCACAAGGCTTGTTTGCCCATTATGAAAGCACCGTTTATGCGGCCTCGAAGATTCCTGAAAGGCTTTGTTGTTGCTGGGGTTTTAGTCACTGCATGCATAGTTCTGATAAGATACTGAGTTTTCCCATAAGAAACTTTGTGCTTCCAGTTCCTAGTAGGAAGCTCCCCTTGCTCTGCACTGTAACTAAAGTTAAAGTCAAGGGAGCGCCAGCCTCTATGTAAGGCCCTGAATATCCTTACAAAACGGGAGGCATGCAGCAGTTCCCTGAGGCTTTCAACGCTGTTCTGCTTTAGTTTAACGGTAGTAAGCTTTCCAATACTCCTAGAGACCTGTCTTCAGCACCCGTTTCGGTATCAGAAAACTGCCTAGAGCCAGGAAGCTTTCGTCCTGCGTGAATGCTGCGTATCAACTTACATATTGAAGACTGATGGCACAAGGCTTGTTTGCCCATTATGAAAGCACAGTTTATGCGGCCTCGAAGATTCCTGAAAGGCTTTGTTGTTGCCGGGGTTTTAGTCAAAGCATGCATAGTTCTGATAAGATATTGAGTTTTCCCATAAGAAACCTTGTGCTTCCAGTTCCTAGTTGGAAGGTCCCCTTGCTCTGCACTGTAACTAAAGTTAAAGTCAAGGGAGCGCCAGCCTCTAGGTAAGGCCCTGAATATCCTTACAAAACGGGAGGCATGCAGCAGTTCCCTGAGGCTTTCAACGCTGTTCTGCTTTAGTTTAACGGTAGTAAGCTTTCCAAGACTCCTAAAGACCCTGCTTCAGCACCCGTTTCGATATCAGAAAATTGCCTAGAGCCAGGAAGCCCTGGTTCAGCGAGTATGCTGCGTGTCAACCTAGAAATTGGAGACTGATGGCACAAGGCCTGTTTGCCCATTATGAAAGCTCCGTTCATGTGGCCTCGAATATACCTGAAAAGCATTGCTGTTGCCAGAGTTGTAGTCACTGCCGGCATGTTTCTGAGAAGAGATTGAGTTATCCAGTAAGAAACCTTGTGCTTCCAGTTCCTAGTTGGAAGCTCACCTGCTTTGCTCTATACCTAAAGTCAAAGTCAACGTGAGCCCTAGCCTCGAAGGAAGGCCCTGATTTGCCTTGCCAAACTGGAGGCATGGAGCAGCTCCATGAGGCCTTCTTCACTGTTCTGCTTTAGTTTCACCGTAGTAAGCTTTTCAAGACTCCTAGGGACCTTGCTTTAGAAACCGTTTCAGTACCAGTATACTGAGTACAGCCAAGAAGCTCAGGGCCAGCTAAGCAACTTCTGCCCCGTAGGCCTTTTGGAACACCTCATTGTTGGCTAGAGAAAGGCAACACACTGCACTCCTCCCTGGGAGAGCCAGATGACCTCAGCTCTACACAGGATTCAGGAACACACTCCTAGACTGTCCTCCAGGCAATGGATGTAACCTCATTCCAATAGCTGAACTCTATTGAGAAAAACACTCTGCTTCGAATCCCTTTTCACCTTTTGCACTTAGAGTCACGCATCCTCAAGGAGGTGGTCGGCTTGCATCCAAGTACAATTTAAGCACTGTTCTTGGTGTAACACTGCAGGTCTTTGGAAGAAGCACAGGCACCTGTCTCCCTCACGCATCCTTTGTTTAGGCACGTTGCTGCAGGCAGATAAGCTGTCGTAGAAAAAAGTTGAATCAGGGAAAGCCCCACTGTGTATCGTGAATCTCTTTTGACTTGTTAACATCAACATGTCCTTATGCTGCGTGTCAATCTGGAAATGTGAGACTGAGACACAGATCTTGCTTTCCCATTTTGAAAGCTCCACTCATGCAGTCTCCAAGCTACCAGAAAAGCACTGTTGTTACGGTGCTTTGAGTTACTGCCGGCATGGCTCAGAGAAGAAAATGAGTTTTCTGGAAAGAAACTTTGTGCTTCCAGTTCCAAGTTGGAAGCTCAACCTGCGCTCCTCTATACCTAAAGTGAGAGTCAACGTGAGCACCATCCTCCAAGTAAGGCCCTGATTATCCTTGCAAAGCGGGAGGCATGCAGCAGTTCCATGAGGCCTTCATCGCTGTTCTTCTTTAGTTTAGCGGTAGTAAGCTTTCCAAGACTCCTAGGAACCTTCCTTCAGCACCCGTTTCGGTAACAGAACCCCGCAGAGAGCCAGGAAGCTCTGGTCCTCCGTGTATGCTGCGTGTCAACCTAGAAATTGGAGACTGATGGCACAAGGCTTGTTTTCTCATTAGGAAAGCTCCGTTCATGCGGCCTCGAAGATACCTGAAAAGCATTGTTGTTCCCAGGGATTTAGTCACTGCCTGCCTGCTTCTGCGAGGAAAATGAGTTTTCCCGAAAGAAACCTTGTGCTTCCAGTTCCTAGTTGGAAGCTCACCCTGCTCTGCTCTATAACTAAAGTGAAAGTCAAGGGGAGCACTTGCCTCGAAGTAAGGCCCTGAATAGCCTTACAAAACGGGAGGCATGCAGCATCTCCATGAGGACTTCAACGCTGCTCTGCTTTAGTTTTTAGGTAGTAAGCTTTCCAATACTCCTAGAGACCTTGCTTCAGCACCCATTTCGGTATCAGAAAACTGCCTAGAGCCAGGAAGCTTTCGTCCTGCGTGAATGCTGCGTATCAACCTACATATTGAAGACTGATGGCACAAGGCTTGTTTGCCCATTATGAAAGCACCGTTTATGCGGCCTCGAAGATTCCTGAAAGGCTTTGTTGTTGCTGGGGTTTTAGTCACTGCATGCATAGTTCTGATAAGATACTGAGTTTTCCCATAAGAAACTTTGTGCTTCCAGTTCCTAGTAGGAAGCTCCCCTTGCTCTGCACTGTAACTAAAGTTAAAGTCAAGGGAGCGCCAGCCTCTATGTAAGGCCCTGAATATCCTTACAAAACGGGAGGCATGCAGCAGTTCCCTGAGGCTTTCAACGCTGTTCTGCTTTAGTTTAACGGTAGTAAGCTTTCCAATACTCCTAGAGACCTGTCTTCAGCACCCGTTTCGGTATCAGAAAACTGCCTAGAGCCAGGAAGCTTTCGTCCTGCGTGAATGCTGCGTATCAACTTACATATTGAAGACTGATGGCACAAGGCTTGTTTGCCCATTATGAAAGCACCGTTTATGCGGCCTCGAAGATTCCTGAAAGGCTTTGTTGTTGCCGGGGTTTTAGTCAAAGCATGCATAGTTCTGATAAGATATTGAGTTTTCCCATAAGAAACCTTGTGCTTCCAGTTCCTAGTTGGAAGGTCCCCTTGCTCTGCACTGTAACTAAAGTTAAAGTCAAGGGAGCGCCAGCCTCTAGGTAAGGCCCTGAATTTCCTTACAAAACGGGAGGCATGCAGCAGTTCCCTGAGGCTTTCAACGCTGTTCTGCTTTAGTTTAACGGTAGTAAGCTTTCCAAGACTCCTAAAGACCCTGCTTCAGCACCCGTTTCGATATCAGAAAATTGCCTAGAGCCAGGAAGCCCTGGTTCAGCGAGTATGCTGCGAGTCAACATAGAAATTGGAGACTGATGGCACAAGGCCTATTTGCCCATTATGAAAGCTCCGTTCATGTGGCCTCGTATATACCTGGAAAGCATTGCTGTTGCCAGAGTTGTAGTCACTGCCGGCATGTTTCTGAGAAGATATTGAGTTATCCGATAAGAAACCTTGTGCTTCCAGTTCCTAGTTGGAAGCTCACCCTGCTCTGCTCTATACCTAAAGTCAAAGTCAACGTGAGCCCTAGCCTCGAAGGAAGGCCCTGATTTGCCTTGCCAAACTGGAGGCATGGAGCAGCTCCATGAGGCCTTCTTCACTGTTCTGCTTTAGTTTCACCGTAGTAAGCTTTTCAAGACTCCTAGGGACCTTGCTTTAGAAACCGTTTCAGTACCAGTATACTGAGTACAGCCAAGAAGCTCAGGGCCAGCTAAGCAACTTCTGCCCCGTAGGCCTTTTGGAACACCTCATTGTTGGCTAGAGAAAGGAAACACACTGCACTCCTCCCTGGGAGAGCCAGATGACCTCAGCTCTACACAGGATTCAGGAACACACTCCTAGACTGTCCTCCAGGCAATGGATGTAACCTCATTCCCCTAGCTGAACTCTATTGAGAAAAACACTCTGCTTCGAATCCCTTTTCACCTTTTGCACTTAGAGTCACGCATCCTCAAGGAGGTGGTCGGCTTGCATCCAAGTACAATTTAAGCACTGTTCTTGGTGTAACACTGCAGGTCTTTGGAAGAAGCACAGGCACCTGTCTCCCTCACGCATCCTTTGTTTAGGCACGTTGCTGCAGGCAGATAAGCTGTCGTAGAAAAAAGTTGAATCAGGGAAAGCCCCACTGTGTATCGTGAATCTCTTTTGACTTGTTAACATCAACATGTCCTTATGCTGCGTGTCAATCTGGAAATGTGAGACTGAGACACAGATCTTGCTTTCCCATTTTGAAAGCTCCACTCATGCAGTCTCCAAGCTACCAGAAAAGCACTGTTGTTACGGTGCTTTGAGTTACTGCCGGCATGGCTCAGAGAAGAAAATGAGTTTTCTGGAAAGAAACTTTGTGCTTCCAGTTCCAAGTTGGAAGCTCAACCTGCGCTCCTCTATACCTAAAGTGAGAGTCAACGTGAGCACCATCCTCCAAGTAAGGCCCTGATTATCCTTGCAAAGCGGGAGGCATGCAGCAGTTCCATGAGGCCTTCATCGCTGTTCTTCTTTAGTTTAGCGGTAGTAAGCTTTCCAAGACTCCTAGGAACCTTCCTTCAGCACCCGTTTCGGTAACAGAACCCCGCAGAGAGCCAGGAAGCTCTGGTCCTCCGTGTATGCTGCGTGTCAACCTAGAAATTGGAGACTGATGGCACAAGGCTTGTTTTCTCATTAGGAAAGCTCCGTTCATGCGGCCTCGAAGATACCTGAAAAGCATTGTTGTTCCCAGGGATTTAGTCACTGCCTGCCTGCTTCTGCGAGGAAAATGAGTTTTCCCGAAAGAAACCTTGTGCTTCCAGTTCCTAGTTGGAAGCTCACCCTGCTCTGCTCTATAACTAAAGTGAAAGTCAAGGGGAGCACTTGCCTCGAAGTAAGGCCCTGAATAGCCTTACAAAACGGGAGGCATGCAGCATCTCCATGAGGACTTCAACGCTGCTCTGCTTTAGTTTTTAGGTAGTAAGCTTTCCAATACTCCTAGAGACCTTGCTTCAGCACCCATTTCGGTATCAGAAAACTGCCTAGAGCCAGGAAGCTTTCGTCCTGCGTGAATGCTGCGTATCAACCTACATATTGAAGACTGATGGCACAAGGCTTGTTTGCCCATTATGAAAGCACCGTTTATGCGGCCTCGAAGATTCCTGAAAGGCTTTGTTGTTGCTGGGGTTTTAGTCACTGCATGCATAGTTCTGATAAGATACTGAGTTTTCCCATAAGAAACTTTGTGCTTCCAGTTCCTAGTAGGAAGCTCCCCTTGCTCTGCACTGTAACTAAAGTTAAAGTCAAGGGAGCGCCAGCCTCTATGTAAGGCCCTGAATATCCTTACAAAACGGGAGGCATGCAGCAGTTCCCTGAGGCTTTCAACGCTGTTCTGCTTTAGTTTAACGGTAGTAAGCTTTCCAAGTCTCCTAAAGACCCTGCTTCAGCACCCGTTTCGGTATCAGAAAATTCCCTAGAGCCAGGAAGCCCTGGTTCAGCGAATATGCTGCGTGTCAACCTAGAAATTGGAGACTGATGGCACAAGGCCTGTTTGCCCATTATGAAAGCTCCGTTCATGTGGCCTCGAATATACCTGAAAAGCATTGCTGTTGCCAGAGTTGTAGTCACTGCCGGCATGTTTCTGAGAAGAGATTGAGTTATCCAGTAAGAAACCTTGTGCTTCCAGTTCCTAGTTGGAAGCTCACCTGCTTTGCTCTATACCTAAAGTCAAAGTCAACGTGAGCCCTAGCCTCGAAGGAAGTCCCTGATTTCCCTTGCCAAACGGGAGGCATGGAGCAGCTCCATGAGGCCTTCTTCACTGTTCTGCTTTAGTTTCACCGTAGTAAGCTTTCCCAGACTCCTAGGGACCTTGCTTTAGAAACAGTTTCAGTACCAGTATACTGAGTAGAGCCAAGAAGCTCAGGGCCAGCTAAGCTACTTCTGCCCCGTAGGCCTTTTGGAACACCTCAGTGTTGGCTAGAGAAAGGCAACACACTGCACTCCTCCCTGGGAAAGCCAGATGACCTCAGCTCTACACAGGATTCAGCAACACACTTCTAGACTGTCCTCCATGCAATGGATGTAACCTCATTCCCCTAGCTGAAATCTATTGAGAAAAACACTCTGCTTCGAATCCCTTTTCACCTTTTACACTTAGAGTCACGCATCCGGAAGGAGCTGGTCGGCTTGCATCCAAGTACAATTTAAGCACTGTTCTTGGTGTAACACTGCAGGTCTTTGGAGGAAGCACAGGCACCTGTCTCCCTCACGCATCCGTTGTTTAGGCACTTTGCTGCAGGCAGATAAGCTGTCGTAGAAAAAAGTTGAATCAGGGAAAGCCCCACTGGGTATCGTGAATCTCTTTTGACTTGTTAACATCAACATGTCCTTATGCTGCGTGTCAATCTGGAAATGTGAGACTGAGACACAGATCTTGCTTTCCTATTTTGAAAGCTCCACTCATGCAGTCTCGAAGCTACCAGAAAAGCACTGTTGTTACGGTGCTTTGAGTTACTGCCGGCATGGCTCAGAGAAGAAAATGAGTTTTCTGGAAAGAAACTTTGTGCTTCCAGTTCCAAGTTGGAAGCTCAACCTGCGCTCCTCTATACCAAAAGTGAGAGTCAACGTGAGCACCAACCTCCAAGTAAGGCCCTGATTATCCTTGCAAAGCAGGAAGCATGCAGCAGTTCCATGAGGCCTTCATCACTGTTCTTCTTTAGTTTAGCGGTAGTAAGCTTTCCAAGACTCCTAGGAACCTTCCTTCAGCACCCGTTTCGGTAACAGAAAACTGCAGAGAGCCAGGAAGCTCTGGTCCTCCGTGTATGCTGCGTGTCAACCTAGAAATTGGAGACTGATGGCACAAGGCTTGTTTTCTCATTAGGAAAGCTCCGTTCATGCGGCCTCGAAGATACCTGAAAAGCGTTGTTGTTGCCAGGGATTTAGTCACTGCCTGCCTGCTTCTGCGAGGAAAATGAGTTTTCCCGAAAGAAACCTTGTGCTTCCAGTTCCTAGTTGGAAGCTCACCCTGCTCTGCTCTATAACTAAAGTGAAAGTCAAGGGGAGCACTTGCCTCGAAGTAAGGCCCTGAATAGCCTTACAAAACGGGAGGCATGCAGCATCTCCATGAGGACTTCAACGCTGCTCTGCTTTAGTTTTTAGGTAGTAAGCTTTCCAATACTCCTAGAGACCTTGCTTCAGCACCCATTTCGGTATCAGAAAACTGCCTAGAGCCAGGAAGCTTTCGTCCTGCGTGAATGCTGCGTATCAACCTACATATTGAAGACTGATGGCACAAGGCTTGTTTGCCCATTATGAAAGCACCGTTTATGCGGCCTCGAAGATTCCTGAAAGGCTTTGTTGTTGCTGGGGTTTTAGTCACTGCATGCATAGTTCTGATAAGATACTGAGTTTTCCCATAAGAAACTTTGTGCTTCCAGTTCCTAGTAGGAAGCTCCCCTTGCTCTGCACTGTAACTAAAGTTAAAGTCAAGGGAGCGCCAGCCTCTATGTAAGGCCCTGAATATCCTTACAAAACGGGAGGCATGCAGCAGTTCCCTGAGGCTTTCAACGCTGTTCTGCTTTAGTTTAACGGTAGTAAGCTTTCCAATACTCCTAGAGACCTGTCTTCAGCACCCGTTTCGGTATCAGAAAACTGCCTAGAGCCAGGAAGCTTTCGTCCTGCGTGAATGCTGCGTATCAACTTACATATTGAAGACTGATGGCACAAGGCTTGTTTGCCCATTATGAAAGCACCGTTTATGCGGCCTCGAAGATTCCTGAAAGGCTTTGTTGTTGCCGGGGTTTTAGTCAAAGCATGCATAGTTCTGATAAGATATTGAGTTTTCCCATAAGAAACCTTGTGCTTCCAGTTCCTAGTTGGAAGGTCCCCTTGCTCTGCACTGTAACTAAAGTTAAAGTCAAGGGAGCGCCAGCCTCTAGGTAAGGCCCTGAATATCCTTACAAAACGGGAGGCATGCAGCAGTTCCCTGAGGCTTTCAACGCTGTTCTGCTTTAGTTTAACGGTAGTAAGCTTTCCAAGACTCCTAAAGACCCTGCTTCAGCACCCGTTTCGATATCAGAAAATTGCCTAGAGCCAGGAAGCCCTGGTTCAGCGAGTATGCTGCGTGTCAACCTAGAAATTGGAGACTGATGGCACAAGGCCTGTTTGCCCATTATGAAAGCTCCGTTCATGTGGCCTCGAATATACCTGAAAAGCATTGCTGTTGCCAGAGTTGTAGTCACTGCCGGCATGTTTCTGAGAAGAGATTGAGTTATCCAGTAAGAAACCTTGTGCTTCCAGTTCCTAGTTGGAAGCTCACCTGCTTTGCTCTATACCTAAAGTCAAAGTCAACGTGAGCCCTAGCCTCGAAGGAAGGCCCTGATTTGCCTTGCCAAACTGGAGGCATGGAGCAGCTCCATGAGGCCTTCTTCACTGTTCTGCTTTAGTTTCACCGTAGTAAGCTTTTCAAGACTCCTAGGGACCTTGCTTTAGAAACCGTTTCAGTACCAGTATACTGAGTACAGCCAAGAAGCTCAGGGCCAGCTAAGCAACTTCTGCCCCGTAGGCCTTTTGGAACACCTCATTGTTGGCTAGAGAAAGGCAACACACTGCACTCCTCCCTGGGAGAGCCAGATGACCTCAGCTCTACACAGGATTCAGGAACACACTCCTAGACTGTCCTCCAGGCAATGGATGTAACCTCATTCCAATAGCTGAACTCTATTGAGAAAAACACTCTGCTTCGAATCCCTTTTCACCTTTTGCACTTAGAGTCACGCATCCTCAAGGAGGTGGTCGGCTTGCATCCAAGTACAATTTAAGCACTGTTCTTGGTGTAACACTGCAGGTCTTTGGAAGAAGCACAGGCACCTGTCTCCCTCACGCATCCTTTGTTTAGGCACGTTGCTGCAGGCAGATAAGCTGTCGTAGAAAAAAGTTGAATCAGGGAAAGCCCCACTGTGTATCGTGAATCTCTTTTGACTTGTTAACATCAACATGTCCTTATGCTGCGTGTCAATCTGGAAATGTGAGACTGAGACACAGATCTTGCTTTCCCATTTTGAAAGCTCCACTCATGCAGTCTCCAAGCTACCAGAAAAGCACTGTTGTTACGGTGCTTTGAGTTACTGCCGGCATGGCTCAGAGAAGAAAATGAGTTTTCTGGAAAGAAACTTTGTGCTTCCAGTTCCAAGTTGGAAGCTCAACCTGCGCTCCTCTATACCTAAAGTGAGAGTCAACGTGAGCACCATCCTCCAAGTAAGGCCCTGATTATCCTTGCAAAGCGGGAGGCATGCAGCAGTTCCATGAGGCCTTCATCGCTGTTCTTCTTTAGTTTAGCGGTAGTAAGCTTTCCAAGACTCCTAGGAACCTTCCTTCAGCACCCGTTTCGGTAACAGAACCCCGCAGAGAGCCAGGAAGCTCTGGTCCTCCGTGTATGCTGCGTGTCAACCTAGAAATTGGAGACTGATGGCACAAGGCTTGTTTTCTCATTAGGAAAGCTCCGTTCATGCGGCCTCGAAGATACCTGAAAAGCATTGTTGTTCCCAGGGATTTAGTCACTGCCTGCCTGCTTCTGCGAGGAAAATGAGTTTTCCCGAAAGAAACCTTGTGCTTCCAGTTCCTAGTTGGAAGCTCACCCTGCTCTGCTCTATAACTAAAGTGAAAGTCAAGGGGAGCACTTGCCTCGAAGTAAGGCCCTGAATAGCCTTACAAAACGGGAGGCATGCAGCATCTCCATGAGGACTTCAACGCTGCTCTGCTTTAGTTTTTAGGTAGTAAGCTTTCCAATACTCCTAGAGACCTTGCTTCAGCACCCATTTCGGTATCAGAAAACTGCCTAGAGCCAGGAAGCTTTCGTCCTGCGTGAATGCTGCGTATCAACCTACATATTGAAGACTGATGGCACAAGGCTTGTTTGCCCATTATGAAAGCACCGTTTATGCGGCCTCGAAGATTCCTGAAAGGCTTTGTTGTTGCTGGGGTTTTAGTCACTGCATGCATAGTTCTGATAAGATACTGAGTTTTCCCATAAGAAACTTTGTGCTTCCAGTTCCTAGTAGGAAGCTCCCCTTGCTCTGCACTGTAACTAAAGTTAAAGTCAAGGGAGCGCCAGCCTCTATGTAAGGCCCTGAATATCCTTACAAAACGGGAGGCATGCAGCAGTTCCCTGAGGCTTTCAACGCTGTTCTGCTTTAGTTTAACGGTAGTAAGCTTTCCAATACTCCTAGAGACCTGTCTTCAGCACCCGTTTCGGTATCAGAAAACTGCCTAGAGCCAGGAAGCTTTCGTCCTGCGTGAATGCTGCGTATCAACTTACATATTGAAGACTGATGGCACAAGGCTTGTTTGCCCATTATGAAAGCACCGTTTATGCGGCCTCGAAGATTCCTGAAAGGCTTTGTTGTTGCCGGGGTTTTAGTCAAAGCATGCATAGTTCTGATAAGATATTGAGTTTTCCCATAAGAAACCTTGTGCTTCCAGTTCCTAGTTGGAAGGTCCCCTTGCTCTGCACTGTAACTAAAGTTAAAGTCAAGGGAGCGCCAGCCTCTAGGTAAGGCCCTGAATTTCCTTACAAAACGGGAGGCATGCAGCAGTTCCCTGAGGCTTTCAACGCTGTTCTGCTTTAGTTTAACGGTAGTAAGCTTTCCAAGACTCCTAAAGACCCTGCTTCAGCACCCGTTTCGATATCAGAAAATTGCCTAGAGCCAGGAAGCCCTGGTTCAGCGAGTATGCTGCGTGTCAACATAGAAATTGGAGACTGATGGCACAAGGCCTATTTGCCCATTATGAAAGCTCCGTTCATGTGGCCTCGTATATACCTGGAAAGCATTGCTGTTGCCAGAGTTGTAGTCACTGCCGGCATGTTTCTGAGAAGATATTGAGTTATCCCATAAGAAACCTTGTGCTTCCAGTTCCTAGTTGGAAGCTCACCCTGCTCTGCTCTATACCTAAAGTCAAAGTCAACGTGAGCCCTAGCCTCGAAGGAAGGCCCTGATTTGCCTTGCCAAACTGGAGGCATGGAGCAGCTCCATGAGGCCTTCTTCACTGTTCTGCTTTAGTTTCACCGTAGTAAGCTTTTCAAGACTCCTAGGGACCTTGCTTTAGAAACCGTTTCAGTACCAGTATACTGAGTACAGCCAAGAAGCTCAGGGCCAGCTAAGCAACTTCTGCCCCGTAGGCCTTTTGGAACACCTCATTGTTGGCTAGAGAAAGGAAACACACTGCACTCCTCCCTGGGAGAGCCAGATGACCTCAGCTCTACACAGGATTCAGGAACACACTCCTAGACTGTCCTCCAGGCAATGGATGTAACCTCATTCCCCTAGCTGAACTCTATTGAGAAAAACACTCTGCTTCGAATCCCTTTTCACCTTTTGCACTTAGAGTCACGCATCCTCAAGGAGGTGGTCGGCTTGCATCCAAGTACAATTTAAGCACTGTTCTTGGTGTAACACTGCAGGTCTTTGGAAGAAGCACAGGCACCTGTCTCCCTCACGCATCCTTTGTTTAGGCACGTTGCTGCAGGCAGATAAGCTGTCGTAGAAAAAAGTTGAATCAGGGAAAGCCCCACTGTGTATCGTGAATCTCTTTTGACTTGTTAACATCAACATGTCCTTATGCTGCGTGTCAATCTGGAAATGTGAGACTGAGACACAGATCTTGCTTTCCCATTTTGAAAGCTCCACTCATGCAGTCTCCAAGCTACCAGAAAAGCACTGTTGTTACGGTGCTTTGAGTTACTGCCGGCATGGCTCAGAGAAGAAAATGAGTTTTCTGGAAAGAAACTTTGTGCTTCCAGTTCCAAGTTGGAAGCTCAACCTGCGCTCCTCTATACCTAAAGTGAGAGTCAACGTGAGCACCATCCTCCAAGTAAGGCCCTGATTATCCTTGCAAAGCGGGAGGCATGCAGCAGTTCCATGAGGCCTTCATCGCTGTTCTTCTTTAGTTTAGCGGTAGTAAGCTTTCCAAGACTCCTAGGAACCTTCCTTCAGCACCCGTTTCGGTAACAGAACCCCGCAGAGAGCCAGGAAGCTCTGGTCCTCCGTGTATGCTGCGTGTCAACCTAGAAATTGGAGACTGATGGCACAAGGCTTGTTTTCTCATTAGGAAAGCTCCGTTCATGCGGCCTCGAAGATACCTGAAAAGCATTGTTGTTCCCAGGGATTTAGTCACTGCCTGCCTGCTTCTGCGAGGAAAATGAGTTTTCCCGAAAGAAACCTTGTGCTTCCAGTTCCTAGTTGGAAGCTCACCCTGCTCTGCTCTATAACTAAAGTGAAAGTCAAGGGGAGCACTTGCCTCGAAGTAAGGCCCTGAATAGCCTTACAAAACGGGAGGCATGCAGCATCTCCATGAGGACTTCAACGCTGCTCTGCTTTAGTTTTTAGGTAGTAAGCTTTCCAATACTCCTAGAGACCTTGCTTCAGCACCCATTTCGGTATCAGAAAACTGCCTAGAGCCAGGAAGCTTTCGTCCTGCGTGAATGCTGCGTATCAACCTACATATTGAAGACTGATGGCACAAGGCTTGTTTGCCCATTATGAAAGCACCGTTTATGCGGCCTCGAAGATTCCTGAAAGGCTTTGTTGTTGCTGGGGTTTTAGTCACTGCATGCATAGTTCTGATAAGATACTGAGTTTTCCCATAAGAAACTTTGTGCTTCCAGTTCCTAGTAGGAAGCTCCCCTTGCTCTGCACTGTAACTAAAGTTAAAGTCAAGGGAGCGCCAGCCTCTATGTAAGGCCCTGAATATCCTTACAAAACGGGAGGCATGCAGCAGTTCCCTGAGGCTTTCAACGCTGTTCTGCTTTAGTTTAACGGTAGTAAGCTTTCCAAGTCTCCTAAAGACCCTGCTTCAGCACCCGTTTCGGTATCAGAAAATTCCCTAGAGCCAGGAAGCCCTGGTTCAGCGAATATGCTGCGTGTCAACCTAGAAATTGGAGACTGATGGCACAAGGCCTGTTTGCCCATTATGAAAGCTCCGTTCATGTGGCCTCGAATATACCTGAAAAGCATTGCTGTTGCCAGAGTTGTAGTCACTGCCGGCATGTTTCTGAGAAGAGATTGAGTTATCCAGTAAGAAACCTTGTGCTTCCAGTTCCTAGTTGGAAGCTCACCTGCTTTGCTCTATACCTAAAGTCAAAGTCAACGTGAGCCCTAGCCTCGAAGGAAGTCCCTGATTTCCCTTGCCAAACGGGAGGCATGGAGCAGCTCCATGAGGCCTTCTTCACTGTTCTGCTTTAGTTTCACCGTAGTAAGCTTTCCCAGACTCCTAGGGACCTTGCTTTAGAAACAGTTTCAGTACCAGTATACTGAGTAGAGCCAAGAAGCTCAGGGCCAGCTAAGCTACTTCTGCCCCGTAGGCCTTTTGGAACACCTCAGTGTTGGCTAGAGAAAGGCAACACACTGCACTCCTCCCTGGGAAAGCCAGATGACCTCAGCTCTACACAGGATTCAGCAACACACTTCTAGACTGTCCTCCATGCAATGGATGTAACCTCATTCCCCTAGCTGAAATCTATTGAGAAAAACACTCTGCTTCGAATCCCTTTTCACCTTTTACACTTAGAGTCACGCATCCGGAAGGAGCTGGTCGGCTTGCATCCAAGTACAATTTAAGCACTGTTCTTGGTGTAACACTGCAGGTCTTTGGAGGAAGCACAGGCACCTGTCTCCCTCACGCATCCGTTGTTTAGGCACTTTGCTGCAGGCAGATAAGCTGTCGTAGAAAAAAGTTGAATCAGGGAAAGCCCCACTGGGTATCGTGAATCTCTTTTGACTTGTTAACATCAACATGTCCTTATGCTGCGTGTCAATCTGGAAATGTGAGACTGAGACACAGATCTTGCTTTCCTATTTTGAAAGCTCCACTCATGCAGTCTCGAAGCTACCAGAAAAGCACTGTTGTTACGGTGCTTTGAGTTACTGCCGGCATGGCTCAGAGAAGAAAATGAGTTTTCTGGAAAGAAACTTTGTGCTTCCAGTTCCAAGTTGGAAGCTCAACCTGCGCTCCTCTATACCAAAAGTGAGAGTCAACGTGAGCACCAACCTCCAAGTAAGGCCCTGATTATCCTTGCAAAGCAGGAAGCATGCAGCAGTTCCATGAGGCCTTCATCACTGTTCTTCTTTAGTTTAGCGGTAGTAAGCTTTCCAAGACTCCTAGGAACCTTCCTTCAGCACCCGTTTCGGTAACAGAAAACTGCAGAGAGCCAGGAAGCTCTGGTCCTCCGTGTATGCTGCGTGTCAACCTAGAAATTGGAGACTGATGGCACAAGGCTTGTTTTCTCATTAGGAAAGCTCCGTTCATGCGGCCTCGAAGATACCTGAAAAGCGTTGTTGTTGCCAGGGATTTAGTCACTGCCTGCCTGCTTCTGCGAGGAAAATGAGTTTTCCCGAAAGAAACCTTGTGCTTCCAGTTCCTAGTTGGAAGCTCACCCTGCTCTGCTCTATAACTAAAGTGAAAGTCAAGGGGAGCACTTGCCTCGAAGTAAGGCCCTGAATAGCCTTACAAAACGGGAGGCATGCAGCATCTCCATGAGGACTTCAACGCTGCTCTGCTTTAGTTTTTAGGTAGTAAGCTTTCCAATACTCCTAGAGACCTTGCTTCAGCACCCATTTCGGTATCAGAAAACTGCCTAGAGCCAGGAAGCTTTCGTCCTGCGTGAATGCTGCGTATCAACCTACATATTGAAGACTGATGGCACAAGGCTTGTTTGCCCATTATGAAAGCACCGTTTATGCGGCCTCGAAGATTCCTGAAAGGCTTTGTTGTTGCTGGGGTTTTAGTCACTGCATGCATAGTTCTGATAAGATACTGAGTTTTCCCATAAGAAACTTTGTGCTTCCAGTTCCTAGTAGGAAGCTCCCCTTGCTCTGCACTGTAACTAAAGTTAAAGTCAAGGGAGCGCCAGCCTCTATGTAAGGCCCTGAATATCCTTACAAAACGGGAGGCATGCAGCAGTTCCCTGAGGCTTTCAACGCTGTTCTGCTTTAGTTTAACGGTAGTAAGCTTTCCAATACTCCTAGAGACCTGTCTTCAGCACCCGTTTCGGTATCAGAAAACTGCCTAGAGCCAGGAAGCTTTCGTCCTGCGTGAATGCTGCGTATCAACTTACATATTGAAGACTGATGGCACAAGGCTTGTTTGCCCATTATGAAAGCACCGTTTATGCGGCCTCGAAGATTCCTGAAAGGCTTTGTTGTTGCCGGGGTTTTAGTCAAAGCATGCATAGTTCTGATAAGATATTGAGTTTTCCCATAAGAAACCTTGTGCTTCCAGTTCCTAGTTGGAAGGTCCCCTTGCTCTGCACTGTAACTAAAGTTAAAGTCAAGGGAGCGCCAGCCTCTAGGTAAGGCCCTGAATATCCTTACAAAACGGGAGGCATGCAGCAGTTCCCTGAGGCTTTCAACGCTGTTCTGCTTTAGTTTAACGGTAGTAAGCTTTCCAAGACTCCTAAAGACCCTGCTTCAGCACCCGTTTCGATATCAGAAAATTGCCTAGAGCCAGGAAGCCCTGGTTCAGCGAGTATGCTGCGTGTCAACCTAGAAATTGGAGACTGATGGCACAAGGCCTGTTTGCCCATTATGAAAGCTCCGTTCATGTGGCCTCGAATATACCTGAAAAGCATTGCTGTTGCCAGAGTTGTAGTCACTGCCGGCATGTTTCTGAGAAGAGATTGAGTTATCCAGTAAGAAACCTTGTGCTTCCAGTTCCTAGTTGGAAGCTCACCTGCTTTGCTCTATACCTAAAGTCAAAGTCAACGTGAGCCCTAGCCTCGAAGGAAGGCCCTGATTTGCCTTGCCAAACTGGAGGCATGGAGCAGCTCCATGAGGCCTTCTTCACTGTTCTGCTTTAGTTTCACCGTAGTAAGCTTTTCAAGACTCCTAGGGACCTTGCTTTAGAAACCGTTTCAGTACCAGTATACTGAGTACAGCCAAGAAGCTCAGGGCCAGCTAAGCAACTTCTGCCCCGTAGGCCTTTTGGAACACCTCATTGTTGGCTAGAGAAAGGCAACACACTGCACTCCTCCCTGGGAGAGCCAGATGACCTCAGCTCTACACAGGATTCAGGAACACACTCCTAGACTGTCCTCCAGGCAATGGATGTAACCTCATTCCAATAGCTGAACTCTATTGAGAAAAACACTCTGCTTCGAATCCCTTTTCACCTTTTGCACTTAGAGTCACGCATCCTCAAGGAGGTGGTCGGCTTGCATCCAAGTACAATTTAAGCACTGTTCTTGGTGTAACACTGCAGGTCTTTGGAAGAAGCACAGGCACCTGTCTCCCTCACGCATCCTTTGTTTAGGCACGTTGCTGCAGGCAGATAAGCTGTCGTAGAAAAAAGTTGAATCAGGGAAAGCCCCACTGTGTATCGTGAATCTCTTTTGACTTGTTAACATCAACATGTCCTTATGCTGCGTGTCAATCTGGAAATGTGAGACTGAGACACAGATCTTGCTTTCCCATTTTGAAAGCTCCACTCATGCAGTCTCCAAGCTACCAGAAAAGCACTGTTGTTACGGTGCTTTGAGTTACTGCCGGCATGGCTCAGAGAAGAAAATGAGTTTTCTGGAAAGAAACTTTGTGCTTCCAGTTCCAAGTTGGAAGCTCAACCTGCGCTCCTCTATACCTAAAGTGAGAGTCAACGTGAGCACCATCCTCCAAGTAAGGCCCTGATTATCCTTGCAAAGCGGGAGGCATGCAGCAGTTCCATGAGGCCTTCATCGCTGTTCTTCTTTAGTTTAGCGGTAGTAAGCTTTCCAAGACTCCTAGGAACCTTCCTTCAGCACCCGTTTCGGTAACAGAACCCCGCAGAGAGCCAGGAAGCTCTGGTCCTCCGTGTAT